>NC_133366.1:22523862-22711907 GCF_049309525.1 Garra rufa | reverse complement strand
AAATAAATAAAAAAAATAAAGGAGAGAGAGATTGAGCAATATTTGACACTATAAAGTACAGTCGGGCCCACTTGAATGGTGGAAGCAAAACTAGGGCTGTGACTGTCGCAATGACAACCGCGCCTCCACGTTTAAATGCACGCAGTAGGCTAAAGCTGACCGCAAAGCCCCAGCAAAAATAATTACCATGAATGTGTCAGAGGAAAAAGTAAGGAGATATTCGAATTAATTATTAATAAACTAGCATTTGACAAAGATGAAGTTGATGGTCCTGACTCGCCATTTGCTCATTGGACGTGCCTTTATCAAAGTCAAAGTCAACTTTATTGTCAATTCTGCTATATGTACCGGACATACAGAGAGTTGAAATTGCTTTACTCTCAGACCCTAGGTGCATACACATAACATTAAATACAAAAAGGTAGAAATTTAAAAATACAAATAAATACAATTATACATATAATATATATTTAAAACAAAAAAAAAACAATATACAAGAAAGGGCACATGGCACAGTGCAAAACCGGACAGAGTAGTGCAAATGCAAAAAGAATAAGGTACAAAAGGAGCTTATAAGTGTATTTATAAATGCATATTTATGGATTAGGCCTATAGCTAATGAAAGAGTTTTGTAATTCTTTTTTTACAGTTCCAGATGATATATTAGTCTTACCTTTATGAGCAAAAATGAAGTTTCACATCGCACCGGTGCCTTCATGTCCTGCAAAGTGCGCTTCAGCTTTACTCTCCGCACAAACGATTGGATATGAGCCTAATAACACACATTTATCTAGGTTAAACGTTTCAACTAATATTGTGATATGTTTTAAGTTTTTTATATCTATGGATTTTAATTTAAATCGTGATGACTTGAGAGGGCTAAATTGATCTGTCTGCCGCTTGCCGCTTAGTCTTTACTTTAAAAAAAAAACGTCTAGGTTACGAAGGTAACCCACGTTCCCCGAAGGAGGGAACAGAGACGTTACATTGGGATCTCGCTTGAGAGACCGATCATCTCTGAGCCTTATATTAAAAAAGGCCAATTGCAAATTGGCGAGTGGACGTGCATCACTCAAACAGGTTTTTGCTGAAGAGCCGTCAAGCCGGCGTCAGCGCGACGCCAGGGGCGTGGCAGGGGAATGTAACGTCTCCGTTCCCTCCTTCGGGGAACGTGGGTTACCTTCGTAACCTAGACGTTACCCCTTCAGTCGAATCACTTCGACGTTACATTGGGAACAGACCCATGAGCTAGGTACCGAGAGATAGTTTCTATCACGGCCTGGGAGGCCGGAAAGGTCTAGGGTGTCAATCCGTGCCCTTACAGGGAGGGACTGATGCGAGGGAATGGTTACTAAGACCTAAGTCCGGGTGGGCCATTCTTGTAGCGCAACCAACAGACTTACTCCTCGTCCTCCCTGGACTTGCACAGTGTCTGTGCAAGGAGGCTCGCTGGGGAAGGGGGTACTTGGGCCCCGGAGGTCAGCTGTGTGCCAGTGTTACTCTGAAAGAGGCAGCTGGCAATGGGAGGAATCGGAAGACGAGCGGATGTGGCTGGCCTACCGATATACTCCAACTAGCTGTGTCACGGGGTGGAGTCGCCATTCTGCAGGTGGGTGGACTGCCGTGAGAGCCGACAGGCTGCACGGTTGAGTTTTCCTGCTTCCAGTGAATGGCAAGTAGCAAATTCTGCCGCGTTGGACTCCATGGGAGCAGATGGGGAGGTTGTAAGCCTCTGTCGTACATGGCAACCCAACCCGTGGTAAGCCACGGGCTGGCTTGTCGGCCATACTGCGGGAAAACGCCAGTCCGGAGTGAGCCGAGATGCCATGCCCATCATGGGACTCGATCGTGTTGAAGCGGTCTCACATGAAACAAGCTTAGCGGCTCTTAAGCGGCTAAAGCTGACATGTGCCCCAGGAGCCTCTGAATTTTGAGAGGGACCGCTGTATTGTGCCTGATTGACTCAGGGACTACAGCACTGACTGCGCGCTCTAGGTAGTAAGGCGGGCTGTCTTGTGGATTGAGTCGGGCTCCCGACCGAGGGAACGAATCCCCTCGGTTGGCCTGAAGGACCAGATGGCGGGGGTGCCGAAGCACCAGGTCCCTGTATTCGCACAACGGAACTCACGAGTGGGCTGGGTAAAGCACCAGTCGAAGAGACGGTTGATGACGCGAACTCCTGTCTGCCGAAGAGGGGACAGGAGAGCTCCCATGGCCTAAGAAGGCAGGAAGGAGGGGGACTGGCCAAATGGAAGCACCTCACGCTGAAGTGCTCGATCCCCGGAGCAGACCGCAGAAGGGGTGTGCGTCGGGGGAAAGAATCGAGACGCGACAGCGGGTGCCCTTCAGGCAGATGGCTGCAACCCAGCCCTGGAGACGGAAACATACTTGTATGTACTTCGTCGTGAGCATGTGTGCCGACAGCCTGAGAAGGGATCGGAACAGAGCTCCATCCAGGGCGGATATTAACCCACCACTCTAGCTGGACACGTGAAGTCGGGACTGAAAGATCCTGACCTCGTCCCGGGGGAGGGACAGGCTGGATCGCGTCCTTCGCCAGTAGGAACGCGACCTCTGCAGGCAGAACAGAGGCACGCCTGCCCGAATAAGGATTGTAAGGGGTACCTCTGAGTCTGGGAGGATGCCTGGAGCCGGGCCGTACCGTCCGTATCAACCAGCGTAGTGGTATCAAGGGAACGTTGACCGACGTGACCGTGGTGGGGCAGCCTAGGGGGAGACAGGGAAGGAGATAAAACCCAGAAGGATGAATGTCCTGGAGAAGTGTCTAACTGCGCTAAGCAGTGCTTACCTTCTTCCCTGGATCCCGCGCTGGCGAAGGCCGGCCGCGAGTCTGGTTCCGAGGAGTGTAAGTGCTGCTCAGGAAGGAAACTCGAGGCCGAAGCCAGAGGTGAGAAATTTGCTCTTTTTGAGAAAATGTGGGTACCGTCAACCGATGGGCCGATGGCAGCATTGAAGTACACAGTGGCCCCCGGCCCTCCACCGGGAGCGTAGATGTTAGCATGCCCTAAAGAGCAGTCTCAATCACCTCTGGAGGCCCGCGTCAGGGACGTTTCGCAGTTTTCTTGCGGGTGTTTCAGGCCGGTCCCTGTGTCGCGGGCGGCGCCACTCTCCTGCGGCTGGCTCTGCGCTTGCGGGCCCCCTCCGCCAACCTGGCGTCGCGGGCCTCCGCGGGGGGCAGAGCTGTGGATGTTGCGGCCGCAGGGGGGCGCCCTCGGTGACGTGCAGGCGGAGGCGGTGCCTCCGGCGGCGGGATGGAAGCTTCGCGGCGGGGCAAGATGTGTTTAATCGCCTCCGTCTGTCTCTGGACTGCCGAGAACTGCTGGGCGAAGTCTTCGACAGTGTCGCCGAAAAGGCCACTCAGGGAGATGGGAGCGTCAAGAAAGCGTGCTTTGTCGGCGTCTGCCATCTGGGCCAGAGTGAGCCATAGGTGTCGCTCCTGGACCACAGCCGTGGACATCACCTGACCAAGGGCCCGCGCCGCGACCTTCGTCGCACGAAGGGCGAGGTCGGTGGCAGCGCGGAGTTCCTGCATCGCGCCTTGGTCGGGACCACCCTCGTGCAGCTGTTTCAACCCCTTGGCCTGGTAGACTTGCAGGGTTGCCATCGCATGCAGGGCTGAGGCAGCCTGGCCCGCTGCGTAAAAGGCGCGGCCCGCAAGGGCGGACGAGCGCTCGCAGGCCTTGGAGGGGAGATGCGGCCGGTCCCGCCAGGTGGCAGCGCCACGCGGGCAAAGATGCACCGCCACAGCGCGCTCAACCTGGGGAACCGACACATATCCCCTGGCCGCCCCGCCATCAAGGGTGGCGAGGGGAGAGGAGCTGGGCAGCGGGCGAGATGAGAAAGGCGCCCGCCAGGTCTTAACCAGCTCCTCGTGCATTATTATTTAGGCTAGTTTCATATTTAAATTTATTATTTATTTGATTTATTTTAGCATTTTGTAGGCTGCTTGTTCACTGACGGAAGTGCTCAAATAAACACGCACGTTTGTTAATAATGTTTGAGCCTCATTTATTTTGGGTTTCAAAATAATATACATATGTATTTTATATATAGGCCTATATACACAAACGTTATATATAATGTATATATATTTATTTATAAATAATTTAGATACAAATAATTTATTTATATATAAACACCGCACCATTTTTTCCTTTCTTCTTTTATTTAAATAGCCTACCCTTTACGGTGTCATTAATTACTGTGCTGCTAATTTCTGATTTGGGAGTGATTTGTTTGTTAAAAAATGTTAAGGCCCTTTCACACGGGACGCGGCAGTCGCGAGTGTCTAGTTCATTTTCAATGGGAGACATGCGGCAAGCGGCAAACCGCGGGCTGTTGCGCTGGCGGCGCGGAGGCGGAGCGCAAGCGGTGCTCGTGCACCCAAAATCCTGCCGCTTCCACGGGCACGGCGCTTCGCGGCAAGCGCCGCCAAAGATAAAAATATTTTATCTTTTTGTGAGCGGCAGCGGCAGCCGCGTCGGCTTTAACCAATAAGTGAACAGATTATTAACAACCAATCATAAAATATTTAACTGAACTTATAATAGAGGAGAAGATTGTTTTAAGTGTGCTGGATTTCCCAGAACTGTATGAATCATCTAAAATCTCATACTTTGGGTGAGCACACGAGTTTGCCAGGTAAAAATACAAATATGTACAAAGTGTCCAAACAATACATTATTATGCGTGGTGTTATAATAAACTATGTCTTTCAAAAGTTTGAATAATAATAATGACAATAATTAATGACAGGATGACACAAACACAATTTTCCGTTTTATTTAGACTTTTAAGCAACTGTAACTATGGCAACGTCCGCCCCCAGACCGCGTCGCGAACACAGCCTCAACTGCACAAAACGCTTCCACTACAAGAGAAGGCGGCAGCGGCGCGGCGATTTCACCGCTTGCCGCGTCCCGTGTGAAAGGGCCTTTAGGCTACCTTATTAAAAGTATTGCTCTTAACAGACCTGTGTGTTTTGTATTACTAGTGCAATGTCTGTTCTCGAAGCATGTAAGCTCTGCCTGCTTGAGGCGCACCGCTTCCAACGTGCAATGTTCTATTACAATTTATTAATTCTGAACGTTCCTTTCATGTGTCCATATTGCACCAAAATGCAACACTGCACTCCCTTGGGTCCACAGCAAAAATTGTTTGGATGAACTGTTCTCAACATAATAAAAATGCAAACAGAAAGACATACAGAGATTCATGCCTTTATTAGAGAGAAGAATATGTTCAGCCCCTCCCACCGAAGCTTTGAATATTCGGTGTTGATTACTACCGAAGCTCAAAAAATGGTATTCGGACCAGCCCTAGTATGAACATTGTTCAAATAGTCCATTAGAAGACTGAAATTGTTGAATGAAGTCGTTATTTTTGTTTTCTTAACTCAAGTAAGTAAGTTCTTAACTTAAGTACAACCTATTAATCTGTACTTTTAAAAACACATTAAAAAGATCATACTAAATTGTGTTATTTTTTTAGATTATTAAAATGTCTCGCTGATGAATAGGTAAAACCTAGTGGTTTGAAGGATAGTGTCAAAGATCAGTAGAGATTTATTGCATTGAATTTTATTTTGGGGGCTGCAAAGTGCTCCTTAAATAGAAAAAAAAAAAAGACTTCTTAAATGATTCTGGTTATAAATATGGCTGACACAATTTTTTGTTGCACTGAATTACATTTTAATGGGTTTCTTCTTTAAGTCAGGGTAAAAATTAGTTTAATGTTGGGAAAAAATAAAATTAAGCAGGACACATAAAAATTGCAGAAACTTTCTTTCTTAATGGTTTGATCAGCATTGATTTAAATGACCTCCAGGAGAAATTCCATAAAGGACTGCCAATCATGTTTAAAGATTTTTTATACTTCATATTTTTCAAGTTCATATTTCAACTTCAGTGAGTAATGGCTTCAATTTTAGTCAAATTATATGTGACCCTGGACCACAAAACCTGGACCACAAAGTCTTAAGTAGCATGAGTATATTTGTAGCAATAGCCAAAAATACATTGTATATATATATATATATATATATATATATATATATATATATATATATATATTTACAGTAGGAAATTTACAAAATATCTTCATGGAACATGATCTTTATATTTACATACATGTGTATGTGTATATATGTGTGTGTATATATATATATATATATATATATATATATATATATATATATATATATATATACATACACACACACACATATATATATACATACGCACACACACACACACTTATTTTAAAATAAGAAAAAAGGTAAGAATATTTTGTATTCCCAAAAATTCTTATCTCTTTACTTAAGATTGTTTTTAAGACAAAAATTAAGAAAATTCAAATTCTTGAAAATAATCTTCTTAAAAACCATCTTAGAAAACTTCTTAAGTTATCTTAAGTTATCATAATCTTTGTCCGTATTTAGCGCATATGTGCAGGACGTGTTTGCTGTAGCAGCGCACACACATACCTTAAGCGTTCATTCGGATGAGGGAACAAAAACAACACAAAAATGAATAAAACTGATCGCCAAAGCTTAAGACAGACCCTTTAAAAGTAACTGTTCAAAAACACGGCGCATTAAAAACATGAAGCCAAGCGCCAGTCAAGGTCGTGATGAAAATGTGCGTGCGTATTATGATTATTAGGATAATCTGCAGAAACCACAAAAAAGATGTTGAAGTGTTTATAAATGCGTCTTTCAGCCATGCATTCACTCAGATAGATGTATCATTTTCTTCTTAAGAAAAAAATTAAGATGTCCTTAAGAACATATTTGAGAACTTCTTAAGAATTTTTCAAGAATTGCACTTAAGAACATTCTTACAAACTTCTTAGAATTTATCTTAAGAAATTTCTTAATGTATTTCTTAAGAAGATGTTCGTGAATCTGGCCCCAGATTTTCAAATAGCTGTATCTCAGCCAAATATTTTCCTATCCTAACAAACCAAAAAAAAATTATCCTTATGACTGTTTTTGTGGTCCTGGGTCACATGATCACGGAAAAGAGGTCATATGAACTGCTTTTTATTGATTTTTTTTTTCTGAGTGTGAAAGATGGTTTGCTGGAAATGTAATAGTCACATTGTAATAGTCAATAACAGCATATGGATTTGGAATGTCATGAGTATGAGGAAATAATGGAAGAATTTAAAAAATGTTGCCTTGTTTTATAATAAATGACTCTGGTGCATCGGTATGTTATTTTAAGGAAAAAGTAATATTCCTAACTTTTTATGCCTCTGGAAACTATTTCTTTTTCTGTTCATAAAACCAGGAAAGTTTTACTATTTGCTATTCAAACAAATCTTGAAGGATAAAGTCAAGCTTCACATTATTTCCTGGTGAATGTTCCATTTCACTCTAAAGTACACCACAATACGTCAAAAGCATTGCTGATGCCATTTTAAGTCACGCTTGTTTTATCTTAGTTTGCCGTTAACAGTCTGACTATCTGGTATCAGTGTCGGGTGTGCTGTTGCTGCCGCGACTGCATAGCTGTCTTGACGCTGCATGCAGCACCAGCAATTGATCCTTTTGAAAACGTGGCTTTGTGTTACTGAAATTACACTTCAGCTCCGTATCGATCGGAATGCCGGCTGCAGCCTTCGCGTCGCGTAGCGTTGTTATTAAGCTAATTTATCCTTGGAATCACAGAGTAGAAAGTTGAATTAAGTGTGCCGTACAGTTAAATTACCTTTGCTGTACTCAATAGCTTCTACATAAATATTTAGCCACAGAATCCCTGCGCAGGTCTACATCTGCCATGTTGCCAACTGTTCATTATGTAGAAATAAAGCACAGCAGACACATGCATCAAAGCCCTCGTTGACACCTGGCTGTTCTCACAAGCTCTCCGGGTCATTAGAAGACAAGCTCCTCTCTCCTCAGGCTGCTGCTCCTTTGCTTTCCTGTTATTTATGACATCACGCGAACTCATAAAGTCCATCCTAATTACACTTCACTCTTAAGATTAATGGCCGATCTCAGCCAGATGCATCTGCCAAGTTTACCTTTTTCCCTCACGACTGATGGATGTTTCCGTGGCTCCTCGAGATTCCCTGCAGCCGCTGGACGGAGGTTTATTAGTCAAAGAATTGGAGCGGGCACAAACACCCTCATTCGGTCTTCACGACACGTCTGGACCTACTTGAAAACAATTTCTTGGCTGGAGCCGAAGTGATTTGTCTCACCTTTTTGTCCCGAATTAATTTCCTTTCACTCCTGTTCTCCCGTGATGATCATTGTCTGTTTCTGTGCCGGTTCAAAGTACTAGTTGTTGCCTTTCTTTTAACTCTGCGCTCAGAGGACATTTCTCCTGCCTTTCATGCCACTGCTAATGTAGGATCATTACTTTAAAGAGAGATTTCAATGGCCCTCACCTTAAAGGTTACATCTAAAGGGGGTTGTTAAACTCTGCATGGGTGAAAAACTTGATGATGCTTTGAGTGAGTACCATCTCTCAACCTTACAAGGCCTCTTATAGCACTAATGGTGACATGAGCTGATAATTACTTGATGAAAGTCTTTAATGTTCTCCTGATGTACCCTCTCAGTCCATGTATTGCTTTAGAAATTGCAGATCTCTTCTTTCCCCTTTCACTTTCAGTCCTTGTACATTGTGGTTGTTGCTTTGATGTTACAGCTTTATTGATATAAATCTTTGTTGTTGCTTTCACTTCAGCTCCAAGCTAAAATGGAATACAACTTTTCTGGCCTCATGTTTTATCCTTGTCTGTAAAATCATCGGATTGTGACCTAATGAATAGAGACTATGAATAATAAATAAAGGCCGATATAAAACACATTTACAAGGCTTTGAGAAAGATTTGAGATGTTTATGAAGTTTGTAGATGTTTTAGACGATGTGTTTGTATCTCAAAGGCAGTTGTTGGTTGGTGCAGGACCACCCTGAAGTTTGCAATTTCCGAACACATTTGCATAGACCATAAAATTTACATGATCAATGTGTTAACAGCATCTAAAATGTAAGCAAAGTATGTGTAACACTGTAGGTTAGGGTACAGTTCTCACTATTAACTAGTTTCCTATTAGCATGCATTTTCGTATTTATAAAGCACATATTAATGGCTTATTCTGCATGACCATATTTTAGATCTTTTAATTCTACCCCATACCTAAACTTAAAGGGATAGGTCACCCAAAAATGAAAATTACCCCCTGATTTACTCACTCTTAAGCGATCCTAAGTATATATGACTTTGTTCAGACAAATGCAATTGGAGTTACATTAAAAAATATCCTGGTTCTTCCGAACTTTATAAAGGCAGTGAATAGGGTTTAAGATGAAGTTGAGTGGCAAAGTCCAATAATGTTGAATTCATGCAATTAATAGGTTTATTTTGTTGTATTTAATAAGATTAATTAAATGTGTTCAGTGGCATCACATTTATTTAATCCATTTTCCTGATGTGACATTTTAACTTTCATTGTTTCTATATATTTAACTAGTTTTGAAAAATTACTCTCTCTTGCAATGTTAGAGAAAGCAAAAAGCCTGCTCTCTCTGACTGTAACTCAGTAGCTGGGTTGTTTCGAGCAGTTGGGTAAAAAAAATAAAAAAAATAACCCAATATCTAATAACCAAATAAAAATGACCCAGCAGTTACAGAAAAATCTATCCAGCACCTGGATAAAATATTAAAAATAACCCAATAAAATGACCCAACAGCTGAACCCTGTCACACCCCCGGACTTTCTTGTTGGTTTTTCCCATTTTCCCCCGCAGTTTTGAGTGTTTTTGGTTTCTCCCTTATTGTCTGCACCTGTGTTTGTAATTAGTCTGTCTATTTAAGGTGTGTGTTTTCCCAGTACTCTTGTCGGTCTTTAATGTTATATGGATGTTTTCCCCTGGTGTTCCTGTCTGCCTGTATTCCGTTGGATTTATTAAATATACGTCTTTTATTTACGTCGTTGTTCGTGTGTTCCTGCCTGCATCGTGACAAACCCAGCATTTGAGTTAAAAAAAAAATAATGTGGCATTTTTTTAGAGTGGACTAAAGTATTATCAAATACTTTTTGTCCAATTAGTGTACTGTAGTTATGGCATCTACCAGTAGGGGTTAGTGGGACCATGCTAAAAGCCAAGCCTTGCCGCTTGGTTTAACCCCACAAATCCTCCTTAAAAGATTTGTTGTTGTCATCAGATTTATTCAGATGAACATTTGCCCTGTAGAAATAAACAAGAGGTTAGCCTATATACATTTGAGCCATGTTTGCACAATATCAGCATACTGTGCATCGTGGGAGTTGACAGCAGGGTACAGTGAGTGCAGTTTGTCCATGATGGGCACTGACGGAGGTGGACAACGTCCTCTCAGAACTCATCATGTTGATCTGTAAGAACATTGTTTATACCTACACTGATCAAACCATATCATCGCTGTAAAGCTTTTGATGCCTGATGGTTTCTTGTTTAATCTCAGGAACACTTCAGTCCATGAGATCTTGAATCTAAAAACATAATAAAGTCAAACCATGACAGCCCTATCATCATGCTTCCAAAAAACAAATCAGGACAAATACAGCGGTGATGCGTTCCTGTCATCCCTTCCTCAAATCAGCTTGACACCACCAGCACTTGATGCAATCCTCTCTGCCGAGTCTGACAGCCACTTTGTGACTGATTTGTTTACATGTGTTATTGTTTCTCTTCTTCTCTGTGATGTTATTTGTGTTGCGCTGTGTTCTCCAAATTTCCAGGCAGTCTCTGTAAGTGAAACCACGGCAGACCGCTGTCATCTCCCTGATGTCTCATGTCAGATGACAGATGATCAGTTACAGCAAGCTTGCGTGGGCTTAAACGCAGGAAGTTTTGTGTTTGGTTAAGAGACGTTGGACCCCTAATGAGTACCACTGCTGGGTGTGTGTGTTTTTTTTTTTTTTGCTTGACTAACCGGTGCGGCAGATCTCAAGCATACAGTCGGCTTGATGTTACACCGAGCGTGAACTCCTTTATTGAATCCTCTCATGAATAAGATGTTTTAGGTAAGGTACTTTTCTTATTTTCGTCTTTGAGAAGTTTTGCGCTCTGAATAAGGTGTTTACAGGAGAGCTTGTTCATAACTTCAGTTCTGCCGGCTCTCGTCACATGTCTCTTGTTCTTTTGCCCAGATTCACAAAGCAAGAATCCGAAATTGTGTGGCTGACAATCAGAGACCCAGAGCAGTGCACCTCCTTAGAAGCGCACATCACTGGGAATGACAATCGAGGTAGATTTTGCAGAAAAGCCTCATTTGGCTGCTCCTTTGTGAGCCTTGAGATTCCAATCACTGACATTCAAAGATGAGATTGGCACAGCTGTCTCTTTGTGGTGACACGGCCCTCTGTGTGTCGCCGGATGATTGACAGCTCCCCAGCTCTGTTGTCTCCAGGTCTGCAGAGAATCGCCCAGCACCAGAAGTCAAACTAGAAACTGTACCCACTTTTTAGGGTGCTGAATTATACAACAAGCTTATACTGAACATCAAGGCAATGTTGTGCTTTTTAATAATTAATTTTTTCTTGTGAAAACTAAACAAAATTCACCCTCTCTTTGTTTCATAATTCTGCCAGCTCTCGCTGGCATTTCAAAGCAACTGTGCCTGGAGTATTATCACAGGGTCAATCCATGATTGAGATCACGATCAGAACACCAAAATGTCAGTAGTTAATTTTCCAGTAAATTGTCAGACTTTTCTGTATCACAGAAAAAATGAAAAAGTTAATGACCACACTTTTTAATTTAAATGTATAATAATAACAACAGTAACAGTTTAGAGCAGGGGTTTTCAACTCTGGCCCTTGAGGTCCACTTTCCTGCAGAGTTTAGCTCCAACCTTGGTCAAACTCACCTGCCTGTAACTTTCTAGTGATCCTGAAGACCTTGATTAGCTTGTTCAGCTGTGTTTGATTGGGGTTGAAGCTAAACTCTGCAGGAAAGTGGACCTTGAGGGCCAGAGTTGAGAAACCCAGGTTTAGAGTAAGGTTCTGTTTGTTAATGCTAATTTATACATATACATTTTAACATTTTAAGTTGTATAAACCAGCATTCAATTATGAATAAAAAAGAATTAACAATTAATATTAATATATTTACAAATTTAAAAGGGTTTTCAAAGGGTTAATTAACCTAAAAAGAAAATGTTGTTGTTAATTACTCGCCCTCATGTCTTCGGAACACAAATT
The DNA here is from genome assembly GCF_049309525.1 of Garra rufa. Lineage (NCBI taxonomy): Eukaryota > Metazoa > Chordata > Actinopteri > Cypriniformes > Cyprinidae > Garra > Garra rufa. The sequence goes on along the minus strand of NC_133366.1, from coordinate 22,699,684 downwards.
AAGATATTTTTGATCATCTAAGAGCTTTCTGACCCTCAAAATATAGCAACGCAACACGTTCAAGGCCTAGAAAGGCAGGACATTAAGTAATCCAATGGACATCAATGGTTCAACCATAGTTTTTGAAGCTACAAGAATTCTTTTTGTGCGCCAAGAAAGCAAAAATAACTTTATTCAGCATTTTTTTTCCTCTGTGTCTGTCATGTTCACGAGAGCACCACAACACATGCGTCGTTCTGACATAGAATGTCCATCTCTCTTCTGTATATTTTGTCTCCAGGGGGGACTTAGTGATTTGGGGGCCCTAATTTCAGGTATGGGGCCTCAGCACAATCACTATGTGCTCTTTTACGCCTAACCCTTATTTTGCTAGCTTGCATGTTGCTCATTATTTAAAATTGATTCATCCATTCACAACCAGTAATTAGTCAACCTGATGCTGTTCTAAAGCCATTTTCGTATCACGAAAGAAAAAAATATATATAGAAAATGCTTGCACTTGTCTGTTTTTTCAATCTTTTTACAAACATAAAATTATCCCATGCAACTCATTCTGTATTCCAAGTCAAAATGTAATCTATTATTAAGACAATTTTCATTGCCTTCGTGGAGTTATATGAGTATGCAGCAGTTCGGGTCGGCGCGCCTAGGAAAAGCACACAAGAGAGTCATTTTGGAAACATCAAGATAAATAAAATTTTGGCTTGAAACACAATACTTTCTTTACTGAGGTGAATATCTCTGTTATGAGACAGTCAGACAGTATTATACAGCCTAGAATGTGTGCAAAGAGTGCTCCCTCACATAATCTCTAAAAGCTGTCGCTCATTTCAGTTCATTGCAATCTCACAATGTTCCATTAATAAGCTCTCTGCACTGCACAATGAATCTCTTATTTACATCATATCTACACTTTGTTGTAATGAGAGAATTCCTAAGTTTGCAGAACTCAGCACAAAAACTCATCAAGCATTTTGAGCAGGTAGTAAATTCTAACTTAAAAGGGTAAGTTCACTAAAAAATGAAAATTCAGCCATTAATTATCACCCTGATGTTGTTCCAAACCTGTAAGATCTTTGTTTATATTCGGAACACAAATTAACATATTTTTGATGAAATTCAATGAGCTTTCTGACCCTCCATGGACAAGCAAGGGTCTTTCCACATTCAAGGCCCAGAAAGGTACCAAGAACATCAACAAAATAGTTTATGTCATTAAGACATCAGTGATTCAATCATAATTTTATGAAGCTACGAGAATACTTTTGTGTGAAAAAACAAAAAACAAAAAAAAACAAAAATTACTTTATCCATTTTGGAAAGTATCATGACGCCAGAGGTTGCGTTAGACTTTAATGTTGTCCGTCATTTTGACTGACAGGTTCGTACAAATTCCGTCATAATCTATTATTAACCGTCATTTTATTTTTATATTTTAATTATAATAACACATTTTATTGCATTTATTTTTAGAACCAATATCGATTCTTGAATCCCAATTGATCTTTTGGTCTATGCTGTTTTCAGTTGATGAATGAACCAAATGAATAGTGCGCCTCCTATCCAATGAATCGCAATAAGCTAAGTTCTGTGCTACTTTTGAGATGAAACAATGTTTCAGATTTCAAATTTTGTTCATTTAATTAGAAAATCCTAACAATAAATAATGTTTTGGTGCTCTGCAATGTGGCTGGATAGATCGCTGTAGCTTACACTGGGTACTTACCTGTGCGTAATCAAGCTTATAGCAAATTCGTGATTGTTTCGTTTTTGTTTCGGAAGCCATGCTCTGCTGCCACACTGGAGCGCACTCGCCACCAATTGGCCACAGACCCTCGTTGTCTATGGAGGGTCAGAAAGCTCTTGGATTTCATCAAAAAATATCTTAATTTTTGTTCCGAAGATGAACGATGGTCTTATGGGTTTGGAACAACATGAGGGTGAATAATTAATGACAGCATTTTCATTTTTGGGTGAACTAACTCACTTCAGGTTATTGCATTTAAAAAATCAACAGATATGTTTGTGATTGGCTACACTGCTCAACGCTGCAAATATGTTTTGCCAATATCAAATAGGGCCCCCTTTTTCCCCGGGGCCCTAAGCGGCCGCTTATTTTGCATAAATGTTAAGTCTGCCCCTGCTGGCTCGAATATATTCTGCTACTCATCCTCATGTCAATCCATCTGTATGACTTTCTTTTTTTCTGTGGAGCATAATGGTAACCACAATATTAATATTCAAGATTTTTGTCTTCCACAGAAAAAGTAAGTCATATTGGCTCTGAACAACAGATTTTTCATTTTGGGTGAACTATCCCTTAAAGACAAACTTTGCCAGGACTGAGAAATACATCCTGTCATTTATAGGTTCTGCCGCATATTCTTAGTACTAACGTGGTTGGGAAAATGCCAGTGATTTCAACATCTTAAGACGCCTGTTACCAGAGAAGCTGAAATGCAAAGCACTCTCAAATGATGTGCATTTGTTGATGTCACTAAATTTTCTTATATTTGTATGTTTGTGTTGCTCTCTTATGGATGACTCCCCCAGTAGCTATATTAATATAGACACAGCAACCGTGTTTATCTTTCCTGCACAGGGTTTAGAAATGTAATTATGGCTCAGGCGGTGACATTTTTGTCATTTCGCCTCTGAGTGGCTGATAGCATAATGAACAAGCTAAGATTATCTTCAGGCTTTTCACCAAATCTGCAGGCCCAGTGTAAACAATGTACGTTTTCATATTATATAAACTTGAATATGTTGAGCAAGTGCGCTAGAGTTCTAAAATCTGGAGTTTCTTGTTATATAATATAATAAACAGTAACCTGGATCTCTCGATAGAACAGCATATGGCAGTATTAACCTCGCCTCGAACATCATAAAAGGATTTAAACCTTACATAACATTGTGGAGATTATCTGGCAGTGGCGATTTCTTTAAGACTGCAAGGGAAGCTCAGCTTCCCCTATTATGTCACAAAATTAATGGTCAAATTACGTACTATTGTATTAATATTTTATTGACTAAAAATGCGTTAGAAAACGTTCATCTCAAAGACGAGTTCGTTCAGAATCAGTTAGACATAGCAGGTCGGCTGACTTGATTTTCTTCTCATACATTCCCGTAGCGTCACAGTGCATTTCCCCATTGAAGCCCAGCGTCCATTGACTTCAATGGGGCTGCTTTGAACGTTTTTTTTCAGTGCTTTGAAACTAGACGGTCATTGGATAAACGCTGCGATTATGTCCCGCCCACGGACGCTCAGCGTCTCTGGGGGCGAATGAGGAGTGGGCTGGCCTGGACGCTGAGCTTCTGCGTGATGATTGGAAGGTCTGTCGAAAGATTGCATCTCCTTTTGACTGACAGCGATTTTGTACTATAAGGAATCGCTGAAGCTATTCGCGCTCAGTCCCATCGTGGATTTCTCAAGTTCAGTCGAAATAAAAACTGCTGCAACCTATTTCTTTATATTTGCTTGGCGAAATTGCTTGATTTTCATCATACATTTCACACAATTATACACCACATTCCTTGTTTCACTTTTATAGAGTTTAATTTTTTTTTTTAGATCGTTCATTCATTCATTCATATAGTAGGCTAGTTGGTACGACAGGGTCACAGACCATTTTCTTGAAAAGGAACGTAGGGCAGAATTTACTTTTAAATAAATAGACAATTTTATGATGTAGGCCGAAAATGAGCTTCCCCTATTTGACAGACCAGTAGCCGCCACTGTTATCTGGTTATGGTTTATTAAGCAACAAATGCACATTTCCAGCACTGAAATTACATGCTTGGACAATGATATAATGTGAAGGCTTTGAATTACAGTATAAACTTGAGTTGGCCATATTACACGTGGGTAGTATTTGTAAGAAAAACATGTGTGTTTCAAGTGATCAGGAGTGACATGTTATTTTACAGAAGAAGAAAAAAAAAGACCAGTGTACCTAAAAATGAAAATGGTCATAATTTACTCACAGTCATATTGATCCAAACCTCTATGACTTTCTTTCTTCCATGGTTCTTTTGAGGAACTATGCCTTTTTGTGTTTACATTAATACCATGGCAAGATATTTTCATAAAAATACATTCAGTCATTCACAAAATGACTGAATGTGGCAAAATGAATTGGTAGACAATAATGCAAATACTGTAGCAATATTTTTTTCTTATGTTATTTTTTTTCATGGTCATAAGAAGGGATAGTTCACCCAAGAAATTTAAATTCTGTCATTGTTTATGAATTCTCATTACAAAAACTGAATGGTTTAATTCTGTTGAAGATAGATGTATATACTTGAGTTGGTCATGTTACATTGGAATTGAAAACAAAATATCTGAAATGTTTTTCAAGTGATCAGGAGTTATTTTAGAATAAACTGAGCTTTTTACTCGACCTGTGGTGTAATTGACCTTTAAATGAAAATTGTCATAATTTACTTACCATGTCAGTCCAACCCTGTGTGTCTCTTATGTGAGTCTTTTGAGAAATGTTTTTCTTTTCTTCTTTTTTGGTTTGGTTACCAGCATGTTCCTTTGTGTTCCTCAGAAAGAAAGAAAGTCATACACGTTTGAAATGACACGATGACAGAATTTCTGATTTTGGCTGAACTATGCCTTTTTTTGTCTACATTTATATGACATTTTTACTAAAAAATACATTCAGTCATTCATGTGTTGCTGCGTTTGCATGTGTTACTGCAAGGAGCAAGTGCTCTTCACAGAGCGCATAGGCCTACGCATATATGCATGTGAATGTTTCAAAGCAGCCAGTTGTCATTCAGACAGCTTTCGAGTGTCAAATTGAATTGGTACTCAATACCACCAATTCTATAGAATTTTTTTTTTCTCAGTACTGACTTGTTCAGAAAAAGTTCTGTCATCATTTACTCACCCTCATGATGTTCTAAAATGACTTTCTTTTGCTGAACATAAAATGACATATTTTAAAGAAAGGATGTAATGATGCACCACAAGCCACTTGAAAATATCAAACATACAAATATGTGACTATTCAAATGGGTTAAGATATTAAACAAATCATGATACAGTTGGGTGTAGTAAAAGTTTATATGAATGTATCTCTGAGGGGAATTGACTGTCTTTAGAAAACTTTAGATGGTATTTTGTAGGGCTGCACGATATTATCAGACCAATATCGGAATCGGCCGATAATGGCTTTACATTTAAATATCGGCATCGGCTCAATATGAAAAATTATGCTGATATGTTTTGCCTATAAGAGGAATAACTCACATGTGCTCAGGGTGTGCTAGTGATTAGATAATGATGATTAGATTCACTGTTTTGGATTGCTGCATTTAATCTAAGAATGCATGTACAGAATGACGTGTTCAGTGTGATAAAGTGAACAGTAATAGCAAGGTATTCGGTAAGGAGATTTAATTACGTAGGGAGTGCTGTTGGTCTGCTTCTAATAAAATGAAAGTAAAATACACAAATAACATTTAGATTGTGTTTCTGATTAAATAAAGCAGTAATTGATGTCATGAAATTTTGATTTAAAGGTCAGAAGCTATAACTTGAATGAATAAAAATCACAAACATGACACTTGTATTCTATATATACTGATTTATTCATTAATGTGTATTATGTTACATTTTTTATTAAGTTTTTATATATAAGTTTATTTATAGTTATTTCCAAAACTTTAATATACTGTCATTATAAAAGTACTTCATTATTGTTTATATCTTGTTATATATCTTATCTTATTATATCTTGTTAAAAACTAACCAAAATGAAAAATGATTTGCTTATAATTTCCCCACAGGAGAGACTTGGTGTTGTTTCCAAACAAAAGGAAATATAATGGTATCGGCATTGGCTGTTGGCCAAAATGAGTTAAAAATATCAGCATATTGGATATTGGCAAAAATCCAATGTCGTGCATGCATGCCTAGTATTTTCTTTTCATCTTAACTCTGTATAATGCATATTGAAGCAGTGTTCATAAGTGTTTACATAGCTAACCAAGGAAACATTGCATTGCTGCTGTTCCATAAGCGCCACCTGCTGTCAGAGAGTGAATTTGCGTTCTCATTAAGCCTGTCTGCTGTTTTTGTCTCATTCAGATGTTTTATGAAGCTTAATTTCACAAAGTTAAGACCATTCTGTTTTTGCTTTACATTTTGAAATTATACAGTCTAATTTATATTAAAAACTGCTCATGCAGCATGTATGCAGCATCTTTGTTTGGATCATGATTAAAACACAGTGGTTGCCTCTGACTGATTAGAAAAACAAACCAAAACAGGCAAAGCCTTAGTTTGTTTATATGAAATTCAATTTATTTATTTTTTTGTTTTAAAGTTTCATACAATTTCATATTTCAATTGCACAAAGCAATGTTCAGTATTTTGTCTAAGCAATAATAAAAGGACATTTTTTCTTTTAAGATTTGTCTTAAATCTCATTTTGTAAAAAATGTGTATTGTGAAATCAGTTTTGTGAATTGTATAGCATTGTGAGTTGAGTAAATTGTTGCATCCCTTTTTTGAAGAAGTATATAATCAAGTTGGGCACTTCACATATGGAGAGTACTTGAAAACAAAACTTGTGAAATGATTTTCAGGTAATCAGAAGTGACATCTCTGCTGTTTTACAGATAAAAAAGACTTTTACACTCTATCCATTGCAGGTTGTAGAGCAGAGCCCCTTGTTCACTTTGAAAGCTGTATTTAGGTTATGATAAAAGCGTATCCCAAGAAATCTGCTTTCGCTTCGACCACCGCTAAGCCTTTCCCCACACGATCCCGTCGAACTTTTTTCCATGCGTGTTCTGTTCCAATGTCATTTGAAGAAACATCAAGCCACCCCCTCCAATCCCCTCTTTGAACTACAGCCGTTTCCTGAAAGTGTATGACCCAGATTCATCCCTCTCATTTCCATTTCTCTGATGTTTTTGTAGCGTGCCGAGCCCATGTACAGGCAGTTGTTGTTTCTAATGTTTCAAGGCAACAGAGGAGTCCCTTGAGCATAGAGTCATTTACTTTAAAAATGTATCCTCTAAGCAGAGAGGAACTCAAAGGCAGGGTAATAAATGCGGCGTGCCTCCCTCGCCATGCGCCGATATTTAATCAGCATCAACAGGCTGCTGAGAGCACTCCACCGAAGTAAGTGCCCTCGGAATTTATTTGTTTCTTAAATTGGATGAGTCCTAAGTGTCTGTGGTTTAACATCATAACTAATTGGCCCTGGTGGTTTATCGCATGCGCGTGCGTCTCTGATTTAAACGGAGACCCAGATTAGTGACTCTTACGGAGTGGCTACAGCCCCATTAGAAAACATCGCTATCTATGATTAGGGTGAAAAATATATGTTGATGTTAGAACATGTTTGTTTAAAACTCTGTGCTGTGTTTGTGTTTGCTAGCACACTAGCATTTTGCCAGCTTCTCACATGGTATCAAGGGACGTATAATCTCAGAAGTGGGCATTAATGTCCTTAGGTGTCGACCCCTTTCCACCCCTTTAACCCGCTCTCCTCCACCTCTCCACTGGATGCTTGCCAACCATTAATTAAAGGCCCTCATTAAAGCACCGCAAGTCCTCTAACTGGTTGTGAGTGATCACCCTCAGCCTAGGGTGACTTTTTTTTGCCTCTGTGTGTGGGAATATATTTAGAATTGTGCTGAGTCAAAGTCGTGAGGAGGAAGTAGTATAATATGATCAGAAAATGAGCCCTACAGCGGCTAGAAGCGGCTCGGCTCTCCTTATTAACGGAGAAAAGGTGCAGCTCAGAGCTGCGGAACGCCCAACGGCCTCACTCGTGAATGGACATTAGTATGCGTGTGGGAATCAGCATAGAGTTTCCTGAAAGCACTCTTCCTCTGTTAATATCAGTAAGACCACAGAAAGTGTGGATAATCCACCCTCAAGGAATCCTTTTCTCATATATTTTCACCAAAAAAAAATCGTAGAATCACTCCTGAGGCGAGACACAAAAGAATCCTGATTGCCGTAAACTATTCGCAGCTGGAATATTGGCGAAAAGTCGTAAACTTTGTGAACGTGGATCACAAATCACATGGAATGTACTTTATATTCAATTTCTGCTTCAGAGAAGAAGATTTATGGTTTATAGACATTGTAAAGCTTTAGGGGAAATTGAATTACATGGAATAACAACAGCGAAACTAGATGGGTTTTTATCTCCAGCATGATTTTTATCTTTCTACAGAAGATCTGCCATTGGCTGTAATTGTTCGCAGGCGTATGCTTCTGCATTACAGAAATTCAATCAATTATAACAAGGGCCTCTTAAATGTTCTTGCTTTTTTATAAAAAAAATAGCTTGAATTCATAAATCAGTAAATATGACCTCTTTTTTGTATGAAATTGTAAGGCAGACATCTGAAAAGGGCACTGCTCTATAACAAGCGTTATTCAGAATAGGAACAATAACCTTGGAAAAGACTTTAAGGCCTGAAGATGAGATGTCGTTATAGTAAGGCCAAGCATGGTGTCATTAATCACAGGGTCTCGGGCCCTGCGAGCATTGTGCGTTTCTCAGGTTGAGTTATTAAAGAAGATAACAGGGGTGAGTGCTTTCTCTACCTCAGGGTTTTGTCCTATTTCTGGATTTTAAATTCCCACTTTCAGTTTGATACTGTAATATAGATGACTTACATTAAATATTACAGTATGAATAGGGCAAGTGTCTAAGATTGTGAAATTGCTTTGTCTTATTAGTAAAAAAATGAAGGTGATGGTAGCAGTTAATCCAATTATTTCACCTTAAATAACTTGCCCTTTTTTTATCATATTTTAGTCCTAGTCTAATTGCATCACATGAAGTTATTCATATAGCATATATGTGACCCTGGACCACAAAACCAGCCTTAAGTCGCTAGGGTATATTTGTAGCAATAGCCAAAAATACTTTGTATGGGTCAAACTTATTGATTTTTCTTTTATGTCAAAAATCATTAGGAAATTAAGTAAAGATCATGTTCCATGAAGATTTTTTGTAAAATTCCTTCTGTAAACCTATCCAAATGTAATTTTTGATTAGTAATATGCATTGTTAAGAACTTAATTTGGACAACTTTAAAGGTGATTTTCTCAGTATTTAGATTTTTTGCACCCTTAGATTTCAGATTTTCAAATAGATGTATCTCGGCCAAATATTGTCCTATCCTAACAAACCATACATCAATAGAAAGCTTATTTATTGAGCTTTCATATGATGTATATATCTCAGTTTTGTAAAATTTAACTTTAACGTTTTGTGGTCCAGGGTCACATATGTCATATTTAGAATGAAGTAATGTACTTTTAATGAGTACACATTATGATTGTGCCTCTAAACTGACTAAAAACCTCTTTCAGTGTTTTCTGTAATGGCATTGATTAATTGAGAAATGTAGTAAATTCTGTTTCATGAAGATGTATTGTTTGAGAAGAATGTATGCCTCTGGCATGAACTGCATAATAAGTATGTGACAGGATTGAATTGGCTGCGTTTCTCATAGGCCTTTGGCCTCCGACCTTCAACAAATGGAGGTTATATTGTGTAAACATTAATGCTGCCAACCATGAAAAAGGAATTAGTCAGTTTTGAGATGGAGCTTTTGATTAAAAACTGCAGAGGACTTTTTTGATGTGTTAAATATAAATCTTCAAGTAATAAGCTGCAATATGATGTGCAATATTTCGAAAAAAGCCACAGCTAAAGGGCATTTTGCATCATAGCTGATAGATTTTAGCATTGATGGAATGCTGTTTCGACCCATCAGAAGCCCGATCTGTAATTATACTTAGTATTTATGATTTTTTATTAGAACGCACACAGCATTACACTTCACCTGTTTGTCTGTTTTACAGACAAGTTTATAGATTTACTCTGTAATGTGAGTGAGTTTGTTAATCTTAATTCGTTATTACTTTTGTATCATTGATTTAAAGCCTGCGTAGCTGAGAGTAGACTTGAGTTCTAATTCTAGATCAGTGTTTTTTGACTAAGCCATGCAAGGCCATGATTGATAAACAAATACATCTTTGAAATCTTTTCATTTCAACAAATTTATACTAATATTACAGAGTTCCTTACTCCATCACCAGTTGGCTGTTTATTGTGGTATTTTGTTTTTACACAGTTTTTGCTAATTTTGGCGTCCTGGAATGGGTCAGATAAGTTCAATGCCCACAGACACTAGTCATTTTCCCAGGTGGATTTGATGGTTCCCTTTGACAGGCGGTACAGCTGGTGATCCTGAGTCATAAGCAAGGCGTGCTGGGACAGCTATCTAGCTGACCTGTGTATGCCACTGCTACATCACTCATAGTCTGTCACCTGTGGTGTAAATACCCATTTAGACTGGGAGGTTTCAGACTGACTGATTGTCCTCAGATTCACTCGCACAAATGGATGTCTTCACTGAAAGGATTTCAAATCCTGACCTCAATGTTTTAATGCTGTAATAGTTTGTTGCGATTTAAAGGAGAAGTCCGGTGTGATATTGACCTAAAGTGTGTTGAATCATTATACCAAGTGTGAACGTACCTTGCATATCTCATCTCGGTTTGTGCCCTGCAGTCCGAAATCTGGGGTTAGTTAGCCGATGCTAACAACAGGTTGTCAATGAGGGTGAATAGGGCATCGGAGTAGCCATGTGAATAAATAACTGTTTTATGCCATTTACGAGGCACAAAGTAGCTCCACTTCATTGGTAGACTTCCAAGGGCCCTGACATTTAAAACGAGACATTGAGAACTCAGAAAAAGCACCGGTAGTTTATTTACAAGAAGATTTATACAGACAGTACCTGCAAGAAATTTACCGGCCGCCACCATCTTGAATTTAGTCACGATAAGTCGAGTGTCGAGCAGGAAGGAAATTACAACCTGATAAGTTGATAACCTGATAAGTTCCTTCCTGCTCGTCACTCGACTTATCGTGACTAAATTCAAGATGGCGGCAAAGATATATTTGTTTTGCAGTTACAGTAAGGGAAAAAATTATTTGATCCTCTGCTGATTTTGTACGTTTGCCTACTGACAAAGAAATTATCAGTCTATAATTGTAATAATAGGTTTATTTTAACAGTGAGAGACAGAATAACAACAAAAACATCCAGAAAAACGCATTTCAGAAAAGTTATAAATTGATTTGAATTTTAATGAGTATAATAATCATTTGACATGACTTTACTTGGTGGCAAAACCCTTGTTGGCAATCACAGAGGTCAGACATTTCTTGTAGTTGGCCACCAGGTTTGCACACATCTCAAGAGGGGTTTTGTCCCTGTTACGTGTTTGATGTATAAAAGTGTAACATTTAAGTGAGACAATAGCTGTTGAGCGTGAGGCAGATCAAAAGATGACAAAGACAGGGTATGTTTTAAGTATTTACTAGTTTGCGTTATGAGTGTACAATTAGCTATTAAGTGAAAAGAGATGAATTTTAACAGAAATAGCAAAAGAAAAGTATGAGTGTCACCCAAATCAAAGAAATAAACAAAACAAAACAGCCTTACGTCTAACCTCTAAACTGATTAAAAGAAAACAAGAAAAGAAAACCGAAATCTTCAGCGTGTACGACGCCCTAGCTAAACTCAATTAAACTACAAAGCAAAAGTACAAAACTGGCATGACACACACAAACCTAAACTAACAACGTACAAACTAAACTTAAAGGAACAAAACAAACAAAATCATGGCAGTTGACTAATTATTCAAATTGTCCCAAAAGGCATTTATGGTTAACGAACTCAATGCACAGAAATCAAGGTGCATTCTTAACTTTAAACTTGGCATGTGATTCTAAAACTCTGTACGGACAGAATTATCTCTCTCTAAATTTGATACAAGTCAATAGCCAAAAACAAATCTCTCTCGCTGCAGGATTTCAGTCCTTCACGGTGTAGTGTAACCAATTGTTTTCCTGGTGACTATGGTCCCAGCTACCTTGAGATCATTGACAAGATCCTACAGTGTAGTTCTGGGCTGATTCCTCACTGTTCTCATGATCATTGAAACTCTACGAGGTAAGATCTTGCATGGAGTCCCAGACCGAGGGAGATTGATAGTTATTTTGTGTTTCTTCCATTTGCGATTAATCGCACCAACTGTTGTCACCTTCTTACCAAACTGCTTGGCGATGGTCTTGTTGCCCATTCCAGCCTTGTGTAGGTCTATAATCTTGTCCCTGACATCCTTGGACAGCTCTTTGGTCTTGACCATGGTGGAGAGTTTGGAATTGATTGATTGATTGCTTCTGTGGACAGGTACAGGTAACAAATTGAGATTAGGAGCACTCCCTTTAGGAGAGGGGTATGTGTCTAGTGTAAAAATGAAAATTGGTAAGATGAGACCACAGGTTTGAAGTATTGGCACTTTTTGCCATTGTACCACCCATACTGACAACATCTCCACATGTTTTGCACACTGCCTTCCCTGGTGTTTGTTGAGTGTAGTACTCCCACACTGCACTTCGTGTCTTCTTCCGTGCATCCATCTACAATAAGGGTAATATAAAGAGAGAGTTAAAAGTGGGGCCACTGTATGCTTCCTGATTAAGCCTATGCATACTGTATTAAAGCTAAACAGCTTGGGGAAATATAACTATTTGGCTTCAAATTATTTACATGTTAGAAATGTTCATGTAATAGCATAAGCTATAATAATTTCTCATTAATTATTTTCTGATGGCTAAATCCAATGAGGTGACTATCCAATTCATCATCTAATGCACATCAATTGATTAGCTTAAAAACGCACAATGTGTAATATAAGTGTTAGTAATTTAATTCTTCATTTTAGAAGATGTTAAGACGACCGTTTCATGAAACTATAACATTAATAGCCTATTATAGGCACACTCAGTTCCATAGCCTAAATGTCTCATTTTTTGTTATCCTAACCTAGGCCTATGTGACACTACACATTTCCATTAGTTTTAATTTACAATACAGTGCAAATGAAGGTATAAAAACATTAATTTATCTTTTAATCAAATAAGTAATTTTTTTACAAATGAGTTTACTAATAAATAAAAAAACATGGAAAACATCCGATCAGAATGCGTCCCCGACTGCCTCTTCTATTCTATGCGCCTTATAATGCGGTGCGCCTTATATATAAAAACAGTTTTAAAATAGGCCATTCATTGAAGATGCGCCTTATAATACGGTGCGCCTTATAGTGCGGAAAATACGGTATATGACTGGATTCCGTGATTCTGTCCGTGTTTTCCGCATCCGGGAAATCAAGATAACATTGAGGTGTTTTTGCAACTTCATCGTAAAGGATTGTGAATTACTGAAACACAATCAACGTCTGCTGCTGACTTACCTTTGAGAGACAACTGATTACTGCCGCACGCTGCTCGCAGCTCCAGCAAGCGTTCTGTCTGTGTCTTCAGTGCCTTCAACCTTCGAGTTGATTGGTCGGACTCGCGACTCCCAACAAATCAGATGCGTGGTGGGCGGAGACTGCTCTAGGGCACAGAGTGGTGAGCTCTGACAGGCTGCGTCGGAGCCAAAGAGCGCATTTCAAAATTAAATTATTTTTATCGGCAAATCGGTTTTGAAAATAACCGATTCCGATAATCGTAAAAATGCTTAATATCGGCGCCAATAATCGGTCGGGCCGATAATCGGTCGACGCCTAATCTAAGCATGTTAACAGAAAGTTGAGTTGAAGGAAAAAATGTGAAAGAAAAAGATGCACAACGAACTGAGAGAACCAAAGCCTTGAGAGGCTCGTCAATATCGATTCAAGAATTTGGGTGAACTTCACAAGCAATGGACTGAGGCTGGGGTCAAGGCATCAAGAGCCACCACACACAGATATGTCAAGGAATTTGGCTACAGTTGTCGTATTCCAGTGTTAAGTTTCCACAGTCTGTGATGATTTGGGGTGCAATGTCATCTGCTAGTGTTGGTCCACTGTGTTTTTTGAAAACCAAAGTCACTGCACCTGTTTACCAAGACATTTTAGAGCACTTCATGCTTCCTTCTGCTGAACAGCTTTTTAAAAATGCTGATTTCATTTTCCAGCAGGATTTGGCACCTGCCCACACTGCCAAAAGCACCAAAAGTTGGTTAAATGACCATGGTGTTGGTATGCTTGACTGGCCAGCAAACTCACCAGACCTGAATCCCATAGAAAATCTATGGGGTATTGTCAAGAGGAAAATGAGTAACGAGAGACCAAAAAATGCAGATGAGCTGAAGGCCACTGTCAAAGAAACCTGGGCTTCCATACCACCTCAGCAGTGCCACAGTCTGATCACCTCCATGCCATGCCGAATTGAGGCAGTAATTAAAGCAAAAGGAGCCTCTACCAATTTCTAAGTACATATACAGTAAATGAACATACTTTCCAGAAGGCCAACAATTCACTAAAAATGAAGTATTCTAATTTGTTGAGATAGTGAATTGGCAGGTTTTTGTTTAATGTGAGCCAAATCATCACAATTTAAAGAACCAAAGACGTAAACTACTTCAGTCTGTGTGCATTGAATTTATTTATTACACGAGTTTCACAATTTGAGTTGAACTACTAAAATAAATTAACTTTTCCACGACATTCTAATTTATTGAGATGCACCTGTATTTGCTTCCAAGTACAGCCAAAACTATTGAAGTACTTTTTGAAGTAAACTTTTTAATTATTTTAAGAATTTAAAATAACTGTTTTCTGTTTTAATATATTTCAAAATGTATTTTATTCCTGTGATTTCAAAGCTGCATTTTTAGCATCATTACTCCAGTCACATGATCCTTCAGAAATCATTGTAATATTCTGATTTGCTGCTTAAAAAGTATTATTATGTTGAAAACAGCCGAGTAGATTATTTTCAGGTTTTTTGATAAATAGAAAGTTCAGAAGAACAGCGCTGATCTGAAATAGTAATCTTTTGTAACATTATAAATGTCTTTATCATCACGTTTGATCAATTTAAATCATCCTTGCTAAATAAAAGCATTAATTTCTATAATTCCAACATTCTAAAATGTTCATGATCTTTAAAAAATAGTAATTTCAAACTTTTGAATGGCAGTGTGATTTAAAGAATTTATACATGAAGGACAAAACTGCAGTACTGTAACTATTCCAGCAGAAACCTTAAGGTTTTCCTTTCCTTTCTGACCAACTATAACACCTCTGAAACCACGAGAGTGTGTTTCTGCACTAATCATTACTGACACTACTGCTGTAGACTTGCCATGAGCTGTGGTACCAGTCAACAAGATGTTAAAGTAAAGCAAGTGTTTGGAGCCAGGAACAGAAGCTAGCACCTCACACAGACACTGAAGGTGAGACAGTGTGAAAGAAAAACTGTAAATTGGGTGATACAAAGCATTAAAAATCCAAGTCAGATGTGCGTTCGTGTTCTAGACAGAAGCTTTCTCTGCATCTAAACATTGCATAAATTCATCAAAGATTTCTCATACAAATATCTGATATCAGAGAGAGAAAGCTGTTTTCATTTGTAGCAAGTTTTCTTCTCGCTTACTTGTGATGACCATATATTCCTATTCAATAATGGATAAAACAAACAGGCATACACAAACAAACCTTTTCTGCTCACTGTATGATGCTTGATTGTCAAGTTTTTTTCCCCCACCATATCCGGTGCTTTGAAGCATCAAAAGCTGATACAACGTGCTTCTTCTTTTTTTTTCACACAGTTGGAGTTTTAGCAAAGTGTCTGAGCAAACAGGAAGCAGCTCAAATTGAGACAAAGTGTCTCGCAGCAAACACAGCTTTGATCTCCCTTTAATAACCTTCACTTGTCCTCTCACTGTTTCACTGCACTGGAACAAAGGCTTTACACTGGAATAAACATATGTGTGTGTACAGTGAGATCCAAGAGGCACACTGACAGTCTGGCATTAGAAATTACACTCAAACATGGAAATTGGTATTTATTCGTTGACTTATTTATTCAAAAGTTTGGAATCAGTAGATTTTCTTTTTTATGATTTTGAAAGAAGTGTCTTGTGCCCACCAAAGCAGTTTTTTGTTTTCGTTATATAGTAACAGTAATATTCTAAAGTTGTGAAATGTTACCGCAATGTTTTAATATATAAAATCAAATTTATTGCTATGATGGGAAAACTCATTTATTTACAGCGAAGAGCCAGAGAATGTGCTGCTCACTTGGTCAGTCACATAATAAATGTCATAATACAGTCATATTTGTTATGTGATTATTAAATCTCCTGATAAAATGCATTTTATCTCTCAAAATTATGGATGTCATTTAAAATGTGGAGATGAGCAGAAATAACTTAATGCAACCTCTTATTTATGTAAGGCAAACATCAAGGTGCTTCGTTTTTATTTCTATGTATATAATTTAGGGATGTTCATTTCGGTTATTTTTCCTAACCAACAGCCGACGCTCGTTAAACGATTATTAACTGTTAACTGACAAGATTATAGAATTAGAATTTAATTGAATTAGAAAGGATAAGTGTCTTTGGTTTTCCAGGGATTAGTTTTACATGTGCAAAAAGCAAAATAGCTATATATGCAGATTTTTGGTTCATTTTTGTGCTGCGAGAAAGGAAGACAGCTGAAAGCGGCATCCTATTTGTCTTTATTTTACAAAAAAGAAAAAAAAAATGTGCAAAAAGTAGCTATATATGCAGAGTTTTGGTTCATTTTTGTGTTGCGCGAAAGGAAGACGGCTGAAAGCGGCATCCAATTTTTCTTTATTTTACAAAAGCACAAAGATTTGTTTTTATTGTGAATGTACACAAATAGGCTAAAAGCAAACCATTTACAGTTTCGTTTATCTGTATGACTAGAAGGAGTTATTTCCAAAATGCACACAGTTAAGCATTGCTAATTTGACAATGCAAACTTTCCATTATCATAATAAAATACAGTCAGTCAAACATATGGAAAAATCACACTGCTTAATTGTTATCACCATACTGCCGTGATATTATGCCAAACTATTTTTTATGTGGATATTAGAATGCCAGTGAAGTAGGCTACAAACCAGGTTTACATAATAAATAATATTTTGGCATTCAAATACATCTCGAAAACGGAAACATTTGGATTTGTGTCGTATGAGAGACCCAGTGTTAATTTCAGTTTCACTTTAGCCTACAGTAAATGAATTTGTTTTGGCTTGTTGTTTATATAGCCTAGCTTCTTATATTTATCATTCTTGTTCTTTTCTGAATAATGTTAAATTGAAAAGAGTTTTTTTGTGGAGTGAGGGGAACTAAAATAGCCTAGCCTGTGTTTATAGTGTTTGTAAACATTTCATGTCGACATCAGGTCATTTTCTAAATGTAATAATAAAAAGCAACTTAACGTTATAGGCTTACGCGATTGATTTTTTTTTTCTCTCAAAAATGCAATTTTATTTTATCCAGCAAATATTTAAAAATATTTTGATGAATTAGGCCTACTGAAAAAAATAAATAATTAAATGACCTTTTAAACTGTTTAACTGTTTGCATTAATCAGTCAAAATTCTTTCTGTAGGTTAACGGTTAAAATGAGCATCCCTAATATAACTGTATATAATACAGATTTTAAAATTTGTATTGCACCATTTGCACCAGTTGCTGCCATAATAACAATTCAATTCAAATTTCTTTCTTTTTTGTGTGCTAAATAGCTCCCACTCACTGTGGTGAAGCAGTGTTGAAATATTGTTCTTGTGTTCTTTACAGAATTATATAAATTATCTGTTAATTTTTGTTCTCGAAGTGAACTTCTCCCTTAAGTTTTAAATAATTAAAATGTTGAGGTGGAAAAACCAGCAATATTTTGTAGATGTGTGTGGCCTTGGGTGGTTTAAAATCCAAAATGGGTTGGTAAATACATTTGGCTTAAAGCTGTATCCCCATTTTGTGCATGGGGGAAAAGCTTCTGAATGTCCTTTAAAAACAGCATGTGGGAGTTCTGGTTTTCTCCGTAACTTCTGTTGATGATTAACTTGAAGCAAGTGCACATCTACTCTAATTTGAGGTGCTGCAAGTACATATGGAGACTCCAAAACCACTACAGCGTGTGCTCATTAGTGAGTATGCCCAAAGATGACCCTGCTGGCTCTGTTCACTGTGTGTGAGCTTTTCCTCTTTCCCTCTGTGATAGCAGGGAGGCACTAGTCCTCATTGTGCTGTTCTCCTGCTGAGTTACTTTGTTCAGCTAAGGCCACGTCACTGAGAGCTGAAGTTTTTTTTAGTAGTCTCAAACAACTTCTTGTATGTAAACTTCTCTAGATTTGATTAATAGATAAACATGCTAAACTGTGAATGGAAAATTCTGTAACACTTTACAATAAGGTTCTTTAGTTAACATTAGTTAACCACATTAGTTAACATGAAATGAAGCTAGCGCAAGTTCTGGCAGGAAGACTCAATCGTTCGCGTCACTAATTACCTCCTCATCTTCCAATCATATCATTACTGTAGCTTTAAAGGGTAGCGCTTACCATGTCTGAGTTCGCAGATGCTGTTGCTCCAGCACCTCCATCCTCCCCACCTCCACCAAGATGGAATCTCTCCTCCAACTCCTCTATTCTACCAAGCTGGGTCATCCCTCTATTACCACATCCATCAATCAGGCTATCCCCTTCTTCACGAAGACCTCAGATTGTCTTCCTCAATCCTCACCATCACCAGTTGGCCCCTTTCCTGACTCCGCGGGGGGGTTAGCGGCGCCCCCGCCTTCGTCTTCAGGCGGGACTCACTGTTTCCGTACCCTCGGAATGCGAGTTACGAACGGGGCCTACGCCAAAGAACCGGATTGCTTGCTGAGCTTCTACATAAATGTAATCGGTATAGTATAAATTCTCCCGAGTCTTTCTGGTAGAACTAATAATGAACTGCACTTATACAGCATTTATTAACCTTTGTTAATGTTAATTTCAATATTTACTAATACATTATTAAAGTCTTGTTAGTTAATGCAGTGCGAACTAACATGAACAAACAATGAACAACTGTATTTTCGTTAACTAACGTTAATGAAGATTAGTAAATACAGTAACAAATGTATTACTCATGGTTAGTTCATGTTAGTTAATACATTAACTAATGTTTAACTAATGAACCTTATTGTAAAGTGTTACCGAAAATTCTTCTGTTGTTCAACCCGTAGCCCTCTTAATCAAATTAGTTTAGGATTGATCTCCAGAAAACAGCGTTGCTTCTCTCTATGTTGTCTATGATATGTGTTGAAGGTTATTCTGCAAGTTAACAGTTTCCTAAAATGGTAACACTATGTGCTGTGAGCAGAACTAGTTTTCTGTCACATCATGAGTCAGACCTGTTACGGTTGTCAATCCCAGTCACTGACTGTGTGTGCTTGTGTTGCTCTGCATGGAAGTATGCGTGACAGTGTTTCTGAATGCACATGTATGATTAATTTTTGAAATCTTGAACATGAATAATGCATTAGAAAGAAAAGCAATTATAAACCAGTTTTATTTTGCAATAAAACACTGTTAAAATATAATGAATGCACTTTCATTTTGGAGTTGCCAAAGGTGCTTTTGCCACAAAGCGGTTTTATTTGTGGAAAAGGCTTTTTAGAAATAAAAAACTAAGCAGCATAAAATAATAAAGTGCTTTGTAATAACAAGAAAGCGCCATATTGGGGCTCTTGCGCTCAGATCGCAGATGCGGTTCAGCTTGAAGCCAAAGGAGTTGGAACAGCGAGATACTTGAACAGAAAAAAAAAGCAAAACAGAAAAGTCGAGAAGAGGCTGAGCACAGCGTGTTTAAATGTGCAGGGAAAAAGCTTTTCAGCTGTTGTTGAACTCTACATTCAGTTGGGCTAATTAGATTTTCAAAGCTCACAGTGTGGCATATTTGCCTCTAATCAAAATCATTCAACATATCAGTCTGTGTTGATATTCTATGCGGCAGCCATTACTGTCAGAGGTAATGATGTGATCACAGAGAGTGGAGTCAGGGAAGCCACATTCACTATCTTCTGCACGTAACGATATGACTCTTTTCGCATTAAATTGCTGATCAGAAGCCAGTTGCCTCGTCATCTTCTAGCCCTAATATTTGTAAAAGAAATCAGGCAAGCATGTATTGGTTTATTTCTGATCACATGTTGCCAGAGTTTGACTATTGCCATACAGTCTGGTGGACATGGCAATATATTCTTGTCAAGAACTGGCCACTTAGATTGGAAAGATTCTTTTATTTGATATTTTAATATGTGATAAAGCCTGGTCAGATATGTAGGTATTAGTACATAACCTTTAGAAGGACAAAGCATATATTTTTGCTTTAAAAAGTATGTCATTATGCTTTGGAATGTAGTAAAGTAAAGTTCCCTCTCAGTCGGTCTCTTCGACGTCACGTCGGAGACCGACGAATTGGGATATCGCTTAGAGATACCAATCCTCTTCGTGTGTAAACTAAACGAGCCAATGCACATTGGCATGCATGATTGCATCCAGCTGTCGCTGATCACAGCGTGAGCATAAATACACAGCAGGTGCAATGCATAGACAGCATTTCGCATCGGAGCTGATCTTCTTTGAGAGAGACGCAACGAGCCATTCTACAAGAACTCTTACTGCGGTGTTGGCGGTACGGCGCGTCAGCGGTGGTGGTCTCCTGTGGGTGGAAAAAGCGCGCAGTCAAGGATTGCACTACCTGCCTTCTGTGTCGCTGCGGCCATCTCCCCTGTGTGCTTCAGCATTAGAGCAGTTTCTAAAAGAGTATCACGGGTGAACGTCTTTTTAAAGACGAGGCATTTGAAACACAATGCCGTTTCACCCGTGCGTTTCTGGATGCGGTCGTTACCTGGCGCCAGGTGATGGTCACGATCGCTGTCTGACGTGTCTGGGTATTGAGCACGCTCAGGCGGCGTTTGTGGATGAGTCATGCTGTCATTGCGGCGGCATGTCCATCACGGAGCTGCGGACCAGACTCCGCTTCCTGCAAAGGGGCGGGGTGCCAGTTCCTCTGCCCAGATCTACCGTTCCCCCCGGCAAACGCCGGGGGGACTCTACCTCTGGCAGAGGGCTGACTGGTCTGACGGTGACGGTGGGGAATTTCCCCGGCGGGTGATCCGCTGGGGGTTCCTCCTTCCACCGACAGCCCGTTCCATCTGGAGCTCCCAGAAGAGTGTTCGGGTCCTCCTCGTGAGGTACCGCTCATTACTTTTGGGGCTCCCCCTGACGACCGGATGTCAATCGCTGCATCGGGGGGTGAGCCAGACTTCTCGGGGGAGGACGATTCCGGATCGCTGCCGTCCACTGGGCGGTCAGCGGTGCCGGATACCGACCCCGAGATGATGGCTATGCTTTCCCGGGCCGCCGAGAGGGTAGGGCTTGAATGGAACCCTCCATCACGTCCCGACCCCTCTCGGCTGGATGACTGGTATCTTGGGGTGGCCCGCGCTGGTTCTCAGCGTCCCACCCCAGTGCCCTTCTTCCCGGAGGTGCATGATGAGCTTACTGGGACGTGGACGGCACCTTTTACTGCCAGAAACCGCTCCAGTGGCACGTCCTCCCTCACCACCCTTGATGGCGGACCAGCGCGGGGGTACGCGGCTGTCCCGCCGGTGGAGTGTGCGGTGGCGATGCAATTGTGTCCCGGCGCCGCTTCCACTTGGCGGGGCAACCCGTTGCTCCCCTCCCGGGCCTGTAGGCACTCGTCGGCTCTGATCGGCAGTGCCTACACGGCTTGTGGCGCTGCTGGCTCCGCCCTACACGCTATGGCGTTGTTACAGGTCCATCAGGCCCAGGCACTGAAGGACCTGTACGAGGGTGGTCACGACCCGGAAGTTCTACGTGAACTCCGTATCGCTACGGACCTCGCGCTACGAGCGACGAAGGTTACGGCGCGGTCTCTGGGTCGTGCGATGTCCACGATGGTGGTCCAGGAACGCCATCTCTGGCTGTGTCTGGCCGACATGAGGGAAGCAGACAAGGTCAGGTTCCTGAATGCCCCCGTGTCCCAGACCGGCCTCTTCGGCGACGCGGTCGAAAACTTCGCCCAGCAGTTTTCGGCCGCCCAGAAGCAGACTGAGGCCATCAGTCATATCCTGCCCCGGCGTGCTCCCGCTGCTGCCTCCACCCAGCCGCCGGCGGCACCTCGGTCTGCTCGTCGCCGAGGGCGGCCCCCTGCCTCCGCCCCCGCTCCACAGCAGCCTGCGCAGCAGCCTTCACGGCGGCGCCGTGGAGCCGGTCCCAGGGCGGCCGCCCCGCCCGTCCAGGCTCCCACCAAGACCAGTGGGAAACGCAAGAACAAGCGTCCCTGAGACGGGCGACCCAGAGATGGAGGAAGCTGCTCTTCGGGAGATGGTGATCGCACCACTCCCTCCCCCGGAGGAGGGCCGGGCGGAGAATCTTTTGTTTCCCTTAAAAAAGTTTCTTTTAAGAAACCCGTCATCGGCCTCACGGTCGGTGACACCCAAATTTTCAATAAAAGAGCAGTTTCTACTATCTCTGGGTCCCCAGAGGGGACAGCGGGTGTTGCACGGGTTAGCCCCGGGCTTCACCCCCTCTCCCCTCCCGCCAGCAAATGGCGCTGGGCGGTTGGAGAGTGCGGTAAGACGGACTACTCACGCACCAGCTGCCAGAACGCAGGTAAATGTCTTGCACACACCACACACAGACACTCTGACCCCGCTTCGGACCGGCATAGAGACGCCCGAGCGGGGTCCCTGCGTTCCACCTCGCTGCCCCCCCGCGGGTACGTCAGTGGTCCCGCTGGTCCCTCTTGTACGTTGGCTGGGGGCCTGGAGAGGGCTTCCCAGTCCGTCTTGCTGGCTCCTCCGGACCATCAGGCTCGGCTACGCGATTCAGTTCGCCCGGCGTCCGCCTCGGTTCAGGGGCATCCACTTCACTACAGTGAAAGTAGCAGATGCCCCTGTCCTACGGGCAGAGATTGCTACCTTGCTGGCGAAGAAAGCAATAGAGCCGGTCCCTCTAGCCGATATGAAGACAGGGTTTTACAGCCCCTACTTCATAGTACCCAAGAAAAGCGGCGGTTTACGACCGATCCTGGACCTGCGCATCTTGAATCGAGCTCTTCACAAGCTACCTTTCAGAATGCTCACACAAAAACACATCCTCAGATGTGTTCGTCCCCAGGATTGGTTCGCAGCGATCGACCTGAAGGACGCGTACTTTCATGTTTCGATCCTTCCGCGCCACAGACCATTTCTGCGGTTCGCGTTCGAAGGCAGAGCATATCAGTACAAGGTCCTGCCCTTCGGGCTGTCCCTCTCCCCCCGTGTCTTCACGAAAGTCGCGGAGGCGGCCCTTGTTCCCCTCAAGGAACAGGGCGTTCGTATCCTCAACTACCTCGACGACTGGCTGATACTAGCACACTCTCGAGAGCAGTTATGCGAACACAGGGACCTGGTGTTGGCACACCTCGCCCGCTTGGGCCTTCGGGTCAACTGGGAAAAGAGCAAACTCTCCCCCGTGCAGAGGATCTCTTTTCTTGGTGTGGAACTGGACTCGGTCAGCCAAACAGCTCGCCTCACGCAAGAGCGGGCTCAGTCGGTGCTGAACTGCTTGAATACGTTCAAGAGCAGAGAAGTGGTCCCACTGAAACAGTTTCAGAGGCTCCTGGGGCATATGGCAGCAGCTACGGCAGTTTTACCGCTTGGCCTGCTCCATATGAGGCCACTTCAGCACTGGCTTCGTGGCCGAGTCCCGAGGAGAGCGTGGCAGCGCGGCACTCTCCGGGTCAAAGTAACCTCGGCCTGTCGCCTAACCTTCACCCCGTGGTCAGACCTAGCTTTTCTTCGGGCAGGAGTTCCCTTAGAACAGGTCTCCAGGCACGCTGTGGTACACACGGATGCCTCCACCACCGGTTGGGGAGCCACGTACAACGGGCAGGCAGTGTCGGGGGTTTGGACGAGCCCCCAGCTACACTGGCACATCAACTGCCTAGAGCTGCTGGCAGTACGCCTTGCCTTGAACCGTCTCAAAGGGCGCCTTCGAGGCAAACACGTGCTGGTCCGTACGGACAACACTGCGACCGTTGCGTACATCAACCGACAAGGTGGTCTACGCTCCCGTCGCATGTCGCAGCTCGCCCGTTCTCTCCTCCTCTGGAGTCAGAAGCATCTGAGGTCGCTTCGTGCCATTCACATTCCGGGTTTGCTCAACCGTGCAGCCGACGAGCTCTCACGAGCTGCGCTTCCCGGAGAGTGGAGACTCCATCCCCAGTCGGTCCAGCTGATCTGGAGACGTTTCGGGAAAGCTCAGGTAGACCTGTTTGCTTCTCCAGAGACGTCCCACTGCCAGCTCTTTTACTCCCTGACCGAGGGTACACTCGGCACGGACTCCCTGGCATGCAGCTGGCCACGGGGCCTTCGCAAGTATGCGTTTCCCCCAGTGAGCCTTCTCGCACAGACACTGTGCAAGGTCAGGGAGGACGAGGAGCAGGTCCTGTTAGTGGCGCCTTACTGGCCTACTCGGACCTGGTTCCCAGAACTGATGCTCCTCGCGACAGCCCCTCCCTGGCGGATTCCTCTGAGGAAGGATTTACTGACTCAGAGACGGGGCACCCTGTGGCACCCGCGTCCAGACCTCTGGAAACTACATGTCTGGTCCCTGGACGGGACGCGGAGGTTCTGAGTGATCTACCCCAAGGTGTGGTAGACACCATCACTTCGGCGAGAGCTGCATCCACGAGACATGCTTACGCCTTGAAGTGGAACCTGTTCGTCGAATGGGCTTTCTCAAGAAATGAGGATCCCCGAAGATGCTCGGTCGGAGTCGTGCTTACCTTTTTGCAGCAAGGGTTGGAGCGTAGGCTGTCACCCTCCACCCTTAAGGTCTATGTAGCCGCTATTTCTGCAAACCATGACCCCGTTGAAGGAAGGTCAGTAGGTAGGCACGACCTGGTCGTCAGGTTTCTCAGGGGAGCCAGGAGGTTAAATCCTCCTAGGCCCCCCTCCGTACCCTCTTGGGACCTGTCTCTGGTGCTCACAGCACTACAGCGGGTCCCCTTTGAGCCTTTACAGTCAGTCGAGCTGAAGTATCTCTCTATGAAGACTCTGCTCCTGCTGGCATTGGCCTCCATCAAGAGGGTAGGGGACCTGCAGGCGTTTTCGGTCGACGATTCGTGCCTTCAGTTCGGGCCGGCAGATTCCCAGGTAACCCTGAGGCCCCGGCCTGGCTACGTGCCCAAGGTTCCCACTACTCCCTTCAGGGACCAAGTGGTGAGCCTGCAAGCGCTGCCCCCGGAGGAGGCAGACCCAGCCCTAGCTTTGCTTTGTCCCGTCCGAGCATTAAGATGCTACGTCGACCGGACGCAAAGCTTCAGGACCTCAGATCAGCTCTTTATTTGTCACGGAGGACGGCAGAAGGGGAAGGCCGTCTCCAAGCAGAGGATGGCACACTGGATAGTGGATGCCATCGCCTTGGCTTATCAAGCTCAGGGCGTGCCCTGCCCGCTCAGGTTGCGAGCTCACTCTACTAGGAGTATTGCATCCTCCTGGGCGCTGGCTCGTGGCGCCTCGCTATCTGACATTTGTAGAGCTGCGGGTTGGGCGACCCCTAACACGTTCGCTAGGTTTTATAGCCTTCGTGTAGAGCCAGTCTCCTCCTGTGTTCTCACCTCAAACGGGTAGAAGCACTGAGAGGCACTGGCTCAGGTCGGCTTGCTATCTTCTCCAGAGTGTCCATGAAGACCCTGTCGAGTCCTCCTTCCTCGGCTCCAGACGTAGCGGAGCGTCTAGGCGCCAGGCCTCTCTCGATGAATCTTTAGAACCGATAGAAGGCTTAGGATACATGAGAGACTTAAGTGAATCCCATATGTCTTCCACGGTACCCACAGAGACCGTGTTTCCCCGGTAACCTTCTACCATCTTCACGAGGGTTCAATCACCTCCATTCTTCCATATGTCCTAATTGAGCCATATGCGTATTGCTCCGAACCTCCTGCGGGATGGGTGGGAGCTCCGCACGTTCCCAGTGCTCCAGCTTCACTAAGTAGGTAGTGCTATGTTATACAGTGACTGGTCTTTTCTGATCCGCCCTTGGGCTTAGCAAAAATTGGAGGCCAGGTGGCTTGCTCAGGACACTGGAGGGGGGCAGCAGCTGCGGCGCTTTGCTAGGGATCCCAATTCGTCGGTCTCCGACGTGACGTCGAAGAGACCGACTGAGAGGGAACGTCTTGGTTACGTATGTAACCCTCGTTCCCTGAAGGAGGGAACGGAGACGTCACGTCCCGTCGCCTCAGCTGCTGTACCACCGCTGTGCGGCCGGACCCAAGCTCGGCTCCTCAGCGAAATCCTGTCTATGCATTGCACCTGCTGTGTATTTATGCTCACGCTGTGATCAGCGACAGCTGGATGCAATCATGCATGCCAATGTGCATTGGCTCGTTTAGTTTACACACGAAGAGGATTGGTATCTCTAAGCGATATCCCAATTCGTCGGTCTCCGACGTGACGTCTCCGTTCCCTCCTTCAGGGAACGAGGGTTACATACGTAACCAAGACGTTTTCTAAAGAAAAACAGCATGATAAACTAAAGATACTTTTTAAATTTACTTGAGTAAAGTAAAAATACTTCACTACTGTCCACCTCTGGCAGACTATTAACATTGAAGGACGTTAGATACGTTACAAACTGCAAAAAATATATTTTTCAAAAACCCATATGACCTGCTCTTTAAAAGTAATCCAAATGACAATGTGTTGCAGCCACAGTCCTCTCTGATGGAATACAATAGTTTTGTATGAGGTGCAGAGCAGAATTTAATTTGTTAATCGCTGAAAATATTATCCAGATTATTATCCTGATCCATTCCGTGAAGGCACACATTTCTCATTCAAACATTTCTCACCAGAAACACAGCATGCCGATTTTCGATATTCCTGCTGTAAAAACGTGGTAAAGTAAAAAAAAAAAAGAGGCAACTTTTGAATTTGTAACCAGCCACAACATTAGAACCACTGACAGGTGAAGTGATTAACATTGATTATGTTGTTACAATGGCAAAACGTCCAAGATATTAGTGACTTTAACAAAGCTAAAATGGCTATATGACTTGGTCAGGGCAAACAAAAATTAGTGCAAAGAAAATATAACTGGTGAACTAGTGTCTGGGTCATACGTGCCCAAGGCTCACAGATGCACATCGGAAGTGAAGGATAGCCTGTCTGGTCTGAAAAACGTAATGCTGACCATAATAGAAAGCTGTCAGAACACATAGTGCCTCACAATTTGCTGTGTATGGGGTTGCATAGTCACAGGCAGGTCATGATGACCCTTTTCTG
Organism: Garra rufa; assembly: GCF_049309525.1. NCBI lineage: Eukaryota > Metazoa > Chordata > Actinopteri > Cypriniformes > Cyprinidae > Garra > Garra rufa. The sequence goes on along the minus strand of NC_133366.1, from coordinate 22,672,455 downwards.
CTACCGTCTAAAATGGGCAAATGAGTGTCAGAACTGGACCATGGAGCAATGGAAAGAGGTTGCTTGGTGTGATGAATCTTTTTTTTTTTTTTAGGTTAGGTGGCTGGCTGGGTACATGTGCGTTGTTTACCTGGGGAAGATATGGTAGCAGGATATACTATGAGAAGTTATTTCAAGACAACACTTGACATTTTTCTCTGTATTATGTATCAGACAGATCATGAACATTTCGAGGACAGTTTGTGTGTGCTGTCTAAGCTGAGACTACTAAATTTTGTACTTTTATCTTTATCTTAGTACAGATTGTTTTCTGTGCTTTCATAAATTCATAAAGTCCTCCATTTTTCCATGTACTATTTTCCAGCTCTTCGCTATAGGTATTACTGTCTCTAATCTCTCCTGTTATAGAGGGTTAGAGCAGTATTTGAAAGTAATGTGGAAGCACTTCAAAGAGACAGGGTAACAAAGAAAGTGAGAGAGAACGAGAGGCCACGGAGGAGAGAAAAAAGATATTTAGAGTTTTTAATTTCATACGGATGATTCTGGGCAAATGAGTCCTGCCCAAATGAATAGAGTCATAAAGAGAAATAGTTTGAAAGCCCTGGAATTAATCAAGTTACAGACACGCTGTGACCATCAGGAATGTTTCAGAAATTAAATAATGTGGGCTAGGTGTGTGTGTGTGTGTGTGTGTGTGTGTGTGTGTGTGATAATCACAGTGGCTGGCTCTATACTCTCCTGTAATTTCAGCAGATGTTTAATCTCTCTCCAGAGGAGGTGGATGTTGCTCATGCTGAACAGTATCAGATCTGGAGTCCCTCTCCCTACAGGGCACTGGAGGTTAATGTAAATATCAGACTCAGCAGCATGTGACCTATGGAGCATCACTGTACCTCACAGCATCCTGTCTCCCACACACAGGCGGCCAAATATCCAGTACACCAATACTTTAGTTCTACTCCTGCTGTTCTCCTACTCCTCACCAGGGCTTAATTTATTTGATAAAAAAATACAGTAAAACAGTAATATTTTGAAATATATCACAATTTAAAATAACTTAACATTTTTAAAAAATACTTTAAAAAGTAATGTATTCCTGTAATAGCAAGTAAAATTTTCAGCATCATTACTTTAGTCATTAGTGTCACATGATCTATAGTATTTTCACAGTAAATATTCTGCCCCAGACTGTTATTTTAAAACCCATTGTTTAGGCTATACAAGGGTTGTTTATTTGGTTTCTTCTGGTTTTGAGAATATCAAACTTTGCTTTGAAGATCTTGTGTTCAGTATATATACCCTGTCTCATTTAGAAAAATCTGAATTCAGAAACATTAAACAGGAACTTTTATGCCCCTTTTTACAATATATAATGTACATTGCTGGTGTCCTCAGAATGTGTCTGTGAGGTTTCAGCTCAAAATACCCCAGAGATCTTTTACTATCGCATGTCAAATATGCTTTACGTTGGGTGTGAACAAAAACACCCCATTTTCATGTATGTACCTTTAAATGCAAATGAGTTGCTGCTTCCACCCTCTTTCCAAAAGACCTTTTCGAAGCTTCGAAATAACTGAACCAATTGTTTCGCAAAATGATTCACTGTTTCGAATCGCTCAAAACACCACATGCTAGTTACACCTGCTGATCAAAAGTGTATAAATGTAACAGAAACTCTAAAAAAAAATGTTAAAATCCTATTGAAAGAAAAGTACATTAAACACAATAAAAAAATAAAGTACCATTAAATATGAAGTGTCTGTGTAATATGTGGTTTTTAAAATATCTTTTGTTTGTTTTATGGAGAGCTTTTATGTAGAGGCCAGTAAGAGACTATTAACTTCTTCTAACACTTTTAATTAAACAAATGTCGTGTTTAAAATGTCTACAAATTGATGAAACTGATCCGAGATCAGGTGAAAACCACAGAATCTGGTTCAATGGTTCGCCGCTGGAGGGCGATCTCACTGAACTCACATGATTCATGGGTTCACACAGATCGCCCCCCAGTGGCAAACCACTGAATATTCAAATTGTTTCGAAACAGTTATGACGTAATTAAGCCTCGTTTACTGAAATCATGTGACTTTGGCAGTTTGATATGTGCTCCGAACTACTGTTTCGAAACAACTGATTCACGAAAGTTTCGAAGCTTCATAAAGCAGTGCTTCGAAAGCGCCCATTACTATCAACCAGAAAACTGGAGGATCTCACACAGCCAAAATGTCAAAGATTATTTATGAAATATGTAGACAATGATTGTTTTCAGGATTAAACTAACAACATAGCTCTGCTCTCTGTGAATATAGTCAGAGACAGTGGTCATTGTAGCCCCATTAGCTGTACAGCATGCTAACAAGGACATCCGGAAATGCGATTTAAAAACATTCAGAAAATATAAGGCGATTCTTAGTAGTATGAACAAAAGCGAAGGTGACATAAAAACGCATTCGCAAACATGCAGTTTTTGCTTGTTTTTCGATCTCTCATCTTTCAGCTCTTTCATCGTGAGTCATGTTTTTCACAGGATTCATACCCAAAAATTCCACATCCTAAGTCCAATTCCATGCCAGTCAAGCTACTAATCAAGCTTGTTAGGTCTGGAATGTGAAACATACAGAGCTGTAATCGTAACTGTGTACAAAAATGATTACAAGTGCTCGCTGTTTTACCATCTCTAGTGTTCATTTCTGTTGGGAAATGCAGTTGTACGTATTTTGCATCTTGCGAAAAAGTTCCCACAGGTCAGTTCATCATAGGTTTAAACATGAACAGCTGGTATTGACCCATCTTTCAGAATCAGCTTCTGTGCAAATCCTTGTTTACGAAGCAGGATGGCATAAAATGATTTGCACAAATATGTGACCCCGGACCACAAAACCAGTCATAAGGTAAATTTTTACAAAACTGAGATGTGTACATCATATGAAAGCTCAATAAATAAGCTTTCTATTGATATATGGTTTGTTAGGATAGGACAATATTTTGGCCGAGATACATATATTTGAAATCTGGAATCTGAGGGCGCAAAAAAATCTAAATATTGAGAAAATCACCTTTAAAGTTGTCCAAATTAAGTTCTTAACAATGCATATTACTAATCAAAAATTACATTTTGATATATTTATAGTAGGAATTTTACAAAAAATCTTCATGAAACATGATCTTTACTCAATTTCCTAATGATTTTTGGCATAAAAGGAAAATCTATAATTTTGACCCATACAATGTATTTTTGGCTATTGCTACAAATATACCCCAGCGACTTAAGACTGGTTTTGTGGTCCAGGGTCACATATATACGACTCTTCTGCACATTTTCTTCTGTAATTTAAATTCATCCACAGAGTTGTCCATGGCTCAGATGTTGAAAGTCTTTGGAGACTCTCATTTGTACATCCAAAAACAGTATTTTTATTGTTTGTGGCACAGAAATAGAACTACAGCATTGATATAAACATGGCGGGGTCAGTGCGAATAAGGCAGATCGTCACTAGTCTTGGGCAGGGATTAGTCTTGTGATGTCACAGTAAGGGGAAATCTGAAACTGCTTCTAAATAGAGATTATTTAAAAAAAAAAGTGAGTGGATGGATTTTTACCTTTATAGGCTGGTTGATTACACACACTATGCATATACAGTACATCTTTGTTCAAACATGAGTTTTGCATAATAGGTCTCTTTTAAAATAAGGGTAAGATTCATTCATTCATGTGTTGTTTATCTGAGAGAAATTTTCCCTGGCAACATTTTCTGAACACATACCGTATAAGAACTTACACATTATTACTAAAACTCTGACATGATTCAACCTGCCGTACTGTTCATGACCCATTTATGACTGTAAACAGATCTGATGTCAGATTCGTCAGGCATTTCCATTTTTCCCATCATCTTCGTGTGCATCATTGTCATGGGGCTTATTTATTTCACAGGTGCACAAGATGGGCTCTCTGATCTCTCGCGGCAGACACCGGGCAAATGATGTGGTTGATCAGAACACAATGGTTCCTGCTCTGCTGGACATGTCTTTATCCTGCTATCGTTTGAACTCATCACGGGTCGAACGGTCGCAGTCGGCGCTATATTCCGTTTGTGATGTGAAGCAATGCTCTGATGTGCAGATGTTCTCATTAGCTGCTCCTACTGGAGATGATCCTGTATTCTCAGATAATGATGTATCCTGCAGTGGACATCCAGTGTTTTTAGGGTCGATAGTTTTTCTTCTTTTGTTGCTGTTGTTTCTCATTCCACAGAAACAACCTTGGAGAATTGAGCTCCCAGTGCTTAATAGAACGTGTTGCTTTGACGTTGTTGATGATACTTAGACTCGTGTCTTGACTTTGTGTGATGTGTAGATTCACAGCATTCTGACACTAACACGTACGCATTTGCTCGCAAATATCGGCCAGCTTGATCGGATAGCTCCTGACGGCTGCACAAAAGGCTAATTTAAACCGTCCTTGTCCTCATCAGCAGTGCCTGTTTATGGAAACTCGCTTAGTTCAGTCTCACCTCTGCTGACGCCTACTGTAGGCCATTCAGAGAAGATTTCTATTCATCAAACAAAGCGCATATAGCACCAGCAGTCACAATGCCAGCAGAGGAGCGGCGGCTGACAGACAGGACTCAGGACATTGAAAACCAGCTCTGAGGAGGAAGCTGTGAAAAAGAGCTCCGGCAATGGGGGTTTTGGACAGCGCTGCTAAACGACATAATTAGATAGTGGTGCTGGCAGTGTATAAAACATCTGCTTGCTTATCTGCAGAAAAAAGAGAAAGGGCGATGAGAAAAGGGAGGAGAAAAACAGCAGAGAATTGCAGGGAGAACAAGCTTGCCAAATGTGGGCTTGAAAGAAAGGCCTTTACCTTGCACACCTCATTTACAGACTGAGAGTTTGAATGAAACGTTGCTGAAGCTGTCAAAGAATTATGGCTATTTTGTTCAGGTTTAAATAGTTCTTTTATGACAAACGTTTATTCGTACTAATTGACAAATACAGTCTCTTTTTATACTTCATTCTTATTTTATTGTACCATCTTCATTCTTATTTTATTGTACCATCTTCCATTCACTTTCTCCTCAAGTGTCTTTCGTAAAACTGCATCTTTAATAACCAGACCCTTAATATGTTTGGATGTCATATTTATTGTATCTTAAGGTCACATGATGACGGTGCAATTCAGGTTCAAGTAAAGTTCTCATTTGGTAAAGTGGTTGTCACAAGAAGGTCATGGAAACAAGTAAGCAGAGAGTTGCAAAGTATCTTTATTACTAATATAAGAAATAATCCAAGAAATGAAGAATATTGCTGGAGAAAAATGTGTGACAGTACTAACAACACAAGACAAAAACTGAACAAAATTTGGGCAAGATATACACAAACTAATGAGAATAAAAATCAATATTCTGTCATGTGTCTCATGTTGTTTTGAACAATCTGTGAGGAATTTTTATTCGTTCAGGAAGAATGTGTTCTTATGTTCAGTCTGCACTGTTTGTAAATTGTTAGTTTATGAATGTGTCAGATAGATGTCTTTCCGTTGTTGTCACTTATACTTTTTTAGCATCTCACATCCTGAAAGATCTAAAAACTAGTCTCTTGCATTATTTACTATTAATGCAGCAATATCTCCTAAGTAAACAGTCTTTTAATATGGTGAACAGATCCTCTCAATTTTTTGTAATAATTTATAATAAAATTTACATTAAAATTACATTACAATTCTTAGTTTTTGTGGGGCAAATGCATGCCATGTTCTATATGCAGCCTACATATCCAAAAACAAAACAAGCTGCTACTGAAGTACTTGTATCCCACTGGCCTTAGCAAAATGAAAAACCAAAACGTACTGGTGGGAAATTTTTTGCAAGACGTTCGTTTTTTTTCCCTGGAAGAGATGAACGTACATATGGTACGTTTTATGTGACGTTGGTTTTGTACATATCACAGCAGTTCTGACTTGAAATGTTCGCTGAGTGGCGCTGTAACTAAATGCTAAATGCTCCATGACATCTTAAAATAATATAACATCTGCACTACACCTAAACCCGATATTATGAACAAAAGTGAATGTGACACAAAAATCACAAACATGCAGTTTTAGCTTGAGTCATGTTTTTCACAGGATTCGTACACAAGGATTCCACATCCAAATTTCAATTCCGTGCCGACTGAGCTACCAAGCAAACTTATTATGTCAGGACAGGGAAACATACACTAAAAAAATTACTGTAAGGTTAACGGTAAAAGACTGTAAAAATGCTACAGTAAAAACCTGTTAAATGTTTAATGATAAGTTCCCCTACTATATATGGTGAAAAAAATTATTGGACATTGCATTTTATGGTAGTATACAGTATTTGGAAGTGAAAAAGAACGTAAAATGTACAGTAAATAACTGTAAATTGACATTCCCAGAATTACCTGTATTAGATTTCAAATTGTATGTTTTTTTTAGCTTAAATAACTATGTTTCTTTTTATATTTTCTTATCAGTTTTGTACATTAGGGTTATATGTTACATCTAATGTTGTTAAATTAATGTTTATTGCATTATTTCAGTTTCATGTGTGTTACAATGATGGTGTTTAGTGTTTGTGTGAATGCCGCTGTGCACCTTCTATATATGTTAGTATTCAAAAGCAGCTTGTGATGGGCTTTGGTTCATCATTTGAGTTTCTTATCACCACTTGCTTAATAGAACGTGTTGCTTTGACATTGTTGATGATACTTAGACTCGTGTCTTGACTTTGTGTGATGTTTAGATGCACTCGGCCCCAGAGTGATTATCAGTCTATTACAAATGTGCAAAACAGATTTCAGTACTTCAATAGGTTTGTATATCAACATTTTATCAGTTAATAAAATTCCAGTATTTAAATGTAAATATAAGTTAAAACTGTAAAACCTAAAACATTAAATTCTGGCAACCACAGCTGCCCTTTTTTTTTTTTTTTTTACTGTTAATTTTTGCGGATTTTTTTTTTTTTTTTTTTTTTTTTACAGTATATGGAGCTGTAATCTTAACTGTGTATGAAAATGATTACAAGTTCTAGCTGTTTTACTGCCTTTAGGGGACATTTCTGTTGGAAACTGCATTGATATGTTCTTATTGGTACACAATTTGCACCATGCGAAAAAGTTTCTACAGGTACATTTTCGTCATGAGATCAGGTAGACCAAAACGTGAGCAATGGACATTGCTGCAATTTCATTACAAGCTAATTTTAATTGATTTTTAATTTAAAACTTGTTTAGTTAAACTAAATAAATAAATATTAAAATAAAATAAAATATTAATAAAACAATGACAAAAAATGAAATTCTGTCCCTTTTCAGGAGCAGTTTATGGTAACAGCTTTTGTAATCTTAAATATATATATTCAATTAATTGTAAAGAGAATTAATAGATTTTAATAAAAGAAAGAAAGAAAGAAAGAAAGAAAGAAAGAAAGAAAGATAGAAAGAAAGAAAGAAAGAAAGAACGCTCTGTTATATCTTCCAAGTCTCTTTGGTTTCATTTGTCTTTGTACTGGGGAACAGTGAAACTCCTCCTACATGATTTTGCTTTGGAGCAGCTATATGAATTGGATATTGAAGGCAGTGATGCTTTTGAAGGCGTCATCCACCACTGCGCTTTGTTGACCACTTTTAATTAGGCAGCACATTGTGCCGTGAGCCACCCTACTCCAGTCTGGACTGAGTCAGTAATTGCTAAATTTACTGTAATCAATGTTAGGAAAGCAGAGCTTGATGGCCTGCCAGAAAACTCATGTGCGGCAAAATAGGGAAATTCAGGAGACTTATTTCATTTTTTGATTTCATTTTACTGTATCCTACATCATTTGCTAAGAGAATAAATAGTATCCAGAGTAGGAGATAAAAACAAAAAGAATGAAAGAAAGAGGTGACATTTATTTAGGATGATTTTTTTATTCCACAACAATCAACAATTTTACTTAACAATTTTTTATTTTGGAAAAGAAAATCAAAGCATTAAAATCTACCTTGCAAACAATGTCAGAAAATGTCAGTCTTAGAAAAAAAAGTCTAAAACATCTTATTTTCAAAGCTCTTTCCAAGCCGTGTCTGGTAAATTGCTGCTAACCTCGCTGTTCTGGAACACAAGAAGAAAATTAGAAACACTGGACTGTGCTTTTTTCTACATCCAGTGTCTTTTTTCCTCTCTTTATAATATGTCTAGTTCCTGAGAACAGACAGCTTTCTTCGGCCCCAGATGTAGGCCATCATAAATGAAGAATGTAACAGAACACTGTCATTTTGTAAGAGTAAGCTATATACAAGACACCGAGAAATAAATAATGTTGTGGCTTTGCAAAGCCAAATTGAGGCCTGTGGGTTTGAATCCTTCATTTCTAAGCCTTATTCTTATTGCATATTGACATCAGTCAAGAGCAGCTCTTCTCAGTTGTTTCAATGACTAGGCTGATAACAGTTAAACACGCCATCCATTCAGGTGACAATGCCACAGCAGTGTTTTCATGCTGACTCAAGTGTTAAACAATTATGTGATTATTTTGTCCTATTCTGTACAGCTGTAGCAAATGGCACAGTTGTCAGTCACAAATTTGACAAATTGCTCACTCACCATTTCATCATATTCGTAAAATTAACTCTGACTAAAATGCCATCTAATATTAGTGAATAAAACAACAAATGGCTCAGGCAGGTCAATCCCAAAAACTACTGACTATGATTTGTTTATTTAAAATCATATTTTGTCTGGAATTTACATGATTAGTGCATATAGTTAATTTCATGCAGTGTTGTTTTTTCTAGAAGACTACAACCTGGCACTTTATGCTGCATTGTTTTACCATTTACTATGGACTCAGAGGGAGAACTGCAAGGGCTGAGGGTGTCATTTGGGACGAGGCCTACATGTAAATTACTCACAGCAAACTTAAGTCAACCGTTACATTTATAACCTCAGCAAGCTCCACCCTTGCTCTGCCACAAAGCCTTGCCATCAGAAGCATTTGCGTCCCTGTGGGAAAGTGATATCCAACATTGCTGCCAGCAGTTCTCTTTTTGCGATTGTCAAGTCGATGTCACATTCTTCTAGTGAAATTCCCCTTTGACAAACTCGGATGTGCTTGCGTTCCTAATTTTTTTCCCCAGAAACTCTCTGAGGCCTTAATAAAGCAATGCTTTTGTTTTTAAATTATTCACAAACACAGTGGAAAAAGCCGCTCAAATCCTCAGAGCTGCTACTGGAATCCGAGCACCTGCCTCCCATAATCCACTCTGCTAAGTAGCACTCTAAATCATTTCCCTAAAAATCTCTGTGTCTTTTTCGCCAGATTAATTTTGAGTGAATAGTCTCTGTCATTTCCATTTTGCTTACCTGAAGCATTTCCATGTGCAAAGACTAAGCACTAAAAGGCATGTATACTTATTCTACATGTATGTTGGAAGCTTGGCGTCCTGAATCCATCTCGCACAGCTTTCATCCTAACTATTCGTTATAGTGCATCCCCAGTGCATTAGCACCTGCCGGCAGTGAAAAGAGTTGTTATCAGGGGTCTATCTGTGAGAATGGGTAAATTGTAGATCAAATGGGGCCTCTTAGACCTTCTAGAGCTCCACTTTTTACATCCTGTAAATGCCTATTGCGCAAATAGAAGAGGTGTTGGTACAACAGAGGAGCACATTGCTGCACTTAAACAAGCTCTGTCTACTGCACACCTCTTACCACTCCATATGATCATTTTGAGATGCTTTTTCATTCCTAAATTAGAAGAATCCACCAGGAAAAAATGTGACATGCTGTGCTGGCATGATGGAATTGAAGGTTGGCACCAATTCTGTTCTCCTGAGTTTGTAAAATCCTAGATGGACGTCCAACCAAGACGACAAATATGCACCGTGCGTGTGCGATTACTCAAAAGATTAAGTGTTACACCCCGCACAACATAGACACACAAGTAAACTATGATTTCCGTGCAGCTGATCAAATCTAAAGGAGAATTTTGCCTTTGGCAGGAATGTTCTGTATGATGTTTATGGATCAGATTGGAAAGCTTTTTGGTTATTAAGTTTGCTGGCTACACTGATTTCAGCCAACTGAATATGTGTTCAAACAGCTATGATTGAAGTTTTAATCAATGCTTTATAGGACAATTTAAGTGTGAACTAGGTACCTCAGGGAGTTCTTGGAGATGTATCAAAATGAAGTTAAATTACCTCTCATAATAATGCTTTTGCTGTTGTATTTTTATTTGAGATCTAAGCTTGATTTTATCTAAATATCTTGTCTGAATATCTCTCCACAGGGCTTCCCACTGGGCTTAAATGACGGACACATTTATACCTGGACAGACGGTTTGCGAAGAAGAGACTGGCATGACAACGAGAGCATGAGGAAAGACAGCCAACGTGTTGGTACGGCCCTAAATCCACTGAATATTTCAGAATAGGTCTTTTCTTTCGATAATTGATGCTTGTTCCTCTTGAAGCATATGAAAACCTCACATTATCACAGCATAAAGGACATCAGCCAGACTAAAGAGGAATGATTTGATGATGATGACGTTTTCTTTATGGCTTTCATTTAGGGTAGGACATTATTTTAGAACCCCTGCCAAGCTGTCCCTGTAAATCAACTGGTTGCCCCTGTGGCTAAAGAGACTTTATTGATCCGTCTGAATTTACGGCTGGTTAATAATGTAAGGGTGTCTTTTTGCTGTGTTAAATTTTAGCTGCATTAGGTCCTCGGCAGTTAAGGATATAAATGGCTGTCAGGTGCTTACTTTGGTGTTTATTTTATTCAGCCATTTCCTTCCGGGTTTCAAGGATGACCCAAGGTGCTCGACAAGATTGTTTTTGGCCACTCTTCAATTTCAATTATAGATCAGTCAGTAACTGACATGGATAGTCAGTATAGGTATCGTGCCAGCAATAATATATTTATTCATTATTTTGATGTCAAGATTCTTCCCGACATGCCCCTTAACATGCGTCATTGTCATATGTGACCCTGGACCACATAACCAGTCTTAAGTAGCATGGGTATATTTCTAGCAGTAGCCAAAAATACATTGTATGGGTCAAAATGATCATGTTTTCTTTTATGCCAAAAATCATTAATATTAAGTAAAGAATATTTTCCATGAAGATGTTTTGTAAATGTCCTACCTTAAATATAGCAAAAGTTAATTTTTGGTTAGTAATATGCATTGCTAAGAAAATCATTTGGACAACTTTAAAGCCGACGGTTTTTTTGCACCTTGAGATTTCAGATATTCAAATAGTTGTATCTCTGCCAAATACTGTCCTATCCTAACAAACCATGCATCAATGGAAAGCTTTTTTATTCAGATGATTTGAAAAAATTTTGTGCTCCAAGGTCAAATATGTACTCAAGGAGGTGTGTTCTGAACATCTTGTGTCTTTCCATCAATCACAAGAACGATACTGCTATTTAGGGCTGGTCGATAAGACAATAACGATAACACAATATAATTTTCCTCGATAAAACGAGTTTGATATAATGTTTATGCACCCAAAGTGGAACGAAACAGCACTACTCATTTAAACCACTCCACACTGAAAGTTTATCCGCCCGGCTCAAAATTCGAGCAAATGCCTTTAGTCGCTTATAAGTCTCAGTCATGTGACCACGAAACAGTGCTGTGAGATCCAATGTGAAGCACTTGAATTCAGTGAAGAACATGAACGACTTGTTGACTTAAACTAACACTTGATTAAACAACACTAAAGGCTCATTTACCATCAATTTACTGTAGCAATACTAACTGCTCCTTGTTATTATGGCAGAAATGTCAGATATCCATATCAAATTTTATTATATTATTAATGTATTAAATGTATAAAGGAGTATAGGAACATAATTATGGTATTTTTGTGATTAAGCTATAGCCTTTGTACATTTATAGTTAGACTACTGTTTTTCATACAAATACCTAGAAGCCATATTAGTTACATTTTTACAATGGTATTGAGGTGCTGTATGCGTAGATTAAACTGTGGTTATCATGACCTAAATGTTTTACACTATAAAGACCAATGGTTAAATTTAGTAAAACTCAGTCAGAATAAAAAAGTCAGAATAATTCAATTACACATTATACTACGGGGCCTTGAATGCTTGAATCTGATTGGCTGACGAACGTTCTAATGGTGTGCATTATTTTCAGGGAGGCGCACGCTGAACATAGTTCTAGGCAGCTCTTAACCGCATTACATGTTTATATCACTTCGCCACACGATTTCACTTATTTCAAAGGTCCTTACAGCCCAAAACGGCAAAATAACAAAAACTCAGAAGGACACTGGCCAAACAAATAATGGTGCGTTGTGACAAAAGACAATAGAACCGATTATAATTATGGCTTTATGATTTCCGAGATGCGGAAAACAAGGACAGAATCGCAGAATCCAGCCATGTATAATTTTTTGCATGTATAAATCAAAAGAAGGTCATTATGCTTGAATCAAATCCTGATATGGATGAGTATCTGTAAATATTAAGCTGCAAAAATATATAATAAAGGTCTCTCCTATTGACTTTGCCCTAAGCACTTATAGGACAAAGTCAATAGGAGAGACCTTTATTATATATTTTCTTAATATTTAAAGATACTCCTCTTATGAAAAAAATAGTGAGGACCACTAAGTTAGATGTCAGTGGATGTAAACTTTCCATAACCTTCTTAAGATCCGAGCAGTAGAATACATAGCTGAAGTTTATTTTTAACGATGTGCTTGAGCGACTGAAAAATTAAGTTTTCATTAGTTCTTCACATTTCACAGCGGACTGTTTTGTAAATTATTTGAAACATGCTGCTGGTTTTTTAAAGCATCTATTATTGAAAGATATGGCAGTGCCAAGCATTTTGTCCTTGGCGGCAATGCAGGTAAGAATATTTATTTTTAATCTTACTCAAAGACACCAAGCGTATCAATGTTTGAGTGTTGCTAATAAAATCAGTACCTATCTGCGTATATGCAGGCACAACAATTATTATGGTTCTTTTAAAACTATATACTGAAAACTGTATACCACAAGCAATTACCACACTAAAACAGACTGTTGCAATCATTGCAATCTGATTTGGGCTGAAAAATATACGGCTCTATCACAGCATTTACCAACTTGAGTACCAAAACACAATACATGCTGTAAAGGAGGGCAGGGATATGGTGCAATAAAGTTAGCCAATCACAGCAGTGGGCATTTACTTCTTCTTCAAGAATTAATGCCCCTTTCACTTCTCTGTTTTTCATAGAGAGTGAAAGTGAGGATGGGAAATGGTGGTCATTTTTACAAATAATGGACCTTTTTTGAGAACTAATCTCTGGAATAAAAAAAACTCTGAAACTGCGTTTCCTGACCCCTTTAATATAAATAGTGCGTTAGTGCTTTAGTAGCTTTAACGTTTCACCTTTATTTTCTAAATGGCCCTTAAGGGTCTGCATTTTGTTTTGTTTTTTTGTTTTTTTTGATGAATGCCTTTTGACATTGCAGGGCTTTTACATTAGAAATCATTTTTAACTTGAGATACTTGAAAATACTCCTAAATCCCAGATGGCTAAATGCAAGTGCTCAGGATTGCAAATAACTGTGCTGCAAATAACTGTATGAAAGCTGGTACCAAGAAAGAGGCTTGTTTTTTAGCTTTTTGGAATAAAAACAACATTTTAAAAAAGACAAGTCACTGTATTAGGCAGGGAGATTTGTCAGATTAGAGGGAGGATGGCTTTTCTGGCGCCTGCAGGCAGGACCACGTCCTTCTGCATATGGCCCACTCGGCCCAACTGTTCTGTGTTGACCCATCACGTAGGAGCATGCTGCACTATTCTATCAGAGGGCTTTCAGAGCACACCATCTGTTGGTGACAAATCTTATGATAGCAGCCTTCATTATAAAAAAAAAAAAAAAATCATGAATCTAGTTCATTGGAGATGGTAGTAGGTGAATGACAGAGAAGAGTAATGAATCTTCCCAGATTACAGCACAATAAGGGGTGTTTTTTTTTTCTTTGTTAAATCTTGCTGAAACACACACATAAAGGCCTTAGTGGCATTGCTCAACCCAAACTGACAGCTGGTCCTTTAATGCTAGCACAAGCATGTTTGAATAGCACTGCACTGAACCGTTTTTAACATTGACTATATGATTTTGAGATCCATCTTTCACACTGAGGACAACTGAGGGACTCATATGAAACTATTACTGAAGATTCAAATGCTCACTGATGCTTCAGAAGCAAATACGGTGCATTCACTTTTTTAAGATCAGGGTAAATGTAACTTATTTTTTCTTCTGGGAAACATGTATCTTTTGTAGCTTCTGGATGGAAGCACTATATATATATATATATATATATATATATATATATATATATATATATATATATATATATATTTTAGGGATGCACCGATACGAATCGGCCGATCATGCTTGCAGCAATTATAGGAAGCGTTTGATTGCTATAATAGCCAATAAAGGCATTTCTATTGATTATTGAGAAGGGTATGAATAATTTTGGACATGCCACTTTTTGTTCACATGTAAATAAAAGATGAGTAATAATTTTTCCCACAATGATGTCTCTTGTACATCGTCTTATTATCTTCTGGGAGACATCTGTGTCATTTCTAATAAAAAAAATAAAAATAAAAAAAAAAACTTGCTGGTTGAATAAAAGTAACTTTAAGTCAGAATTTACCAGGGGTATGAATAATTTCGGGCTTGACTGTATACATACTATATTTAGGCACAATAAGAAAAATGTACACATCTTCGTTCTGTTCAAAAGTTTACACCCCTGGGTCTTGATGCATTGTTTTTCAGTCTGGAGCATCAGTGAGCATTTGGACCTTCTGTAATGTATATGCGTCCCTTAATTGTCCTCAGTGTGAAAAGATGGATCTCAAAATCATACAGTCATTGTTGGAAAGGGTTGAAATACACAAAAATGCTGAAAAACAAAAAAGTAAAAAAAACTGTTGTGGATCATTCAGGTAACGTCTCTGACGTCTCTAACGTCCTGAAGGAGGGAACGGAGACGTCACGTCGGAGGCCGACGAATTGGGATATCGCTTAGAGAGACCAATCCTCTTCGTGTGTAAACTAAACGAGCCAATGCACATTGGCATGCATGATTGCATCCAGCTGTCGCTGATCACAGCGTGAGCATAAATAAGCAGCTGGTGCAATGCATAGACAGGTTTTCGCTGAGGAGCCGAGTTGGGCCGGCCGCACAGCGGTGGTACAGCAGCTGAGGCGACGGGACGTGACGTCTCCGTTCCGTCCTTCAGGGAACGAGGGTTACATACGTAACCGAGACGTTCCCTCTCAGTCGGTCTCTCAACGTCACGTCGGAGGCCGACGAATTGGGATCCCTAGCAAAGCGCCGCAGCTGCTGCCCCCCTCCAGTGTCCTGAGCAAGCCTCCTGGCCTCCAATTTTTTCCTTAGGCCAAGGGCATATCAGGAGAGACCAGTCACTGTATAACATAGCACTACCCACTTCAGTGAGGCTGGAGCACTGGGAACGTGTGGAGCCCCCACCCATCCTGCAGGAGGTTCGGAGCAATACGCATATGGCTCAGACTAGGACATATGGAAGATTGGAGGTGATTGAACCCTCGTGATGATGGTAGATGGTCTACCGGGGAAACACGGCCTATGTGGGTTACCGTGGAAGATATATGGGATTCACTTAAGTCTCTCATGTGTCCCGAGCCTTCTATCGGTTCTGAAGGATTCATCGAGAGAGGGCCTGGCGCCTAGATGTTCCGCCACGTCAGGAGCCGGGGAAGGAGGAACTCGACAGGGTCAACTGTATGGACACTCTGGAGAAGACTCTCTGGAGAGACACTCTGTGTTTCTACCCGTTTGAGGTGAGAACACAGGAGGAGACTGGCTCTACACGAAGGCTATAAAACCTAATGAACGGGGTGGGGGGTCGCCCAGCCCACAGCTCTACAGATGTCAGATAGCGAGGCGCCGCGAGCCAGCGCCCAGGAGGATGCAACACTTCTAGTTGAGTGATCTTGCAACCTGAGCAGGCAGGGCACGCCCTGAGCTTGGTAAGCCAGGGCGATGGCATCCACTATCCAGTGAGCCATCCTCTGCTTGGAGATGGCATTCCCCTTCTGCCGTCCTCCGTGACAAATGAAGAGTTGGTCTGAGGTTCTGAAGCTTTGCGTCTGGTCAACGTAGCATCTTAATGCTCGGACGGGACAAAGAAAGCTAGGGCTGGGTTTGCCTCCTCCGGGGGCAGCGCTTGCAGGCTCACCACCTGATCCCTAAAGGGAGTAGTGGGAACCTTGGGCACGTAGCCAGGTCGGGGCCTCAGGGTTACCTGGGAATCTTCTGACTCCAGAGGAGGAGAGAACGGGCGAGCTGCGACATGCGATGGGAGCGTAGACCACCCTGTCAGTTGATGTATGCAATGGTCGCAGTGTTGTCCGTACGGACTAGCACGTGTTTGTCTCGAAGGCGCCGATTGAGATGGTTCAAGGCAAGGTGTACTGCTAGCAGCTTTAGGCAGTTGATGTGCCAGTGTAGCTGAGGGCCCGTCCAAACCCCCGACACTGCCTGCCCATTGTACGTGCCCCCCCCCCACCAACCCCCCAGCGCCGGTGGTGGAGGCATCCGTGTGTACCACAGCATGCCTGGAGACCTGTTCTAAGGGTACTCCTGCCCAAAGAAAGGCTAGGTCTGACCACGGGGTGAAGGTTTGGCGACAGGCCGAGGTTACTTTGACGCGGTGAGTGCCACACTGCCACGCTCTCCTCGGGACTCGGCCATGAAGCCAGTGCTGAAGTGGTCTCATATGGAGCAGACCAAGTGGTGTAACTACCGCAGATGCTGCCATATGCCCCAGGAGCCTCTGAAATTGTTTCAGTAGGACCACTTTCCTGCTCTTGAACGTATTCAAGCAGTTCAGCACTGCTCGACTGAGCACGCTCTTGTGTGAGGCGAGCTGTTTGGCTGACCGAGTCCAGTTCCACACCAAGAAAAGAGATCCTCTGCGTAGGAGAGAGTTTGCTCTTTTCCCAGTTGACCCGAAGGCCCAAGCGGGTGAGGTGTGCCAACACCAGGTCCCTGTGTTCGCATAACTGCTCTCGAGTCTGTGTGTTGAGGTAGTTGAGGATACGAATGCCCTGTTCTTTGAGGGGAACAAGGGTCGCCTCCGCGACTCCGAGAGAGGGACAGCCCGAAGGGCAGGACCTTGTACTGATATGCTCTGCCTTCGAACGCAAACCGCAGAAATGGTCTGTGGCGCGGAAGGATCGAAACATGAAAGTACGCGTCCTCCAGGTCGATCGCTGCAAACCAATCCTGGGGACGGACACATCTGAGGATGTGTTTCTGCGTGAGCATCTTGAAAGGTAGCTTGTGAAGAGCTCGATTCAAGACGCGCAGGTCCAGGATCGGTCATAACCCACCGCCTTTCTTGGGTACTATGAAGTAAGGGCTGTAGAACTTTGTCTTCATATCGGCTGGAGGGACTGGCTCTATTGCTTCCTTCGCCAGCAAGGTAGCAATCTCTGCGTGCAGGACAGGGGCGTCTGCTGCTTTCACTGTAGTGAAGTGGATGCCCCTGAACTTGGGAGGACGCCTGGCGAACTGAATCGCATAGCCGAGTCTGATGGTTCGGAGGAGCCAGCAAGACGGGCTGGGAAGCTCTATCCAGGCTCCCAGACAACGTACAAGCGGAACCAGCGGAACCACCGACGTACCCGTGGAGGGGCAGCGAAGTGGAATGCAGGGACCCCGCTCAGGCGTCTCTGTGCCGGTCCGAAGCGGGGTCAGTGTGTCTGTGTGTGGTGTGTGCAAGACATTAACCTGCGTTCTGGCAGCTGGTGCGTGAGTAGTCCATTCTATAGCACTCTCCAACCGCCCAGTGCCGACTGCTGGCGAGAGAGGAGAGGGGATGAGGCCCGGGGTTGACCCGTGCAACATCCACTGTCCCCTCTGGGGACCCAGAGATAGAGGAAATTGCTATTTTATTGAAAATTTGTGTGTCACCGGCCGTGAGGCCGATGACGGGGAAAAAAGAAACAAAAGATTCTCCACCCGGCCCTCCTCCTGGGGAGGGAGTGGTGCGTTCACCACCTCCTGAAGAGCAGCTTCCTCCATCTCTGGGTCGCCCGTCTCAGGGTCGCTTGTTCTTGCGTTTCCCACTGGTCTTGGTGGGAGCCTGGACGGGCGGTGCGGGCGCCCTGCGACCGGCTCCACGGCGCCGTTGTGAGGGGCAGGATGTGACTGATGGCCTCAGTCTGCTTCTGTGCGGCAGAAAACTGCTGGGCAAAGTTTTCCACCGCGTCGCCAAAGAGGCCGGTCTGGGACACGGGGGCATTTAGAAACCTGATCTTATCGGCTTCCCTCATGTTGGCCTAGACACAGCCAGAGATGGCGTTCCTGGACCACCATCGTGGACATCGCATGACCCAGAGACCGCGCGGTGACCTTCGTCGCTCGTAGCGCGAGGTCCGTTGTGATACGAAGTTCACATAGAACTTCTGGGTCGTGCCCACCCTGGGCCTGATGGACCTGTAACAATGCCATAGCGTGTAAGGCGGAACCAGCAGCCCCACAGGCCGCATAGGCACTGCCAAGCAGAGCCGACGAATGCCTACAGGCCCGGGAGGGGAGCAACGGGTTGCCCCGCCAAGTGGAAGCGGCGCCGGGACACAATTGCATCGCCACCACACGCTCCACCGGCGGGACAGCCGTGTACCCCCGCGCTGGTCCGCCATCAAGGGTGGTGAGGGAGGACGTGCCACTGGAGCGGTTTCTGGCAGTGAAAGGTGCCGTCCACGTCCCAGGGAGCTCGTCATGCACCTCCGGGAAGAAAGGCACTGGGGTGGGACACTGAGAACCAGCGTCAAGCCTCCCCGAGATACCAATCATCCAGCCGAGAAGGGTCGGGACGTGATGGAGGGTTCCATTCAAGCCCTATCTTCTCGGCGGCCCGGGCAAGCATAGCCATCATCTCAGGGTCAGTATCCAGCACTGTTGACCGCCCAGTGGATGGCAGCGATCTGGAATCATCCTCCCCCGAGAAGTCTGGCTCTACCCCCTGATGCCGCGATCGATATCTGGCCCTCGGGGAGCCCCAATAGCAATGAGTGGTGCCCCACGGGGAGGTCCAGCACACTCTTCTGGGAGCTCAACTGGAAACAGAGTGTCGGTGGAAGGAGAAACCCCCGACGGGTTTGCCGGGGGGAACGGTAGATCTGGGCAGAGGAACTGGCACCCCGCCCCTTTGCAGGAAGCGGAGTCTGGTCCGCAGCTCCATGATGGACATGCCGCCGCAATGACGACATGACTCGCCCACGAACGCCGCCTGAGCATGCTCAATGCCCAGACACGTCAGACAGCGATCGTGACCATCACCTGGCGCCAGGTAACGACTGCATCCAGAAACGCACGGGTGAAACAGCATTTTGCTCTTTTTAAATGCCTCGTCTTTAAAAAGACATTCACCCGTGTCACTCTTTTAGAAGCTGCTCGCAGTGCTGAAGCGCACAGGGGAGATGGTCGCTGCGACACAGAAGGCGGGTAGTGCAGTCCTTTACTGTGCGCTTTTCCACCCACAGGAGACCACCACCGCTGACGTACCGTGCCGCCAACACACACAGTCTGCAGAGTTGACTTTAAGTTTAAAGTTTGCTCATTCCGTTCTCTCAGTCCGAAGATTGGCTCCGAAGCGAAAGCTTGTCTATGCATTGCACCAGCTGCTTATTTATGCTCACACTGTGATCAGCGACAGCTGGATGCAATCATGCATGCCAATGTGCATTGGCTCATTCAGTTTACACACGAAGAGGACTGGTCTCTCTAAGCGATATCCCAATTCGTCGGCCTCCGACGTGACGTCAAGAGACCGACTGAGAGGGAACAACACAGTATTAAGAATCAAGTGTATGTCAACTTTTGAACTGCAAGGTGTATATGAAGCGTTTGACCTCAACGGTATATCCATGAGGAAACTGATGGTGTGTGTGTGTAACATATATAAAATATACATACAAACACTATAAATATATTATTAGACACAGAATAATTTAGCATTCTCAAAAAGCAATTGCTAAGATTTAAGATCTTCAACCCAGCATGCAGAGACCTTTAAATCACAATGAGAGTGACATTCAAAAACCACATATTCAGGAGTGGAGGTCCTAGTGTGTAAAATTACCAAGTTATATAAGCTACATTGTATTATAATAATTCAGGAGTACACAGAACAGAGGTCCAGCTGATCCAATACAGAATCAGTATTTATCAGATTTAATGCTTGTTGTGCAATTACACCGGCTGAAAGAAATCCATTGCCTCTTGTTATCCACATGCCTGTCAGTGATCAAACCCACAATGCTTTCTGAAGCTTTGCCCCAAAAGTTCTGATAACAATAATAAACTCTGCATGGAGCTGTTGTTCAATGCTTTTAAGAGGCAAACACGTGTACACAGTTACACTGAGGGCTTGTGCGTAGGAGTATTAAAATCTGTAATTTTGCATTATGATTTAAATGTTCTGTTTAACTCCGTTATCATGCCAGAAAATGCCAGAGGAGTGGGTGTGAAGTTATTGTAATTATGCACATGTCACAGCGAGATGACTTTATGCTGAAATGCACTGAAGGGATGTATTTAATGAATCAGGCTTACAGACATACACACACATTTATGTACATGCATACAGTACAGTATAATCAGGGATATACACACACATTTTGTAAATACATGCGTCCATATAGTGCACACTGACACATACAGAACCTCAATGATCTGTTTAGCTGGAATATTCTGTCAATACTCCTCATTAGCAAAGTTTTCAAAGGCATGTGAGAAAAAAAATATATATATACATATATATGTAGGCTATAGGTAATAACACCTGATATACAGCCATATTGCACGGATAGTAAGTACAAAGTGTGTAAGTACATAAGAAACAACTTTAAAAACTGTCTTTTGTGCAAACTACTTTCTTCAGCCACAGATTCAAATCTTGAGTTGACAGTTTCTGAAAGCTGAGCCCAAGCCTCCATACTAATTCAACAATGCCATTTTAGAACTAGTAATGATGGAACATTGAGTGGCTTCATTGAAAGCTTTTTGTATTACTGTATTAAAAGCAAACTGTAGAGTATTATTAAAGAGAGATGGACTGAGTGATTGTGATTATCTGCATCTGATACAGCATTCATTCTTCAGCTCAATCTCATATTCAGCATAAAACATTAGTTTGAATGTTCGCTGAGGAAAGCGTTATCTTTGTCGTACTATCCTTTCATCTGTTAGGGGTGATTTCCAAAGACAGGGCTGCTCGGTGCATTTGTTGGCTGCGTCTTACAAGGTGTCATTGTAAGTGAAAATAACTTCCTTGTTTACAACCCTGTTTTAGTATCTTTCAATACAAAAGTCTTTACTGCCGACTCGCTCATAAAAACTCTCTTGTTGCCATCTAATTGCAGAATAATGTAACTAAAATCACTAGTGATGCTCCGATTGATCGGCCACCGATCATGATCGGCCGATATTGGCTAAAAATAGCTTGATCGGTGAACCCCAAAAGCGCCGATCAAAAAAGCCGATCACTTGACGTAAATTACTCGCGTGACTTTTTCACACGTGCATGCACGGCACACAGGTAAACAACAGCAGAGCGGAGCTTACCAGTGGCAACATGAGTACTAAATTCATTTTGTAAGGGTAGTCTTGTTATTGGGCATGTGACTAAGTTGTGCGTGTACAGAGCGCTGACTGTAGTTTTGGCGGAGAAGACCAAGTTTGCTTTCGGTTTCATTCTCTGCTATCTTCAGTGAGTGGTAAATGTGTGTGCTTGAATGTAAATGCATGTATCTTTCTATACCCGTCATATTGCAATAACGTTACCGCTGTATGTCTGATTGTTGTCATCAGTTCATGTTGTAGTTCAGTTCATATAGAATGAGGAGAAACGTTGCGCGTGTAATTCACGTGCGTATGTTTAGCGCCATTTTATCGCATCGTAATTCTAATGAACGCATATAGATGTTACTGAGGTGAATGTTTATGTTTCCTATATACAGACGGATTTTGATATCGTATTTAATTCAGCCTAAACCACATTTTACTACCTTTATCCTAATGACTGTGCAATGCTGGATAATATAATCCTTACATCATCTTAAAAAGCAGCTATAAATAACAAGCAAAGAACATTTACATTATCAAAGAACTTCATCACTAACTAGTGTAGCCTAGTCTAGTGCGAGGTGCACTTTAAAAAAAACACTCCCGTTATAATCAGTTTATCTATCTACACTGTATGATGAATAAATCTCTTACCCATGCGGTGCGTTAAGGAGATGTGGCCACTCTATGCGTGTGTTCATACCACAGCAAATTTCTGAAGCATCCTAGAACCGACTCTCTGCACTGCATCGCTAAAGTTAGGCGCCTTTTTGACGGATAATAATAATAATCATCTTGCTATCATCAAAGCCATGAGCAACTGGAGATATCTCTAACTATCGTTGATACACCATACTATCGTCTACAACCCTAACTTGGTAGTTCTTCAAGATCTTGACTGTAGCCTATTTCTACAGTTTTTTTTTCCAATATAGTTAATTTAGAGTTAGTTTCATTTCTACAAATGGTGCAAACTCTGCTAGATTATAGATCAAAGATTCACATTCCCCTGCCATTCTGTGATC
The DNA here is from genome assembly GCF_049309525.1 of Garra rufa. Taxonomy (NCBI): domain Eukaryota; kingdom Metazoa; phylum Chordata; class Actinopteri; order Cypriniformes; family Cyprinidae; genus Garra; species Garra rufa. The sequence goes on along the minus strand of NC_133366.1, from coordinate 22,649,744 downwards.
GGCAGTGATCAGCGATCGGCAGATCATGATCTTGGTGATCGGTAATCGGTGATCGGCCCCAAAAATGCTGATCGGAGCATCTCTAAAAATCACCATCATGAACACACTCACACCATTTCCCAATACTAAATACTATTATTAAAAACTACTATTATTAGTGAAAAAATATTATTTATTGAATAATATTATTTAATATACAACAACAACCATCCTAAAAGTTGCTAGGCAATTTAGTCAAAAGTACAAAGGCAGCACTTAGATATTAAATTTAGCGCTTAGAGATTAAATTTACATAAAATATAACATGATGAGATGTTATAGCCAAAACTATTTGCTCTGGAACAAATAATAGATTAATGAGACCAAAGACTGCCCGTTAGGTTTCTCAAAAAGAAGTATATCTCATGTTTAACCGTTATAGAGACATCATAGCAGTTGGCAAATTCCATAAGATCTGGCAGAGGTAAGGCTGCTCTTGGTGGGTTCATGAGTGCTGAACAGCCACTGACGCCCTGGAGCTCACATCTCCTAAAACATCTAAACAAATTTTCAAACAGACGTTATTTTCATTAACAAACCACATATTTGAGGTCTAAACTAGTATATTCTAACCTAAAAAACTCTTAAAACTACATTCTGTGACACAAAAACAGTATTACATATAAAATTGTAGTGGATTTGAGCATCCGTCATGACCCTTGGTGTGAGAAATACCGCAAGCAGAGTGATACAAACGATGAAATGGTTGGAGTTCCAATATCACTAGAATATCACAGTTCTCTCAGACAATCAGATTCGAGGACCAGAAAGAACTGTTTTCTGTGAGGGGTATTTCATTATAGGGTCATTCCATTACGCCTATGGAATGACCCTATAATGATAAGACTGTGTGTGTGTTGTTTTGTTGCTTTTTTTTGTCAAGTGACATCAAAATATGACAAAAATATCAATAGATGCATTTGACAAAAAAGACAAAGACCCCCTTATGTATTGTTTTGTTTTGAAAACTTTTTTTGTGTACATCAAAGAAAATCTCTTGCATTGAATTTTCTGTTCTCAGCCAGAATGTTTTTTCTGTGTAGATCAGACAAAAGATCTGTCAGAATGCATTCATTACATTGGTAGGATAGTGTTTTTTTGTTGCCTTCAGTCTGTCATGAGAAAATTCCTCATAGGAGTATGAAAATCAAAGGAAGAAAATGGTAGAAATGGTAGAAATTTCGTTACTCTTTGTATAAATATCCTATTTTCTGTGGGGAAGTTAAAGCAGCAGCATGCGAAGTAATTAACATTTTGATCAGTTTCAAATCTCCAGTGCAGGTAAATGAGAGAATATTGCTATCAGCACTCTGTAGACTGTTTGGCTTAGATATGAAATATTAGTTTTTATTAATAATGTCAGTGAGTCATTTGGTTCTAAGTAATTTAAAACTGCATTAATAAACAATTTTGGAATAGTGTTCTCTTAAATATCTACCATATTTAATATTTTCTAATGGCAAAGGAAATAGTTTTACTTTTTTTTTCAAATCGATTAATGCTTACTGTTAGGTGACAGAGAAAAGGCATGTGTATACTTGTTTTGGGAATGCTAGATTTTAGTATACATTTGGCATTTAAACATTCAGGAGAGGATACAATGTTGTTTAATGATTCAGGCAAGCAGCTGTTCTCAGGGAGATATTAGTGGCACTGATCGGTCAATTACCTACTCAGGACATAAGAAAACCATTCAAAGTAGAATTATTTCGAATGGCCTACATTGCTACCAGAGCACTTATTCCCACGTTTCATCAAAAGGTGCATGTCTTCTTAAAACTGAAATGCTATGCACTGCTTCAGACAGTTTGAGACTTGTTTTTAGCACTTTAAAGGGATAACTCTCATCTTCTCACCCTTATGACATTTAAAGCTCACGTGAGTTTTCTTTTCCTGTAGGAAAAAAAGTTTTGCAGAATTTCAACTAGGAATTTAAAATATAGTGGCTTTTTTGTATCAGGAGTAGACTACCATTTAAAAGTTTGGGATCAGTAAGATTTTTAATGTCTTTTAAAGAATATTCTTATGCTCATCAAGGCTTTTACTTCAAAACATACAAAAAAAGTGATATTGTGAAATGTATAAATATATAAATAACTTTCTATTTTAATAATTTTAATTAAATTAATTTTATTCCTGTGATCAAAGCTGAATTTTCAGCATAATTTCTTCAGTCTACAGTGTCACATGATACTTTAGAAATCATTCTAATATGTTGATTTATTATCAGTGTTGAAAACAGTGCTGCCTAATATATTTTTAGAACCTGTGATGCTTTTTTTAGAATTCTTTGATGAACAAAAAGTAAAAAAAAAAAAAACAGCATTTATAATAGAAATCTTTTCTAACAATATTTCAGTAAATAAATCAGTAAATTTGTATTTTTTTTTTTAGTTAATACTTTTTTTTAGCAAAGATGTGTTAAATTGTTCAAAAGTGATAGCAAATGCTTTATTGTAAGAACATATTTTTATTTTGAATAAATGTAATAAATATATTTTATATCTTTTTAGCTTTTTATTCACCAAAGAATCCTAAAAAATATCACAGGTTCCCAAAAAAATATTTGGCAGCACAACTGCATGATGCAAAATAAGCAAAATAGATAATTCTATTAAAAAATCAGCATATTAGAATGATTTCTGAAGGATCATGTGACACTAAAGACTAGGATAATGGCTAATGAAAATTCAGCTTTGCATTACAGGAATAAATTATATTTTAAAGTATATTAAAATACAAACCATTATTTTATATTGTAATAACATTTTGCAATATTACTGTTTTTTTCTGTTTTTGATCAAATTAATGCAGCCTTGATGAGCATAAGAGACTTGTCTCTCTGATCCAGTTAATAGAGGTTTCCTCTCAATACCCTTTATATAATGCTCTTCTTGGATGCTGAATAGCATTGGAATGGCAGTATTTGAAAAATACATTGCATGTGAAAATGAAGCAGCCAAGCACTATGGCCGTAGTTACAAAACACTTTTGTTGTATGGAAAAGAACAGCACATACTGCAGAATAACACTTTTTTGTGGTCCACAGAAGGCTGCATAAGGATTAGAATTACATGAGGGTGAGAAGATGACAGAATTAGAATTTTTATTTGAATATTCCATTAACTACTGATAAGTGGGATTTTCATCAACTGTGACAGACAGACACAGTGGGAAGCGGCTGAAACCATAGTGTACACTGCAGCGCCAGCAGCTCAGTCAGCATGTTGAGCCTTCATACTGGAGTATGTCTGGTCAGCATTCAGGGAAAGGCCAGGCTCATTGGTTAAGTTGTTTCAGCTATTCAGTCATAAAATAATAATAAAATAAATTGTCAGTTTTCACAGCGGTGCCTTCTATCTTTGAAGTGGTGTGTGTTCATTGTTAGTACACACATGCTCACCTTGTCAACATGTTGGCTGTGCTCAGCATGGTTGCTGATGTCTGACCGCATCTGTTTCAGGAAAAGGGGAACATGGGAAACCGTACCCGCTCGCAGAAGACGAGTGTGATGACTCAGTATACAAAGAGAATGGCTTCAACATCTACGTCAGCAACAATATCGCTCTGGACCGCTCTCTTCCTGACATCAGACATCCAAAGTGAGTAGAGCTGATTCTCACAGCATGTTCACAGTAACCAGCCTCCAGAGCTGCACAGCTTGAGCTAGACATCAGCGTTTTAACGATCCGTGGTGGGCCGTACTTACGCAGTGTGTTTTAATTAATGATTTTGTCCTAAATGAGGAATTAATCTAATTAGGATTAATTAGCTTAGTGATTTCAAGGCTGATAGATTTTTTGTTTGCACACCTTTTGCTGTCATATAGCATCAAAACAAGGGAAAACAAGGATAACTTTATCTTTTTTTTCTTTTAGTTTTTTAAATGTTAGCCTAACGCTTTGAGATTTTACCTCAAACATCTTTGAGACCAATACAATTATGACCATACATTTCTTAAAGGGGTCATCGGATGCAAAACTTACTTTTGCATGTTGTTTGAACATTAATGTGTGTTGGCAGATTGTGTAAACAACCACCCTACAATGATAAAAATCCACCCAGTGTTTTTTTTTTAATCTGTAAAAGTAATATCCTCTTAAAATCAGGTCATTCTCAGCTTCTTGTCGGTGTGACGACACACCGCTCCCATGATAGAAAACAGTCCGACTCTGATATTGTGAAGACAAAATGTCTCTAATTGAGCTATTGAGGTGTTCTGTTGTAATAATAAACATACCAGTCATCATTTACTCCTGACATCTGAGCCGCTGAAGACGCAGAGGATTACTTTTGTTTTTGAAAGGAAAGCGCCGATCCCGATCTACATATGCGTCTATGTTCGTGTAAATCATTTGTGACCCTGGACCACAAAACCAGTCATAAGGTTAAATTTGACAAAACTGAGATTTATACATCATATGAAAGCTCAATAAATAAGCTTTCTATTGATGTATGGTTTGTTAGGATAGGACAATATTTGGCTGAGATACATCGATTTGAAATCAGAAATCTGAGGATGCAAAAAAATCAAAAATACTGAGAAAATCACCTTTAAAGTTGTCCAAATTAGGTTCTTAACAATGCATATTACAAATCAAAAATTACATTTTGATATGTTTACAGTTGGAATTTTACAAAAAATCTTCATGGAACATGATCTTTACTCAATTTCTTAATGATTTTTGGCATAAAAGAAAAATCAATAATTTTGACCCATGCAATGTATTTTTGGCTATTGCTACAAATATACCCCAGCGACTTAAGACTGGTTTTGTGGTCCAGGGTCACATTTGTAGCTTCACCCACAGCAGAAGTGAGTTATAAGGGTTTTTTATGCATCTTTGCAAATGGCCTTTCTTAGTAATGTGCTAGTTAGCAAGTTTTACAGCTAAACGTGGCTAAATGCGGCTAAAGTAAACATTACGGCTCGTCATCTCACAGCAGAGAGGGGCGGTGCGAGCAGAGCTCATTAGCATTTAAAAGAACATGCAACAGAATAGCTCGCTCTAAAAAGGCCTGATTTTGACAAGGTAAAAAAGTGTTTTTTATACTACCATTGAGGAATTTTAACCAAAGTGTGTTATAGACTTCTCATTAAGACCCATTAAGACCCTAAAAATTATATCAACTTTATATTATATTATATTATATTGTATTATATTAACTGAGTTAATTACTCAATTACTTAATTACCTCATGCCGTTCCAAATCTTCGGAACACAAATTAAGATATTTGTGATGAAATTCGAGAGCTTTCTGACCCTGCATAGACAGCAATGCAACTGACATCAAGGCCTTTTTGTGCACAAAGAAGAAAAAATAAGCTTTTGATAATTGTTTAATGTAAATGTTTAAAATGTAGATTCATATGAGATGAAGACTGCAGTCATATCAGAAGCCTAATAAAAGCTTATTTATTTTGTGGTGGTTTGGCTCAAGGGAGACAGCATATTGAGATGAGTCGAATATGACTCACTTTATTTCTGTATCCCTAGTTTTATTAAATATAAATTATATATATAAAGAATTATTATTGTAAATAAAAATGTCTAAGTACTTTCTCAAAACAGTTGTGAACATTGCCCATGTTGAAAAAATTTTTTATCAGTGTTCTACAAATATATTAAGCAGCATAACTGTTTTCAACATCAGTAATATTAAGAAATATTCCTTGAGCAGTCAATTGCCACCCTGGAAAACAAAACCAGTCACAAGGGTACATTTTAACCCAAAGGCTGAATAAATAAGCTTTCTATTGATGTATGGCTTGTTAGGATAGGACAATATTTGAGATAGAACTATTTAAAAAATCTGGAATCAGAGGGTGCAAAAAAATCAAAATAGTGAGAAAATCAAAATTAGGTTCTTTGCAATGCATATTACTAATCAACAATTAAGTTTTGATACATTTAAAGTAGGAAATTTACAAAATATCTTAATGGAACATGATTTTTACTTAATATCCTAAACAATAATTTTGACCTATACAATGTATTTTTGGCTATTTCTACCTGTACTACTTAAGACTGGTTTTGTGGTCCATGGTCATTAGAATGATTTCTGAAGGATCATGTGACACTGAAGACTGGATAATAATATTTAGTAATAATATTTCATTATCGGTTTTTACTGTATTTTTGATCAAATAAATGCAGACTTGGTGAATTAGTTCTTTTAAAAATATTAAAGAGCCAAAAATTTTTGAATGGCACGGTCTCATATTTTGACTGTGTTAATAGAAATATCATTCTTATGAACATTTTCCAGCCCAAATGACAATGAATGTGCATGATCATCAGTATTAAAGCATAATGCCAAAAAATTGAGAGCAAGACAGCATTAACGTGGATCACAGTCCATCCATTTAGCAGGATTTGAAGGAGAAGGTCTGGTTTCACACTTCCATCTAAATGAGCTCCTTGATGGATTGATCGTTAATTGTTCTCAGAAGGCTCTGCACCATTACCTTCCCTTGAATGTCTCCACTGCCATGGATTTTCCCTTGGCAAGAACAAATCTCTCTATAACTCATGCACCAAAGAGTCAGTGTCTGAAGGAGGACCGATTCGTTACAGGCTTGTCGATAACTAAAATATAATTTATTCTGCCTGAACAGGCTTAAAGTCCATTTAAGCATCTGCTGGCTTGCCAAGCTTCCAGGCTTTGATAATGTGAATAAATGTGAAGTCTTTAAAACATGTTTTTAGTGCAGGTACAAGGTTAGAGAATATTGCCTGCGACTTCTTGGTGAAAAAGTTTGTCTGTTGCTCGCCTGCTGTTAGCTGTAAAGTTGTGTAAACCCCTTTCAAGCAGTGCAGACAGTGTTCCGGTGAAGAGGCTGGTGTGGGGCTTTTATTTACATCCCCTATAAAAGCCTGTGGCGCTCAGTGTGGAACCTGCCAACAGACAGAATGTGAATAACTGTCTCAGTGCGAGAGCCAGCATGCCCGTGTATTCACTTTTAATGCAGGTAACAGAGAGATACACAGATGCTGCTGCAGCTTCAGTTTGTGCTAACAACAAGCATAAAAAATTGGACAGATTCCATGCCTTCTCAAGTGAAAAATGGCTGGGAGTTTTAAAAACACACATATTGTCTTTTGTATAAATACAATACATTTAAAAACAGCCAAGGTTGACCAAAGTGCTGTACAGAAAGAATAAAACATAAAAATAAAGTAAAACAAGACTACCTAATTTAAAACACATCAACAGTCAAACAATAATCAAACCAATGATCATGGAGTATTGAAAGCGAGAGAGAATAGGTGTGTCTTTAGATCAGATAAGTTCAGATTTAAAAGCAGAAATAGAGGGATCTAATCTTATATGAAGAGGTAGACTGTTCCAGAGTTTTGGACCTGGAGTTGCAAGTGCAATCACCTTGTTTTTTAAGTCTAGATCTAGGCACAATAAATGGACAGAGATCACTGGATCTCAATCTTCTAGAAGGGGTGTATGGACGGAGATTTGTCAGGTACTGAGGGGCCAAACTGTTGAAGACTTTATATACAAATAATAGAATAATCCATTCTATATTTTATAGGTAACCAGTGCAGTTCAGATAAAATTGAAGTTACTGGCTCATACTTGTGGGTCCCAGAGAGTAATCTAGCAGCTGTGTTTTGCACTAACTGTAGATGGGAGAGGAAACACTGAGAAACTAAAAAAAAGGGGTTTACTTCAGAAAGTTGACAAGGATGAAAACAACTACAGGCTTATTGGAAGGAGGTGACTATATATATTTTTGCAAAACAGAAAAAAAAAACGTACCTATTATGTATGAATCATTGCAGTTTCCAGCTGAAATGAAAAGTCCTTTCACACAAAGTATGATTTACAGGTACAGAGTTTTGAATAAAAAAGCCTAATTGTCACACAATTACTTGTAGAATTTTATGTTGCGATTTCAAAACTATTTTAATATCCTGCACGATTTGAAAACTGATACTTTTGAACTGTCGTCACATATACAGCTTCATGCGCATGAGTTTTCAAATTCAGTAGGTTTGCTCTGTAGCTCACGCGATGATAATTGATGAAGAGGTCAGGTACAAACCCTGTGAAACTATAGCTCGACAAAACAGGTCCAATCTGCATAAGGAAGTTAAAATAGCACGACTGCATCAACAAATTTCATGATCCTGGGTAGCGAAAGAAACATGATTTTACAGCATTACTGATCTGTTTGTCGAATTTTAAGTTATGATCAAACAGAACAGAGAGCCAAGGCTTAAGTTCTAAACAGGCCAACAGTGGTTCTAAACCATTTTTATCATTATGGCTTAAAGAAAAATAGATCTGAGTCAGCATATAGATGAAAGGATACTCTATATTTGTTAAAAATGCAAGCCATAGGTAGCATTTACAGGGTGAACAATACCAATCCAAGGATTGATCACTGTGGAACTCCACAATTAAGAGGTATACTAAAGGAGTTCTGGCGATCAATACGAACACTAAAACATCTGTTGATCAGATAGGAACGAAACCACTGTAAAGCCCAGAGTATACTATCTCGGCCCGTTGTTTGACAGTAGAAAATTAAACTAAAATGACAGAACAACAACAACAACAAAATAGCGGAGACTGCAACAACAATAGATGCTCACATTTACACATTATGAGCAAGGGGGTATGAGATAGTCTAGATTAAAAGAGTTAAAAAATATTTGTTATCAGTCATAGGTTATGGGGAAAATAGAGCAGACACTGGACATGGATGAAGCTTTCTAGAGTGCATGTGTTGACCGCCCGTTTAGACCGCCCATGTTCACGCACAACATCATAGGTATGCACATATACGCTAGAGCAGTGTGTCTCAAACTTTTTACAGTGGCGTACCCCCTGAGGTAATAAACATTCTTCTGAGTACCTCCACTGAGACTGAAGGGAAAATGTCACCCTTTAAATTGATTTACACATGCATTTTTTTACCTTTTATAGTGTCATATTTTGTCCTATTCTTAACATTCTATTAAGTGTATTATTTATATACTAAAAAAAGCAATGAATTATGGAAAAAATTAGGCGATTAGATTTAAAACTAAAATTGCCAGTAGGTGGCGGTAAGTCACTGTCTTAAAGAGCGAGGCGTCGTCTTTCATTCATTCAAATATTAAGGAAGCAAATGGCTGTAGCGTCAGTTCACTGATTCTCTGAATTGTTCAAAGCTGGAGTTTTTTCATTAACGAACCACTGTTAAACCATTGTGGTTTAAACTGTTATAAAAAAATCAACATTTGCAATCGTTTGGATATTCAGAGAAAACTGCATTCTTGCTTGTATTTTAAATATGAAAAATAACTTGCACAGGGTATGCTTCTGTATCAAAGAGAGTTTATTAAGTCTTTAGGTACAGTCTGTGTCATTTTTTTTTCTTTGCTATTAAGTGCTACAAATCTACTTTAAAGACACAATGAACAATAGCACAATTTGCTAAAGCAGCATACTCTTTAGGCATTTTATCATGCGCATGCTGCTGGTGTTGATACAGTCACTTTTGAGTGCAAAAGATGAGGTAATTTAATGTCATTTTAATGTTTATGGCACTCCCATTTTCCTGTTTTGTTATAAAAGCGGCATTTTGCATGTGATAAAATTAATACTCGGTTTTAATGCTACTTTTAATTGGTGTAGAATTAAATGAATGGCAAAGCTTAGGATTTTGTTCACGTACTCCCTTTTGTCACCTCACGTACCCCAGTTTGAGAACCATTGCACTAGAGTACACATACAAAAACTATGCATATATGTATACTTTTTGTACTTCGCATACAAAACGAAGTAAATGAAATATACTTTTTTCATTTTGGCTTAAGACTGTGCCACAAAGGCAAAAACAAAACACATCGTAATTTTTTTTTTTAAAGTATCAAGTTTTCACCCAAAAAAAAAAAAAATATATATATATATAAATAAATAAAAAATAAGCAGCACAATTTTTTTAACACTAATATTAGAAAATGTTTCCTGAGCAGCAAATCAGCATATTAGAGTGATTTTGACAGGGTTATGTGACACTGAAGACTGGAGTAATGGCTGCTGAAATGGCTGCTCAGCTTTGCATCACATGAATAAATTGCATTTTTTTACTGCAGGTTTTTACTGTATTTTGATTAAAAAAACCTTGGTGAGCATAAGAGTCTTCTTTCAAATACATTAAAAATCACACACACACACACACACACCTCTTACAAACATTTATTTTTTGTCTTTACCCTAAATGTAAAAGTTATTTTAATCAAAATATGGATTGTTGAATGAAGGCTAAAGCAAAAACAAACAAACAAACAAACAAACATAAGAGATGCTATTTAAGGGCCACAAGGAAGGACAGGAATTGTAAACAACATTTTAACAGTGACGCATTTTTATCATTGAAAAAGAAATCTAGATTTTAGAGCACAACACACTTCTCTTTCTACAAAATACCATAGCCCAGATCCTGAGCTGTGGTGTTTTCAGGCAAATAAATATTCTTTAATAGCGTTTTGGAGCATTTGCCGTGTATGACAGTTGTATGTTTCAGTAATGCACATGACACTGTCTGCCTATTACTATGCAAATCGGATGCCTTTTTCTTCCTGAACTGTATTTCATTAGTAGACTGATCTGACAGGTCAGACAGGGCTGTTTTAGATGCTGGCTCCTCTCCAGAATCCATTCGTTCACCATGGTGGTTCTCTCAATACTGTATTTTTGTTTTCTGTCATTTTTTTCTCCACCTCCATAGAAGTGAAATGTTAATAAACCATGCAGCACCCTGAGAATGATTATTATATGGAGGTGTATGAATTAGGGCCGGCTTGTCAAGTTTGTCAGGGTGCTGAGTTAGAGAGATCGGTGTAAGCCATAAAGTGCCACTTCATCTGTCAGTGCCGGCTTTGTCGGAGCTCAATTAGCATGCAGATTTCTGAATGCTTTATGAGCACACTGGGACTGAAGGACCTCTCAAAACATTGATTTATGATCCGAGCTCCATCGCCGTTGCCCACGGCGTTGGGGCGGCCCATGTGGGTCCTTTTGTTTTCAAATAATGTTTTTACAGTTTGGCAAGATCTAGTGCGACAAGATTTGTATTTCACACATCATTGTTCTGAAGAGGCTTACGCGATGTTGGGAGTGTTTGTTAAGTGTCTTACAATATGTGGATTATACGTTGATGCACCGATCAAGCATTTTATATAAAGCATAAGTAGATCCAGTGGTGTTTGCCTGGCTCTCCATCAAACTTACTCTCTCATTCTTTATTTTCTGTAGCTGTAAGCAGAAGCTGTATCTTGAAAACCTCCCAAACACCAGTATTATCATCCCGTTCCATAACGAAGGCTGGTCCTCTCTGCTCAGGACCCTCCACAGCATCACCAACCGCACACCCGACCACCTGATCGCAGAGATCATACTGGTAGATGACTATAGTGACAGAGGTAAGTGGCAGAGCTGTTCTTTCTCTCTCAGAGCATCTGCTTGACATCAGGGCAGTTTCTGGTATCTTTGTGCATTAGCTGCTCAAAATGAATTTTGAATAGAGCTTTGCAGCACTGGGTGCTTGAGTGCAACAAAAAGGGTTTTTTGTCATTTAGAGAGGTAGACTGGGCTTTGTTGTTTATTGGAAACAGAATTGCTGTTGAATGACAATTACAGTGGCACAACTGTGTGTTTCTTCAAATGGTAGGGGCACCTTTATTGAAACTGGATTGGTCTGCACAGTGCCCAACAGTGTATCGACTGCCATTATTTGGCTGACAGCCTGCACCGGTTTGAGTTAAAAATCTTTGTTTGTGTTATACTGAAGAAACAAAGTCACCTACATCTTGGATGCCCTGTGGGTAAGCAGATAAACATCAAATTTTCATTTTTGGGTGAACTATCCCTTTAAGTAAAGATCATGTTCCATGAAGATATTTTATAAAATTCCTACCATAAATATATCAAAACTTGATTTTTGATTAGTAATATGCATTGCTAAAAACTATATTTGGACAACTTTAAAGGCAATTTTTTTTTGTAGTTGTATTTTGGCTGTCCTAACAAATCATACATCAACGGAGAGCTTATTTATTCAGCTTTAAGATAATGTATAAATCTAAGTTTCAAAAAATGCACCGTTGTGACGTTTTTGTGGTCCAGTGTCACAATTCAGAAAAAAAGAGGAAAAAAGAAAAGAAAAAAAAATTAATTACGGGCAGAATTATTTATTGTAAATCATGCCACATAGGGACGTGTAATTTTTGGAAAAACTGATGTGAAAAAATAACAATTTATTTATTTGCTATATTTTAAAGGGATAGTTCACCCAAAAATGACAATTAACCCAATATTTATTCACTCTCAAGTCATCCTTGGTGTATATGACTTTCTTCTTTCAGACAAATCCAATCTGAGTTTTATTTAAAAATGTCCTGGCTCTTCCAGGCTTTATAATGGCAGTGATTCAATAAAGTGCATCCATCCATCATAAAAAGTACTCCACATAGCTCTGGGGGTTTAGTAAAGACCTCCTGAAGCAAATCCATTTGTTTTTGTAAGAAAAATATCCATATTTAAAACTTTATAAACCGAAATCTCTAGTTCCCGCTAACTGTCGTAAAGTCAAACCAAAATTTATTCAGACACCTTCAACATTTCTCACATTATCACAGTTTATTTGCTATAGTTTAAAGAATGGTAATAAAATATGACAAGAACTCAGAGTTAAACTGTGTCAGAACAAATTCGTCTTTGATAGAAAGGTATGTAATGGATAACAATCAACCAAAACTTATTCAGACATCTGTTAGTATGACAATATTAACACAGCTATTAATACTTTGTTGACCAATTGGTGTAAAATGGTCGATTTAGCAATTAAAGAAAAAAACACTTAAGCAAAACATTGTGAAAGTTTTAGATATAAATATTTTCTTACACAAACACATTGATTCACTTCAAACGGCCTTTATTAAACCCCTGGAGCCATGAATGCACTTTATTGGACTTCAAAATCTCAACACCCATTCATTGCCATTATAAAGCTTGGAAGAGCTAGGATGGCTTGAGGGTGAGTAAATCATGGGATAATTTTTAATTTTCTGTGAATTATTCCTTTAATATAAATGTATATATAATGTATTATAAATTAATATATAATAAAATATTACATGTATGTTTCCTGAAGCTTTTGCTTCTTCATATATACCATATTATTATGTCTTTGCCTTTTTAGTCTTATTTTCCATAAAAAGTAGTAAGTAGAACACATTCCACTCATTGTAAGATTTCTGGTGGTGGAATGTAGTAAGATCCATCAGGATCACGTCTCGTCTTGGAAACACATGGATAGCATGCTGTTGAACACTACAGTGCCAATACTCCATCCTTTGGAACAGCATCCCAATACCTCACGCAATAAATCAGCAAGACCATCCCACCACACAATGCCCCTCTGTATTACAAGACATCTCAGCCAATAGCATTCCATCTCACTGCTGGGCACGCATCACTCCTGTAGTGAAATAACAGGAGCACAATAGCGAGTGTGTACTTCACTCTGGCCTGCTCTGTTCCCATTACAATAGTCATGTCCAGCTGAAATGAGCTGCCATTAGACTGAGAGGCATCTTGCATTGTTTGGCTTATGATGATAAACAAGGTTTTTTTTGATAACACAGATTTGTTGTCTGTGTTGGCCTGTTCATACATTGTAATACAGTGCTAATTGCTAATCAATAAAAGGCCAGTTGGCATGGATACTGTAGATCTGCAGGGTTCTGTATGTGTGTGTTTAAAAGAGAGTAACTCTGTTATGCTAATCAATGCAAGCTCATTGGTCATTACTTGTTGTTGATGAGCTCATATGAGACACAGATTCCCTCTCAACAGATTTTTGACCTAGAGCAAGAGTAGCAATGAACTCTCAAAGCACAGAAAATGTCAGACTTCTGGCATCCTGTTGCAGTCATTTAAACCCGGATCCTTCATTGGAAAAAAAGCTAAATCTCCGTATCCGTCCAGTGCTTGTATGAGTCATTTATGTGGTTTAAAGAGTTTTTTTTTTTGTTTTTTTTTTGCCAGACGTATTGCTTATTTTCTGTGACAAACATTTGTCAGTTTCCTCTAGCAATAAGAGGCAATTTCATCGGCCAGTCTACAGGAAAAAAATGAATTAGCTTTCCAATACTGCAAAAATGATTTGGTAGTTACATTTCACTCAGACTAAAGATTGACCAATAATGTCCAAGTGCATTTCAGAGGAAATAAGCACCTGTCAGTAGCGTCACCACTCCCTCTAACTGCACGCTCTCTGCACAAACACACAGAAGGTTGTGTACAGCTGGTGGCCTTTTTGTCTGGACAGTCGCTTTTAAAAATGTCCAGTACCATCAATCACAGCTGCAAAAAAACGAGCGAGATCTAATTAGCATAGAAGAGAGGACCGTCCAGAATGATTGACAGAGAGCCACACTTCTGCCACTCATAATCACAGGCTCTAAACAAAACCAGATATGAAGTGGAAATTAAGTGGGTGGAAGTTATTGATTCCCCCATCTTCTTTCTCTTCAGCAGCACTCATGATATCCATTAGGGCTGGGCGATATAAAATCACAATAATTTTCAGCCTTTTGATAATATATTTTTTTTATTCTGCTACAAAGAATAAAGCTGTAATTTGAAGCAAACAGCCACTGTAGCCAAGTAGATTCAGTTGTTTTAAGTACAACACACATGGATGAATACAAAAATACGTAAACAACAGTATTTCAGAATCAGAAAGAGCTTTATTGACAAGGGTGTTTACATACACAAGGAATTTGTCTTAGTGTTAGGAGCTTCCGGTACAGAAAGTACAAACATAGTGCAGACATACATAAAATTAAGGTAATAAAACACTAAAATTAGAGAGAACAGAAAATAAATTATAAATAACAATAGTAATAAAAATATACATAAAAAAAGAAAATGTCCATAGACAGAACTTATTTAGTTATACAGTCAAGACCGAAATTATTCATACCCCTGGCAAATTCTAACTTAAAGATTCATTTTATTCAACCAGCTATTATTTTTTTTGACCGGAAATGACACAGGCTTCTCCCAAAAGATAATAAGACAATGTACAAGAGACATCATTGTGGAAAAAAATATATATTTCTCAGCTTTTATTTACATTTGAACAAAAAGTGGCATGTCCAAAATTATTCATACCCTTTGCAAACTGCCACACTCTATGGGAAAATCCAAAGTTCTATACCATTTCAAATAGTCCAAGCTGTTCTAAAGCATCCTAATTACCCTGATTCATTGGGAACAGCTGTTTTAATCAACTCAACAGGTGAAAAACAGAAGCTCTCTGCTTTTGGTTTGTGGACAGTCATGGCTAAGACAAAGGAGCTCACTGAGGACCTGCGGCTATGCATTGTGGCTGCTCACAAGTCAAGAAAGGGCTATAAGACCATCTAAGACAATCTAAATGTTTTGAAGTTCCAGTGGCTGCAGTGCAAAGTATTATTCAAAAATACAAGACGTTCCGCACTGTGAAAAATCTCAGAGGACGTGGTCGGAAGCCAAAAGTGACACCTGTGCTGGCCAGGAGGATAGTGAGAGAGGTAAAAAAGAATCCAAGGATCACCACCAAGGCCATCCTGATGACTCTGGGTTCTGCTGGTGGCAACATCTCAAGGCAGTCCAACGGACACTGCACACTGCTGGGTTCCATGGACGCAGACCAAGGAGGACACCACTTCTCCAGATTGAATTGTTTGGCCACAATGATGTAGCTTTCATTTGGCGTAAAAAAGGAGAAGCCTTCAACCCTAAGAACACCATCCCCACTGTCAAACATGGTGGTGGGAACCTAAGGTTTTGTAAGTGTTTTTCAGCCGGTGGACCAGGGAACCTAATCACAGTAAACGGCACCATGAAAAAGGAGCAATACATCAAAATTCTCAACAACAACATCAGGCAGTCTGCAGAGAAACTTGGCCTTGGGCACCAGTGAACATTTCAGCATGATAATGACCCAAAACACACAGCAAAAATGGTGAAGAAATGGTTAGCAGACAAAAACATTAACGTTTTGCAGTGGCCCAGCCAGAGTCCCAACTTAAATCCAATTGAGAATCTGTGGAGGGAGCTAAAGATCAGAGTGATGGCAAGGAGACCCTCCAACCTGAAAGAGTTGGAGCTCATCGCTAAAGATGAATGGGCAAAAATACCAGTGGAGACATGCAAAAACTGGTCAGCAATTATAGGAAGCGTTTGATTGCTGTAATAGCCAATAAAGGCTTTTCTATTGATTATTAAGAAGGTTATGAATAATTTTGAACATGCCACTTTTTGTTTAAATGTAAATGTAAAAGATGAGTAATATTTTTTTTTTTCCAGAATGATGCCTCTTGTACATCATCTTATTATCTTCTGGGAGACGTCTGTGTCATTTCTAATAAAAAAAAATAAAGAAAAACTTGCTGGTTGAATAAAAGTAACTTTAAGTCAGAATTTGCCTGGGGTATAAATAATTTCGGGCTTGACTGTATATAAATTGTTTTCATGTATCATGCCACACTATTTCTGTAAACTTTTTTGAGTGCTGACAAATGTTAGAACACATTAAAATCATTAAAAAAAAGAAAAGTTTTGAATTGATCTCTTTTTGAACTGATTTATTTACTAAATGTAACACCTTTTTGCTTCTAAAAATCAGTCATTTCAGTCAGAGATACTTTTATAACATTGTCTTTAAAGGATTGGTTCACTTCCAGAATAAAAGTTACCTGATAATTTACTCACCCTCATGACATGTTCATGTCTTTCTTTCCTCAGTCAAAAGGAAATGAAGGTTTTTGAGGAAAACATTCCAAGATTTTTCTATATATAGTGGATTTCAATGGGAATCCGCAGGCTGAAGGTCTAAATTGCAGTTTCAGTGCAGCTTCAAAGGGCTCTATATGATCCTAGACGGGGAATAAGGGTCTAGTGGAGCAAACTGATCAGTCATTTTCTAAAAAAAACGTCTTGGTTACGTATGTAACCCTCGTTCCCTGAAGGAGGGAACGGAGACGTCACGTCGGAGACCGACGAATTGGGATATCGCTTTAGAGATACCAATCCTCTTCGTGTGTAAACTAAACGAGCCAATGCACATTGGCATGCATGATTGCATCCAGCTGTCGCTGATCACAGCGTGAGCATAAATACACAGCAGGTGCAATGCATAGACAGGATTTCGCTGAGGAGCCGAGCTTGGGTCCGGCCGCACAGCGGTGGTACAGCAGCTGAGGCGACGGGACGTGACGTCTCCGTTCCCTCCTTCAGGGAACGAGGGTTACATACGTAACCAAGACGTTCCCTCTCAGTCGGTCTCTACGACGTCACGTCGGAGACCGACGAATTGGGATCCCTAGCAAAGCGCCGCAGCTGCTGCCCCCCTCCAGTGTCCTGAGCAAGCCACCTGGCCTCCAATTTTTGCTAAGGCCAAGGGCGGATCAGAAAAGACCAGTCACTGTATAACATAGCACTACCTACTTAGTGAAGCTGGAGCACTGGGAACGTGCGGAGCTCCCACCCATCCCGGAGGAGGTTCGGAGCAATACGCATATGGCTCAATTAGGACATATGGAAGAATGGAGGTGATTGAACCCTCGTGAAGATGGTAGAAGGTTACCGGGGAAACACGGCCTCTGTGGGTACCGTGGAAGACATATGGGATTCACTTAAGTCTCTCATGTATCCTAAGCCTTCTATCGGTTCTAAAGATTCATCGAGAGAGGCCTGGCGCCTAGACGCTCCGCTACGTCTGGAGCCGAGGAAGGAGGACTCGACAGGGTCTTCATGGACACTCTGGAGAAGATAGCAAGCCGACCTGAGCCAGTGCCTCTCAGTGCTTCTACCCGTTTGAGGTGAGAACACAGGAGGAGACTGGCTCTACACGAAGGCTATAAAACCTAGCGAACGTGTTAGGGGTCGCCCAACCCGCAGCTCTACAAATGTCAGATAGCGAGGCGCCACGAGCCAGCGCCCAGGAGGATGCAATACTCCTAGTAGAGTGAGCTCGCAACCTGAGCGGGCAGGGCACGCCCTGAGCTTGATAAGCCAAGGCGATGGCATCCACTATCCAGTGTGCCATCCTCTGCTTGGAGACGGCCTTCCCCTTCTGCCGTCCTCCGTGACAAATAAAGAGCTGATCTGAGGTCCTGAAGCTTTGCGTCCGGTCGACGTAGCATCTTAATGCTCGGACGGGACAAAGCAAAGCTAGGGCTGGGTCTGCCTCCTCCGGGGGCAGCGCTTGCAGGCTCACCACTTGGTCCCTGAAGGGAGTAGTGGGAACCTTGGGCACGTAGCCAGGCCGGGGCCTCAGGGTTACCTGGGAATCTGCCGGCCCGAACTGAAGGCACGAATCGTCGACCGAAAACGCCTGCAGGTCCCCTACCCTCTTGATGGAGGCCAATGCCAGCAGGAGCAGAGTCTTCATAGAGAGATACTTCAGCTCGACTGACTGTAAAGGCTCAAAGGGGACCCGCTGTAGTGCTGTGAGCACCAGAGACAGGTCCCAAGAGGGTACGGAGGGGGGCCTAGGAGGATTTAACCTCCTGGCTCCCCTGAGAAACCTGACGACCAGGTCGTGCCTACCTACTGACCTTCCTTCAACGGGGTCATGGTTTGCAGAAATAGCGGCTACATAGACCTTAAGGGTGGAGGGTGACAGCCTACGCTCCAACCCTTGCTGCAAAAAGGTAAGCACGACTCCGACCGAGCATCTTCGGGGATCCTCATTTCTTGAGAAAGCCCATTCGACGAACAGGTTCCACTTCAAGGCGTAAGCATGTCTCGTGGATGCAGCTCTCGCCGAAGTGATGGTGTCTACCACTCCTTGGGGTAGATCACTCAGAACCTCCGCGTCCCGTCCAGGGACCAGACATGTAGTTTCCAGAGGTCTGGACGCGGGTGCCACAGGGTGCCCCGTCTCTGAGTCAGTAAATCCTTCCTCAGAGGAATCCGCCAGGGAGGGGCTGTCGCGAGGAGCATCAGTTCTGGGAACCAGGTCCGAGTAGGCCAGTAAGGCGCCACTAACAGGACCTGCTCCTCGTCCTCCCTGACCTTGCACAGTGTCTGCGCGAGAAGGCTCACTGGGGGAAACGCATACTTGCGAAGGCCCCGTGGCCAGCTGCATGCCAGGGAGTCCGTGCCGAGTGTACCCTCGGTCAGGGAGTAAAAGAGCTGGCAGTGGGACGTCTCTGGAGAAGCAAACAGGTCTACCTGAGCTTTCCCGAAACGTCTCCAGATCAGCTGGACCGACTGGGGATGGAGTCTCCACTCTCCGGGAAGCGCAGCTCGTGAGAGCTCGTCGGCTGCACGGTTGAGCAAACCCGGAATGTGAATGGCACGAAGCGACCTCAGATGCTTCTGACTCCAGAGGAGGAGAGAACGGGCGAGCTGCGACATGCGACGGGAGCGTAGACCACCTTGTCGGTTGATGTACGCAACGGTCGCAGTGTTGTCCGTACGGACCAGCACGTGTTTGCCTCGAAGGCGCCCTTTGAGACGGTTCAAGGCAAGACGTACTGCCAGCAGCTCTAGGCAGTTGATGTGCCAGTGTAGCTGGGGGCTCGTCCAAACCCCCGACACTGCCTGCCCGTTGTACGTGGCTCCCCAACCGGTGGTGGAGGCATCCGTGTGTACCACAGCGTGCCTGGAGACCTGTTCTAAGGGAACTCCTGCCCGAAGAAAAGCTAGGTCTGACCACGGGGTGAAGGTTAGGCGACAGGCCGAGGTTACTTTGACCCGGAGAGTGCCGCGCTGCCACGCTCTCCTCGGGACTCGGCCATGAAGCCAGTGCTGAAGTGGTCTCATATGGAGCAGGCCAAGCGGTAAAACTGCCGTAGCTGCTGCCATATGCCCCAGGAGCCTCTGAAACTGTTTCAGTGGGACCACTTCTCTGCTCTTGAACGTATTCAAGCAGTTCAGCACCGACTGAGCCCGCTCTTGCGTGAGGCGAGCTGTTTGGCTGACCGAGTCCAGTTCCACACCAAGAAAAGAGATCCTCTGCACGGGGGAGAGTTTGCTCTTTTCCCAGTTGACCCGAAGGCCCAAGCGGGCGAGGTGTGCCAACACCAGGTCCCTGTGTTCGCATAACTGCTCTCGAGAGTGTGCTAGTATCAGCCAGTCGTCGAGGTAGTTGAGGATACGAACGCCCTGTTCCTTGAGGGGAACAAGGGCCGCCTCCGCGACTTTCGTGAAGACACGGGGGGAGAGGGACAGCCCGAAGGGCAGGACCTTGTACTGATATGCTCTGCCTTCGAACGCGAACCGCAGAAATGGTCTGTGGCGCGGAAGGATCGAAACATGAAAGTACGCGTCCTTCAGGTCGATCGCTGCGAACCAATCCTGGGGACGAACACATCTGAGGATGTGTTTTTGTGTGAGCATTCTGAAAGGTAGCTTGTGAAGAGCTCGATTCAAGATGCGCAGGTCCAGGATCGGTCGTAAACCGCCGCTTTTCTTGGGTACTATGAAGTAGGGGCTGTAAAACCCTGTCTTCATATCGGCTAGAGGGACCGGCTCTATTGCTTTCTTCGCCAGCAAGGTAGCAATCTCTGCCCGTAGGACAGGGGCATCTGCTACTTTCACTGTAGTGAAGTGGATGCCCCTGAACCGAGGCGGACGCCGGGCGAACTGAATCGCGTAGCCGAGCCTGATGGTCCGGAGGAGCCAGCAAGACGGACTGGGAAGCCCTCTCCAGGCCCCCAGCCAACGTACAAGAGGGACCAGCGGGACCACTGACGTACCTGCGGGGGGGCAGCGAGGTGGAACGCAGGGACCCCGCTCGGGCGTCTCTATGCCGGTCCGAAGCGGGGTCAGAGTGTCTGTGTGTGGTGTGTGCAAGACATTTACCTGCGTTCTGGCAGCTGGTGCGTGAGTAGTCCGTCTTACCGCACTCTCCAACCGCCCAGCGCCATTTGCTGGCGGGAGGGGAGAGGGGGTGAAGCCCGGGGCTAACCCGTGCAACACCCGCTGTCCCCTCTGGGGACCCAGAGATAGTAGAAACTGCTCTTTTATTGAAAATTTGGGTGTCACCGACCGTGAGGCCGATGACGGGTTTCTTAAAAGAAACTTTTTTAAAGGAAACAAAAGATTCTCCGCCCGGCCCTCCTCCGGGGGAGGGAGTGGTGCGATCACCATCTCCCGAAGAGCAGCTTCCTCCATCTCTGGGTCGCCCGTCTCAGGGACGCTTGTTCTTGCGTTTCCCACTGGTCTTGGTGGGAGCCTGGACGGGCGGGGCGGCCGCCCTGGGACCGGCTCCACGGCGCCGCCGTGAAGGCTGCTGCGCAGGCTGCTGTGGAGCGGGGGCGGAGGCAGGGGGCCGCCCTCGGCGACGAGCAGACCGAGGTGCCGCCGGCGGCTGGGTGGAGGCAGCAGCGGGAGCACGCCGGGGCAGGATATGACTGATGGCCTCAGTCTGCTTCTGGGCGGCCGAAAACTGCTGGGCGAAATTTTCGACCGCGTCGCCGAAGAGGCCGGTCTGGGACACGGGGGCATTCAGGAACCTGACCTTGTCTGCTTCCCTCATGTCGGCCAGACACAGCCAGAGATGGCGTTCCTGGACCACCATCGTGGACATCGCACGACCCAGAGACCGCGCCGTAACCTTCGTCGCTCGTAGCGCGAGGTCCGTAGCGATACGGAGTTCACGTAGAACTTCCGGGTCGTGACCACCCTCGTACAGGTCCTTCAGTGCCTGGGCCTGATGGACCTGTAACAACGCCATAGCGTGTAGGGCGGAGCCAGCAGCGCCACAAGCCGTGTAGGCACTGCCGATCAGAGCCGACGAGTGCCTACAGGCCCGGGAGGGGAGCAACGGGTTGCCCCGCCAAGTGGAAGCGGCGCCGGGACACAATTGCATCGCCACCGCACGCTCCACCGGCGGGACAGCCGCGTACCCCCGCGCTGGTCCGCCATCAAGGGTGGTGAGGGAGGACGTGCCACTGGAGCGGTTTCTGGCAGTAAAAGGTGCCGTCCACGTCCCAGTAAGCTCGTCATGCACCTCCGGGAAGAAGGGCACTGGGGTGGGACGCTGAGAACCAGCGCGGGCCACCCCAAGATACCAGTCATCCAGCCGAGAGGGGTCGGGACGTGATGGAGGGTTCCATTCAAGCCCTACCCTCTCGGCGGCCCGGGAAAGCATAGCCATCATTTCGGGGTCGGTATCCGGCACCGCTGACCGCCCAGTAGACGGCAGCGATCCGGAATCGTCCTCCCCCGAGAAGTCTGGCTCACCCCCCGATGCAGCGATTGACATCCGGTCGTCAGGGGGAGCCCCAAAAGTAATGAGCGGTACCTCACGAGGAGGACCCGAACACTCTTCTGGGAGCTCCGGATGGAACGGACTGTCGGTGGAAGGAGGAACCCCCAGCGGATTATCCGCCGGGAAATTCCCCACCGTCACCGTCAGACCAGTCAGCCCTCTGCCAGAGGTAGAGTCCCCCCGGCGTTTGCCGGGGGGAACGGTAGATCTGGGCAGAGGAACTGGCACCCCGCCCCTTTGCAGGAAGCGGAGTCTGGTCCGCAGCTCCGTGATGGACATGCCGCCGCAATGACAGCATGACTCATCCACAAACGCCGCCTGAGCGTGCTCAATACCCAGACACGTCAGACAGCGATCGTGACCATCACCTGGCGCCAGGTAACGACCGCATCCAGAAACGCACGGGTGAAACGGCATTGTGTTTCAAACGCCTCGTCTTTAAAAAGACGTTCACCCGTGATACTCTTTTAGAAACTGCTCTAGTGCTGAAGCACACAGGGGAGATGGCCGCAGCGACACAGAAGGCAGGTAGTGCAATCCTTGACTGCGCGCTCTTTCCACCCACAGGAGACCACCACCGCTGACGCGCCGTACCGCCAACACCGCAGTAAGAGTTCTTTTTTGTAGAAATGGCTCGTTGCGTCTCTCTCGAAGAAGATCGGCTCCGATGCGAAATGCTGTCTATGCATTGCACCTGCTGTGTATTTATGCTCACGCTGTGATCAGCGACAGCTGGATGCAATCATGCATGCCAATGTGCATTGGCTCGTTTAGTTTACACACGAAGAGGATTGGTATCTCTAAAGCGATATCCCAATTCGTCGGTCTCCGACGTGACGTCGTAGAGACCGACTGAGAGGGAACAAAACATTTATGTACATTTTAACCACAGATGCTCCTCTTGGACTAGCTCGACTTCACAATTACGTAGTCATGTTGGAAATGTCACGCATTTACAAAGCAAACATGCAAAGAAAGTCAAACGCCCTTTACAAAAAAAAGGTAAAACAAGGATGTTGGATGATTTTAAAGTTGGAGGAGAAAATGACCCTACCTTTTTCAACCGGAGTACATAGACAAAGATCTAACCGCATGTTATTACATATAGCAAGACGAGCATTTGTGGTTAAATGTATACACCTTTTTATTTCATTTTTTAGAAAATGACTGATTGTTTCGCTAGATAAGACCCTTATTCCTTTCCTGGGATCATGTAGAGTCCTTTGAAGCTGCATTGAAACTGCAATTTGGACCTTCAACCCTTTGGCTCCCTTTGAAGTCCACTATATGGAGAAAAATCCTGAAATGTTTTCCTCAAAAACCTTAATTTCTTTTCAACTGATATATCATATCTTTCAAAAGATATGAACAATGTGGGTAACTTAGGGGTGAGTAAATGATCACAAAATTTTTATTATGAAAATGTGGCAAAGCAGAAATACATTAAAATCATTGCAATATTAACCATAATTTTATATTAAAATGGCAAAGAAATTGCAACTGATTTCATTTAATTTATTTTACTTCTTCAGGCAGACACTTACCTTTTAATATTAGTATATGACCCAGCCCTAATATTCATGGAGTTAATTTTAAAACATCTCTGAATAGACCCTCATGAAAAGACCACAGAGGCGCTCCTGACTTGTACTGTGTGATTAATTTTCATGAATATGTAGAGCATTTGTGTTTCTTCGACTCTGCTTGTGTAAAGTATTTTTAGAGCGCCGC
The DNA here is from genome assembly GCF_049309525.1 of Garra rufa. NCBI lineage: Eukaryota > Metazoa > Chordata > Actinopteri > Cypriniformes > Cyprinidae > Garra > Garra rufa. The sequence goes on along the minus strand of NC_133366.1, from coordinate 22,625,689 downwards.
TAAAGTGGAAGCTCTGCTGGTGTCTCTCTCGCTGCCAGCCTGGCTCGTCTTGAAGATAAGCATTTCCACCATGTCTCACTCTGTGCAAAAGAGGCCTTGCTGGGCTCTCATTAATTGTGGATCCAAATTAAATTCATGCCATGCATTTAATTAATTGAGAAATGCCCTCGTCAAGAAAGCTCACAGTGGCATTCAGTAGCGTGAAGGTGCTTCATCATTGCGCACATTTTGTTGTTCTTTCTTTGGCCCGGATGACTTGTTAAGCCTTCCAGAATGTTTCTTTTTGCTTGTGTGTTTAGCTAAGCTAGAAAGTCAACTGCGTGATGATTACATTCGTATTCCCTTTAATAGATAGTATTCAATTAGAACATGTAATTAAAGCTCTTTTCTAATGAGCCTATGTTAAATGGCTTGCTTGAAAGATGACATTTATATGAAGGCAGATACAACACATGCAAGTCAGCATTCATTTTCTATTAAGGCTAATTAAACCGCTGCCATCATTGCATGGGCATGTGCATTCATGCAGTAAATCAGTATTTGTGACCATTATATTGATAAATGCAAAGGCCTATGCTCACAGTTGTTTCTGTTTGAATAGGGTGAAAGATAACCAGTGTACAGTATATTAATTTTTTAACTGTCACCCCCACTTTTGAACAAACGTGAAAATGCACTATCCAAACTTAAACTGTTATAATTTGTCGAATACATTTGTAATATGATTTTGAAGTATAATTTCCAACGCAATGATGCAATTCTAATAACGTCTGATTTTAAAATGCTTTCAATTGATATATAATTTATGATGATTTCTAAAGCGTGATAGAGAAAAAGGCAATGAAAAAAGACTTTTTGTGACAAAGGTCAGAACTCCTGTTATGATGTAGATTTTTAAGGTGCACTCTTGTCATGAATTAATCTATAACTGTAATCTATTTAGGAGACCTTTTCAAAGAAATGTAGTTTGTCATATTTGTAATAGAGTGAAGTAAACTTAAGAGTCCCTCTGAGGGCAAAAGTGACAGTTAAGAGGTAAAAAAAAAGCTTAATGTGATTTATTTCTCTGATGGCAGAGCTAAATTTTCAGTGTCACATGGTCCTTCAGAAATTATTCAAACATGTTTATTTGCTGCTTAAGAAGCATTTCTTTATATTATCATTGTTGAAAACAGCTTCATTTTTATTTATTGATTTATTTTTTTGTGAAAATACATTTATACGTTTATTGTTTATTATAAATTTATCAATTTTTTGGTAACATTGTTTTTACTTTGAATTTTGATTAATTTATTATGTCCTTGATGAATAAAAGTATTAATTTCTTTCAGAAACAAAACAATATTGCTGAACCCAATGTTTTGAATGATATTTCAGGTTTTAAGTCCTCCAAAAATATACCCCATTTTCTTACAATATAAGTGCCTTTACCATCTATTCTTTTTCTTTTATTCCTTTATTATAGATATTATGCAATATTCGAGCACGTTCTCACTCCCAACTCGTCACATATTGACGCTTGGTCAGGACCCCTTGGTGTCAATTTTTGACGCTCAGGGTACCCCTTTAGCATCACTTTTGAACATGCCCATACCCTCCATTGCTTTTTTTTTTTTATACTTTATTATGTCTTTTAAATAAAAAGAAGAACATATTCAATACATTTTTACAAAAATAAATATTTCTTTAAAGACATACATTTTCTTTTTAAAGTTATTCCTCATTTTTTTCTCTCAATTTCTCATCCATTTTTTCCCTTTGTGGTAATACCCACCACCCACATAATCAAAAAATTATAAAAAAAATAAAATAAAAATCAAACCTCATTTACATACATAGACATCATTAATACCCTCCATTGCTTTTAGTTGTTTGCATTATGCATCACATTTAATATTTTGCTTGCAAAAATAGAAATCATTTTATAGAAATTACGACAGCCGAATCAACCTCATAAAACAATTAGGTCCAATCAAACTATTCATTAACTATCAACTAATATGTGGATGGACGCTAGCGTTTCATTCAGCAGCGAGACATATCGTCCTGTTCAGGTTAGGCTACTGTATTACTATTGAATAGTTCAGTTTTTCGTTACAGTAAGTTTACCAAGTGACTCTTACCATTTGTAAATGAGATGGACCTCATCCACCACAATCCCGATCAGGTTGTCCCGGTAGACCTTGTTCGATAACATTTATCGCCACTTCTTTTTTAACAGCCAGGACTCGGGACTGCCGAATGCTATCTGGCATTGCCCGCTTCGGATCTGTTCTTCTTCGTGGTCGCCCCATGCGCTTAACTACCAGCGGAGCAAACTGATAGATTAAACTCTTGCCGTATCCAGTCGGCAAAACAGCAAAAACGTCCTTCTTGCAAAGGAACGATTCGAGCGCGGTTTTCTGTTCCTCTTTTATATGAAAAGCCAACTCGTTCATTGTAGCGGCCAAAGCCTTTTCAAACAACTGGTGTTCATCTGTAGCCATCTTTCAATGTTAATGATTCCGGACGTCGCAGCGCTGTCGTCATTAGCTTAGCTCGCCTGTGGCCCGCCTACATCAGATGCACCGATTTGATTGGTTCCCAGAACTGCTTACGTAATGCAGTAACGTGCATCATTGCTCGATGCCAGAGTGTCTTGCAGAGACAATTCAAATTGTGCTCTCGCGAGACCTCTGGATTTCCAGGGTACTAAATGGGTACACTGTGCATCAAAAAGTGACTCCAAGGGGTCCTGACCAAGTGTCAATAGGTGATGATTTGGGATTGAGAATATGTTGGATTTTCTAGTGATATCGGAACTAAACTTTTTTTAATGTTTCACTATTTGTATCACTCTGCTTGGGGTATTTCTCACAGTAAGTGGCATGATGGACACCCAAATCCACTATAATTTTATAAATAATACAGTTTTTTTATCACAAAATGTAGTTTTAAGAGTTTTTAACCAAGAATGTACTTTATTTAAATGTATGCGGTTTGTTAACAAAGATAATGTCTATTTGAAGATTTGCATCAATGTTTTCGGAGATGTGAGCTCCAGAGCGTCAGAGAGCATTCAGCACTCATGAACCTGCAGAGAGCAGCCTTATCTCGGCCAGATCCTCTGGAATTTGCTGCTGTCTCAGATTTGTCTTTAGTGGGTAAACATGAGATATAATTTGTTTTGGGTAAATCTAATGGCCAGTCTTTGATCTCATTAATCTATTGTCTATTATAGTTTTGATTAGTGTGATTACCTACGGCTGAATCACAGTCGTGCGATTATACAGCCAAATCCCACTATTATTTACTTATTTTTGTGGTAATCAACAGTACGCCACAAATGTTGTTGATTAAGCTAAAATGCTGCCATCATGTGAAAATGATAACTAGGGGTGGGACGATACAGGTAACTCACGATTCAATTCTGTGGCGCCACATTCCCACGATAATGATAATATCACGATTCGTGATATCTACGATATTCAATATATTGGAAGAAATTTCATCAACGATATATATCACAATATATGTGACTGAAAAAGAAAAAAATACCTATAATAAGGAAATCTTATGCATTTATTAATGCCAACATTTCCAACATTGTGCAAAGAAATATGCATTTGGATAATAACTCACTGCCTCCTGGTCTTCAATGTAAACACTGTGCAGCTAGACAGATAAAAGTGCATGAACATTAAAAAAAACATGAACATTAATTAACGTGTAAACCATGATACTGAAACATCAGTAGTAAGTTACTGTAAAGTGCTTTATGTTAACGAGGTGCATTTGCAGATTCGTAGTGTTGCTGTTATATTTTATCTTTGCTAAGCAGTTCTTGCAGATTGCATAGTCTTTATCCAGTGCCTTTCCGTTGACTGTCTCGTAAAACCCGAAGTGTCTCCACACTTTAGAGTGGAAACTAGCGGGTGGGTCTTTGATTTGTTTCTTCTCGCTTCTCTTTTTTCTGTGCTTCTTCTCTGTTGTTTTTAGTTAACTTGTGTTCTTCACTGGCCGCTGCTTCCGCCACTTTACCCCTATTTACTTGAACAGCGCCCCCCGCAAACAGAATGGTAGATATTGGGTAGTGACAGTGACACTGACAACGGGTAAATTAATCATTTTGTGTTGTAATAAAATATCGATATTGGCCGTTAGTGTATCGATTATTTATTGCGACAGAGAGCACAACAATATATTGCAATATCGATTTTTTTTCCCACCCCTAATGATAACATCAATATTATTTTTTGATTAGCATTACTGTAATCTTGTGTTGAACCAGAATTTTCCTTCGAGGTCAACAGTATTAGAGAAACAAATTTACAGTCCACCTCCTGTGAGCACAGTGTTGGAAGTGTGAAAAATCACATGCGACTAAGAGAACTCAGCATCAACTTCAATAGCCTCTAATTTGTGTTTTTACCTGCTGGAAGCTGCATTTGCAGTAATTACTGACCAGCCTCCATGTGCCCTTTCAAAAGCTACAGATGACACAATTAGTATGGCGTGAAGATTGTCTGGCTGCTCCCGGACACATGTACATGCACACACACATAAACACGTAGCCCACAGACACCGAGACAAAAACAGGCCTGCAGTTTTGCTGGCACACCTTGACAGTGAATGATTACTATGCTCTGTGTTTTGCGAATGACGACGAACAACTCCTGCAAGCCAAATGCGTTCCCCTCCAAGATAACGTCCTTGAGCTCCTCCACAAAGTGATGTGAGGAACCGAATGATAAAAACTTTGCAGTAACAAGCTGTTCAGATAGCACCCTTTTCTGACACGCGAATTGAGAAGCAGACAGTGGGATACTGGGCACTTTTGCTAGCCAAGCCTCTTAAAGTCTTCTGCTTAGACAGCATAATTATTACAATCACCTCACCTCTTTTTGAGAGCAGACACCTGCATGCCGTGAACCACTTCAGAGAAGCAACTTGGAATGTTACTTAAAGAGAGAAAGAGTGCTCTTATCTCCGATCTGTCAATGCTTTAGTGAGTACACCCAGCGTGCATTGCTCCAAGAACAGCACAAAGTGCAGGTGATTTTTTAAAATATGCATGCAATTTAGGTGTGCATTCAGCCATCAGGCTATTTGCTTTGAAAACAATAATAGAATAAAGTGTAGAGGTCTGTTCTATTCACATACTGTACTGTACAATTTTATGCCATTTTTGTAGAACAAGGAGTTTGAGTAGTGTGTTCACACTGAACAATTCAATAAGACAGAGTTTTGACATAAAGTACTTGTTCAGTCAACAGAGTTGGCCCTCATGTAGCAGTACAGAAGAGGTTATTTCTCCGTGATGGTGGCTTGATCAAAAATTGTCAAGATGGCGGACGCGGTGACTGCTGAAATTTCTCAGTGGCTGATAAGGCTGTTCCTCTGGGTGTTGGTAGTCCACTGATTAAAGCGTAGACAGGTCAGGTGACCATGAGGAGAAGAGATAAGACTTGCCCAGATGCCCTTGGACATTTTGTTTGCTTTGGTGAGGCTTCTGTGGAGGGCAAAATGGCAGAATCTCTCTGGAGTCACTGTTGATGTGACTGATTGCAGCAAAAAGAGACAGTGATGTGCTCATTGTCATTGCCAGTCTGCCATGACATGAACGTTTGAAGCAAGAATCAGCCCTCTTGCTGGAGAGTGTCGATAGTCACCTATTATCAGGCCACTGTGGTGATTGACAAAAAACAGTGTCAACTTCAATCTGTGGTCAACTTACAAATCTAAGATTGTAACATTTGACTTTTTTTTAAATATGTGTGTAATGTACAATATGTAAAAGCCCATTCTTTAGGTATACAGTATACTTTAGGTTCTTTAGAATTTTCTTTTGCTCACCAAGCCTGCATTTGCTTGATCAAAAATACAGCAAAAGCAGTAATATTGTGAAATATTGTTTACCATTTAAAATAACTGCTTTCTATTTAAATATATTTTAAAATGTAGTTTATTCCTGTGATCAAAGCTACATTTTCAGCATCATTACTCCAGTCATCAGTCTCACATGATCCTTCAGAAGTCATTCTAATATAGTGATTTGCTGTTTGCTGTTTAAGAAACATTTCTTTTTTTACGTTTAGCATTATTTTTATTTATTGCTTTTTTTTTTTTTTTTTTTTTTTTTTTTAGCAATGATGCTTTAAATTGATCAAAAGTGATTATAAAGACATTAACATAATGTTACAAAATATTTCTTTTTTTTTTTTTTTTTTTTTTTTTTTTGGAGCAGCAAATCAAATTATTAGAATGATTTTTGAAGGATCATGTGACTGGACTAATGATGCTACAAATTCAGGTTTGAAATCACAGGAATAAATTACATTTTAAAATGTATTCAAATAGAAAACAGTAATTTTAAATAGTAACACTATTTCAAAATTGTACTTTTTTGCTGTACTTTGTGATCAAATTAATGCAGGCTTGGTGAGCAGAAGAGACATCTTAAAAAAAACATACAAAAATCTTACTGTCCAAAAACTTTTTGCTGGCAGTGTATTTGAGCAAAAATTTCAGTGGAAACAGTATATATAGTGAAATGTAATAAATTTTTCTTTGTTCTATTTTAATACATTTTAAAATATACTTTATTCCTGTGAAGGCACAGTCACATGATCCTTTGTCATTCTAATTCTAATTCTAATTTGCTGCTCAAAAAGCATGTCTTGTTATTGTCAGTGTTGAAAACAATGCAGCTGAATATTTTATGGAAACTGTGATAGATTTATTTTTATTGAAAGTTCAAAAGAACAACATTCATTTGAAATAGTAATCTTTTGTAACATTATAAATGTCTTTATTGTCACTTGTTAACAAATTTAATGCTAAAAAAGTATTCATTTTTTTTGTTTCTTTCCTTCACTAAAAAAGACAAAAAGACAAGTGTCATACTAAATGCCAACAAATTATTCAGTGTTGTGAAATTTTCATTAGTGTTTCATTTTAAAATGATATAACTCTTCAAAAAGTGATAAACTACTTGTCAGAGTGTATATTGTTAATGTAGAGAATATAGTGCATGATTTAGGACATTACATATGTAATTTGTTTCTTCAGTAGGGACCACTTAAATCACTATTTAATTGCATGTGTTAGCTATTAGCTAAAAGCCATTACAACTAGCAAGTGGTGGGGTAAATCACCCCAAAATACAGGGATTATCTAAGCAATAAATGAATCAAGGTGAAGAGAAAATCCATTGTCTAATAGCTTTTGCTGCACAGGAGGCAACTAATGTACCCTAAGCTGGTTGGGCTCAAGATCAGCCTCAGGGATCAATGTTCTTAAGCCCAATCAAAGCAATTCCATCACATTATTTGGCTAGACTAATTGCTCAGACTAAAAAAGTGCAAAGTTTAGGCCTAATAAGATTGACCCGTGGAATAAATGTGTTCCCCTGCTTTAAAGATTATGCTGACTTCTCTTATCCAGGGGCACTTGTTAAATGAACACTTCCTGTGCATCCGCGTCTAATCGCTATTGCCATAAAATCATTGCTTGTGCATATTTCACAAACTGCTGCAGTGTCTCTGATTTAAAGGCACAAATCTCCGGATCAGCCAATGTGTTTCACACATTATCGCAGTTTATCACATACTGTACAAGTTTTGCTACCCATTAGCGGAAGTACGGTGTTCTGGTCCCCTGGGTGTTGGTGGTCTGCTGACTGAGTCTCGGTCTTCCTAGAAGGGCCAGGAAACCACAAGAAGAACAGACAAGATCTGCCTGGATGCCCTTGGACATTTTGCTCCCTTGGCGATGCTTCTCCGGAGTGGGAAGTGGCAGAATCTCTTTGGTGAGTCTGTGGATGCGATTGATTGGAGCGGGCAAAAGAGACAGTGATGTACTCTTTGTCACTGCCACTCCCCCACGGCGTGAAAGTTTAAAGCAAGAATCAATCCTCTCGTTGGCGGCCTCATGGTGGCTGTCGATAGTCATAAGTGGCTGACCTTCCCATCAAAGTTTGTGCCCCTCATCAGGCTCACGGACTCTGGCAGATATTGCTTGGAAAGCTGCATCTATCAATCCTGTGCCAGCACAGCCAGTGTAGAGAGAGGGATTGTCATGGTGACAGGGCTTTGAGGGTTTTTCACAAGAGCTGAAGTGTTAATAAACCTAATAACACCACCATCGGTGGCAGATGTTCAACAGGAGTTAGCATTTAAATGCAAAAACATTCTTTTTTAAGCTCCGCTATGCACTGAAAACACATTGAGTTAAAAGTCATAGTCATCTGCATCAGCAATCCCCAGTTTGCACAATGCAGACGTTACTGTAACTAGCAGATTGTATTGTTTCACATCTTTCCTAACAGATATTATGCTCTTCATTTACAATGCACTGCACTCAGTCGTGCATAAGGACAGTAATTGGTCTTGTAGCTACTTCAGAGACTTTTCTACTTAAAAGTATGATGCTCAGAACTGGTCCCTGCTGAGAAAATGGTTATCTCTCGTTCCCACTTTGACACTTCACCACTAAGGGTCTGTCTCCCTTTCCTCAGGCTCTGTACCACTGATGAGCTCTGTCAACCTCTGTCTTTAGACATGGTACTGTATGTACTACATGGAGTGAAGATAATCCTTGAAGCGATGAGCTACATTTCAAGCTGCACTGTAAAAAGTAAAAAAATACTGCAGTTGTGAAAGAAACACAATCCGAGTGAGTCATCAAATCATTGAAAAATGATATGTTCACTTACTGATTCATTCAGGAATCAAACAAGTATTTGCTTTTTATGAGTGACTCATTTAATCATTCACAGCTTTTGTTGGCAGAGCAAAAATAGGCACAGATGACAGTATTGTCTCTAAAATATACTTTACATAATATCTTCTTGTTACACTGTCCCATAAAAGCAATATCACACTACCAAATCAGCAGCCAAAAAGAACATATGATATACTCTGTGTAGACTTTAGTGGCTGGTGACTTTAGTTGTCTGAGAACAATGATGAAATTTCATTTGAATGAAATATAACCTGTTGTTTTTTGTTTTGTTTTTTGGAAGCAAAATAATTACATAATATTACATAATATGTCCTTCAAATGACAAACTATTTTTGAGTTTGCCCACATCTTGCTCATTTTGAAGTTTAAAACCATCATTAAAGAAAGAGTTCACCCAAAAATGAAAATTACCCCATGATTTACTTACCCTCAAGCCATCCTAAGTGTTTGACTTTCTTCTTACAGATGATTACAATCAAAGTTATATTAAAAAATGTCCTGGCTTTTCTATGCTTTATGTGAATGGGTGTTGAGATTTTGTAGTCTAATAAAGTGCATCCATCCACCATCATATAATTTACTCCACACATCCATATTTAAAATTTTATAAGCTTTAATCTCTAGCTTTTCGTAACTGCTGTACACGCATACACAAGGGAGTGGCGTTTTAGGAGATGACAATATGCTAGGCTTTGCAAGAACTAAGTTTTGTTTATAGCAAATGAAAACTAGTCTCCTCTTGGCTTTTATCACTATCTTCCGACATTTTTCTGTACAAATTTGTGACTGGCCTTTGTTTTACTTTTTCCACTGCGCTTTCGTGTTTGTCACTAGCAGAAGCTAGAGATTACGGTTTATGAAGTTTTAAATATGTATAAACGCATTGATTCACTTCAGAAAGCTATTATTAACCCCCCGGAGCCGTTTGAAGCACTTTCTTGATGGATGGATGGATGCACTTCATTGGACTTCAAAATCTCAACACTCATTCACTGCCATTATAAAGCTTGGAAGGGCCAGGACTTTTTTTTAAATAGCTGATTATATTTGTCTAAAAGAAGAAAGTCATAAAATACCTAAGATGACTTGACAATTTTCATTTTTGTGTGTACTGACCCTTTAAACACAGATTTGTGGATTGCGCTACATTAAAAAGATGAACTTTTCTCCATCTCTTTTTCCTCCAAAATCAGCCTGGCTCCTTGACAGGCAAAGCCTTTTTATAATGAGATACATCTACGCCCCACTCTGTTCAATCAGTCTTCTCAGGTAGTCCATTTCCTTGGCTGTGGGAGGTTGTGAAATATTCAGTAGCATGCATCAGTACTCCTATTATTGAAATCAGCAGCTACTCTTTTTAAAAGGTGTAGCCATTAATCAATCATTACCGGAACATTGGCTTTATTATTTGCTTCATTACCAAAGCTCTACCTCTGGCAACCACCATTCTGTGTGCATGAGTGGAATCTAATGCAGCAACTAGTGCCATTTTTCCATCATTATGTGAGCGCTAGAGGTCTATTGTTGGAGATTACTGATAATGTTTTCACCCTTCAACCTTACAGCCCTCTGTAACAGCCTTCTATTGTGTACGGCCTTTCAGGATTAATTAATTATGTCACCATGCTTGTGTCTGAAAGGCATCTGAATGAAAGGCTTAAGACTTCAGGTGAACTTAATGAAAGTTTTGCACAGCATTTCCAGTATGTAAGCATTCATAAAGGTGCTAAGCTTCAGTTAAAGTTATCTCAAGTCGACTCTACATCTCTAATGGCCAGCACTGAAGCGATAAGAGAAGTCATAGAGATCTAAAAGGCCCGATAACCAACCCACGACTGTCCCAGCATGATGACTTTTTATCAGCTAGATTTAGAGAGACCCCCTAACAAGATTCATTGCTTTTCTTTTGCAGAATTAGGAAGGGTTATCTGCAAGAGCGGTCAACTGGAGGGAGACCGTCGCAATTATCATATCGCTGTCGGCTATCGATTTCACCCTCGTCTTAAAAAAGGGGTATCCAACATCCAACACCAAACAAAAAAGAATTTCTCATGTCACTCGTCGCATCGCCTTGCTCGGCTGAGAAATGGGTGGAAATTATTCTCCATTTAGGGCAATTGTGCTGCTGCTCAATACAAAGCCATTATTGTCCTCAAGAAATAGAGTAACATCTCTGTAGAGGAGCGGCCGCCATCACGTGGGAGTGTAAAAGCAGCTGTGATGGATGTTGTTCAAATGTAATGACTGAACTTGCAGTCAGCACTGTAGAGGAGGAGAAGGCAGAAACCATTGTGTGTGGTGCTTATTGGCTTCTGTTTTCACTTGGCATAGTCAACTGAAATCGAGCTGGGAAATAAACTTCCTCGCACACGCCGAGCCCTGAAAGAAACTCGCAAATTGAATATTGCTCTGGAAAAAATAAGACCGCCTTGACTTGGCCGAATGCAGCTGCGGCCAGCACGGCAATTTATTTGGCCGTAAATCAATGTGCCACAATGCCACCGGCACAATTTTGGTGGTGGATTTGAAAAACAGCAGCTATTATCATTACTATTTGAGCACAATCAGCCTCATGTCTCCAAGCTGATTAGGAGTTGTCCTGAATGGCTCTGATTGTGTAATGATCAGCTAATTACAAAGAGCACAGTCCCATGCTGTGGTGAATTCAGCCTAGCTGCCAATGCCAGTCTGGCAGAGTGAATAATGCAACACCCCATAAGAGTCTCACTCACAATAGCGCTACAGTAATGGCATTAGAGCACATAGCAATTGATGTTTTTTTTTTTTTTTTTCATGTGTTCCTTTCTGCGGATGAAATGTTCGCCTTGAATATCTCTTTGTAAATATTGCATCATATATCAGTCGCCAATGTGTATTTACAGACAGTTGTTAAGTGATCTGTGTGGCTGCGGTGCATATTGCCAATGAATAATAGAAAACAGCAAAGCAGAGAGCCATGCCTGTAGCTCCAGTCATATTTATTATACATAACCATGAGCTACTGCAATTAACAAGAGTAAAAGCACAATCATCTACTTAAGTAGTATTTTTAGTCTTGTTGGCATTTGAGGAGGCATTCATTTTATTTAATATATATTATTGTATGAAAAATACTGCCAATGTAAAACATACTGTAATGCATACAAATGTGTCTTAGCAGTGTGTGGACACAACCACCCTACAATAATAAAGATCCAATTACTTCTTTTTTTTAATCCCCAAAAACCTAAACAGTCTCAATTATGAAGCCATTTTTTTTTGAGCATTATGATGTCATATTGCTCAAGCCCCACCCATGACCATTGACGGACTGTCCCATATTAGCATATTTCGGCCCTCAGCCACTCTGTTCACCATTTTCTCTGTGTTCAAGCAGCTGTAGCGACAACAACATCTCGTAAGCAATGCAGGTGCTTTGTAGTTGGGTGTAAAAGTGAACATGAGAGTCTTTTTTCCTGACATCAGAGCCACTGATGATGCAGTGGTTTAGTTTTGTTTTTGAAACATTTTACTCGAGACTGCTTTCTGAACGAAGGCAGGTTTTGCTAAAAAGTTAAAACTCAAGGATGGATCAGTACGAACTGTTCGTGATCTAGCTGCACCTCTAGAAGTAAGTCAGTCTTATAGAATTTGTATTATTATTTGCAAATCGCCTTTCCTCTTCCATGGAAGAAAGTGGTGGGGTGAGTGAAGCTCATTAGCATTTAAAGAGACATTCAACGAAATGTGTCACTGGTATAAAAAAAATGTGTTGTTTTACACGACTATTGAGGAATTGTAACCAAATTATGTAACATGCATTTCATGAAGGCCCTAAAGAATTCAACCTAATCTCATGATGAAAACGTGAAAACATTCCTGTGGAAATGTTTTCGCAAGACGCAAAATACGTAGTACCATTTACATTACATGACATATTACGTTACGTGACATATTACGTTACGTTACGCTGAAAGAGTGTTTTTTTCCTCGGAACAGATGAACATACATATGGTACGTTTTATGTGACGTTGGTTTGGTACGTGTCACTGCAGTTCTGACTTGAAATGTCTTTTGAGTGGTGCTATAACTCCAGTGCTCTGTGACGTTTTAAAATAATGTACCATCTGCACTACACCTAAACCTAAACGATAGTATGAATAAAAGTGAATGTGACATAGAAATGCAATCGCATTCAGCTCTTTCATCGCAAGTCATTTTTTTTACAGGATTTGTACCCAAGGATTCCGCATCCTAAGTCAAATTCTGTGATGACTGATCTACCAAGCAAGCTTGTTACATCTGGAAAGAGAAACATATGGAGCTGAAATCATAACTGTGTACGAAAATGATTACAAATGCTTTTTGTTTTACAGCCTCTAGTGTTCATTTCTGTTAGAAACTTCAGTGATATGTACTTATTGGTACATATTCCGCGTCTTCCCACAAATTCCCACAGGTATGTTTTTGTCACGAGATCAGGTAGAAAGAATTATAGCAACTTGTAGAAAATGCTTATAAATTAGCAAATTTATTGTTTTGATTGTCTAAATATAGCGTCTGTTTTTCAATAATGGTCTCTGAAATTTGTCCCTGGTGTAGTAGCTGCAACATGCTTGTCATAGCAGAGTTCACTCCAGTGTCCCTTTTGGCTGCTGTGACAGTGATAAGCACTTTGTTCCAGTATTTGGAGACAAAAATAGGGAAACTCACAGACCAAGACTGACCAGCATGTCTCTTCTAGAGTGAGGGCTTTGCAACCAACCAAATGTAGCCGAGCAGAACGGGGCTAGAATAGGTGGACACCACATCAGGCAATTCCATTAGCTGCATTGCAGAGCCTTGAATTTAATTCCATCTGCCACAGAAGAACAGTGAGCATCAAGAAACCATGTGACCCTGCAGAATGACGACAAATGTCCTCCTGTAACATGTCGTAATGTGAACTTCGGGGCAGAGTAAGACTGAGGTATTGTGAGGCCATGGTGCGTAGAGGGTTGAAGCAGACAGGCTGGACTAGTGCGGCGTGCGCCTCGGCACTGAGACTGATGAGCGTGCCGTTCTGCAGAGATGGGCCCATTTATTACCGTCTGACATGACAAATCATTGCACAAGGATATAGGGTCAGTTTGTGCACTCTGCCACCCCACCACAACAAAGCCATTGGTAATTCTAATGGCCAGTATGTGCAAATGTGACATTTCTTTTATGGTCATGCAAGTATCTCCTTTTTGCAGCCGATTCTGCACCATTACGCTTAAAAGAAAGAGTTTTGTTTAAGCATAATATTCAGGAAGGGTTCCTACCGTTCCTCAATGACTGAAGGTACATTTGATCCACTGCATAATATAGAAAAAAAGGGATGTGGAGAACCACAACTGAATACAAAAAGACGCTCTTTGTACTTGAATGAGATCCTTACATGTCACACATATACATTTCAAAAACGGCTGAATTCTATGAGTAGGAAGAAACCTGCAGTACACGACAGTCCCATTTTTCATCTTCTGATACTAATACACAGCTCTTAGAAATATCCTCTCCACGTACAGGCATTTTATCTGATGGGTTTTTTCAACTTGTTCCCTGGTGCTCTGAGCTTTGATGTCCGTTTTCATTAAACAGATTGTGTTTCTTTTCTCACTATGCGAGGTCATGCTTAACAGGGCTTGCTTCACGTGCAAAGAGTTGGGTCACTGGTGAAGCGTGTCTGCACCGATTTTCAGAGCGATTTAGACTGGGTTTTGTCGTTGAGAAATGGCGGTGTACTTACAAGTACAGCTAATTGTATTTTCAATTAATTCCTTCGGCAAATGATGGTAATGATAAAAGCGGAGGTGACTTTTGGCACTACTCAACTGTGACTTTGTTAATTAGATTTGAGTCATGAGCAAAGCCCAGCAAATCCTCTTGTTTTTAAAGATGTTGTGTAATGAATGCAAATTTCACTTGTTCCCTGTCTCTCATCAGTTCTTTTTTTTAATGCACTACATGGCCAAAAGTATGTGGACACCAACTTTTAATTAAAGCGTTGTACTATTTCAGCTACTCCCGCTGTCAGCAGGTATATAAGATCATGCATACATCCATGCAATCTGCTTAGACAAACATTTTTTGTATAGAAGGTCATATCTTTTCTGTTCCAGCATGACAATGTGCCTGTAAACAAAGTGTGGTTCATAAAGAAGTTTTTACTGAGTTTAGCATAGAAGAACTTGTTGCGAGCTGGTACTGTTGTGAATGCGTGTTGTAGACTGATAGGACAGAGGAAAAATGTTTAATGGTTATTTTTGTTTTCATTGTGTTGAGTATTTTCGAAGCTTTATAAAATTAAGGTTGAGCCAGAGATATCACATGGACTATTTTAAAGGTCCCATATTGTACACATTTCTGGAGGTTTATTTTAGTTGTTGATGTCCTTAAGAATATATATTTGCGGTATAAGTGCCAAAATCCATCTCAATATATTTTTACAGCTCCTTTTTTAGGAGCTCTGTCAAAAACAGGTCGATTTTGGCCCATCTAATTAATATTCATGAGTCTCTCTTCTGATTGGCCTGTTGTTTTCTGAGTGACGCACAGCCAGGCCAATCACAGGTAACTACGGTCATGTATCATTGTAGCCGAACCCAGAGCCATAGAGAGAGCCTAGCCTGCTGATACTCAACAGGATATTTCAGAATGATCATTAATGTTTTTTTCTTTTTCAAACACCGAATGCAGTAAGCTACATAACTGTTGCTTTAGTAAAGCCCCTTTCACAATGTGCACTGATTCTGGAAAATTACGGGAACGAGCGCTGTGTGAACAAAAGCCAGAACCATAAAGGCAGTGTTGTAGTGATGATGCACGTTACCCTGCGACTCTTCATGACAAAAAAATACGTGCAAAGTGGAATGAAGCGGCGATCGGGCAGAGCCAGCTCCGCACTATCAGCGCTGAAGCACAGTTTGTTCAGGTTAGTTTCAGTTTAGTGAAACGTACGCGTCGCATTACATCTCACATCCAAACGTCACATGTCTTTATGGGTTGTGTGTAAAGCATGCACAGATTCTGGAAAACAACTGTGAATGAACCAAATTAAACAATTCCGGAACAAATCATGGGAAACATTATCCGTGTATTTACCGGAATCGCTGTGTGAAAGAGGCTGAAGTTGACTTGCCACTGGTCTCTTATATTCACTTTGTTCTGAAGCCTGTGCAATGATGTAGTTTCGACATCTTTAGACTGAACAGGGTTTTCTAGATTAGTTTCCGTGTTGTTGTTGCTTAGCAATGTTATGGACACGATATTGTCTGGGTTTGACAAAAGGAGGGTGGGACGGTGGTTGGTGCTGGGGTGGTGACTGAAGGCGGTGACTGAGTAGATCGGACGTCACATCGTTACGGAAGTCACAGCGGCTTGTTAAAATGAACAGCTACTTTAAGCAGGCTGTGCTTAAAGGCCCCTAGACCTCATCTAAATATCTAATCTATCTAAATATCTTTTTTTTTTTTTGGTTTACTATCTTTTTAATGTTAATTAATGCATGAACTAATGGTAACTAATGGGAATTAGTTTTTTAGTAATTAGTAATTAGTAATTTAGTAATTAGTAATTAGTAATTTAAAAAGAATAACAAACCCAGGAGTTATCGTTTATAATAATTACACATTTCTACATGAACGTTTTTCAATTATGACATACTCGTACTTCATAAGCAAAATGCACAAGACATTATGCTGAAATATGATCAGCTGAATCAAAACTGAAACAAATTGACTTTATGCTAAATGTAGCATGAACAAACCTGAAAATTGTCTCATCACATCCGTTTGTTGAAGAACGTATTTACAGCAGTATGAAATAATCAGCTAGTCTACCTAGTTCATTTATTGTATGCATTTTATTCAATTTTAATATCCAAATGTTAGTGAGAAGAAAAATAACAAACCTTCAGATAACAGCTTATGCGATGGACATCGGTTATGCCCATCTTTGGTAGCTCCTTTGGAGGCATCTTGAGTAAAACAGCTCTATATTTGATGAAGCACATACAGAAGTGATGAAACCTGTTTTACAGAATAAAGTTTGTTGTGCATAACCCGCACTGCAACCATATTGTGTATCCATAGCTGTTAGATCTGCAGCTAGCTAAGAGAGGAGATGTACAGAGGAGAAAAACAGCCTTGCGAGTAAGGATAAAATCTACTCTGCGCAGCTCAAACAGACAGGAGGAGTCACCCATGAGAATCTCCCTCTCTGTACAAACATGCTGAAGCTCAGCACAAAAGAAGAGTGTTTTCTGCTTACTAACCCTGATGGGAGAAAGTCAATCTCTGGACCTTCTCAAGCAGGGCTCGGTGGTCCACTCCTGCTTAGTTGAACAATTGTCTGGCGGGCTGATGTATTATTCATCTGGACGGGTTTGCTGGATTAGTCCCTGCCCATGGACTGTTTTCTCTCTGTCCGCAGTGATATGCTGATGGCTTAATGATGCGACAGGTCTCTGGGAGGTGGCGGATGCATCTGGCGGCTGCTGACACCTGCCAAAAAGAGAATCTCCTGATGGGAAGAGAGCAGCTGCACAGCAGATGCAGGCTAATAAAACACTGCTCTTTACTGGCCTCTGATTGGCCGGCACATGACAGAGGTGAACAAACAGAGGTGTTTAAGCTTAATCACCAGACAGGATGCTGAGGTGAACAAACTGATGCGTTTACCTCGTCTTCCTGTCGCACACCGACATTTCCTTGATAATGCCAGTGATTGTGGATATTTTATCAGCGGCTTGCTTTTATTTGCATCATGCATTTTTAATTCAGATTACGCTTAGGGGAAAATTGCACTGTATTTCACTCTTCAGTTTTTAAAACTCTAAGGCTTTGTCTACAGTTTAAAGACAAAAATATTTGCGCCTATAATCTCTGGTCTCCATGGATGTGTCTGCCAAATAATAGTTCATTGAGTCAGTGAACTGCAAGAGCAGCAAATATGCCCACCTGGAGTAGTAAAATATTCATGTCATACCTGGTGTAATGTGGCATCACTAATGCAGCGTGATGGCAGATGGAATTTTGCTGGGTTGGGTGGCGGCACTACAGAGAGGCCTGTCATATTTAATGGCAGACGGTCCTTGTGACAGTTCACATTAGCCACTGCGGATGCTGAAAATTTTATATGTTTTATATTCCCTTAAGTCAGGCTTTACATGAAATATCATCAGGAAATTATACTGTAAAATGAGGGCAAGGCTACAAAGAAGGGCTGCAACTCTAGTGGAGACTTTTAACATACAAACACAGATATGCACACAGAAATCAAAGTTGATGGAAAATCAGAAGAGACCATCATTAACATTCACTTGAGAATGTGTGTGATTTTCAAGATTCTACAGGCGATTACCTTTGTTCATAATTTAAGACCCTTTTAATCTCTTTGGAGTCATAATTTTATGCAGTCGAGTTTTATCACAATCTTTTTTGTGGGGCGGAGAATTGGGAAATCGATTTGAAATCCAATGCTATTCATTCTTCACCAGTGGTTCTCCAGTTAACCAGTGGTTTTTAATTTATTACATATACATAAACATATATATGACTATTTTATTTTGCAATGAAAAATGATCTCAGTTTACAGTTTTTATTTTTTTATTTTTTGCTTTATCCTTGTGAAAAAAGAGAGTATGGACACTTAATTGTATTATTTTTAATGCATTTAGCTGTTTTTGTATACCATCAGTAGGACTAATTTATAATTACTACTTTTCACTTGGAAAGGGAAATATAGTTAAGCTGCCAAATTCTGTTGAATGTACTGACAAGCATTTATGGTAAACTAAAATATACTTTTAACTTGTTTTTTCTTGTTTTTTAATCTTAAAACTTTTCTATTAAAACTATGTCATGTATTAACGTACATTTGTAATTATAATGAAGTTTCAATTTAATACATTTAAAATATTAACTCAGGTACTTTACATCTGCTTTAGTGTGTTATCAAAATAAGTGTGCTTCCATAAAGCACAGCAAAAGATGAATAAAAAAGTTGAAAGGTAAAGTAGTACTGAACATTATTACAAAGTGCACTTTTTAAAAGTATTCATGAGTGTGTTATGAAATAGTCATGAAAGTGAACTCACTTTTGGTTCACCTGACAGGCTAATTATTTCATCATTACATGATACTGTATTATCTGCAAGTAGGTTTTTTCCCTTAAAGGAAACATATCAAATTCTGACCTTTTCCGTGTTTAAGAATCAAGGTCCCCAGTGCATCTACCAACCAAGAAAAGGTGAAAAAGGACAACCCAGTAACTTTGTTCTGTTAAGCCTTTTTCTTCAAGCATGTGAAAAAACAAGCTCATTTTGCTACCCCACATTTCCACAACACTTTCCCAGCTGTTTACCTTCACAGACATAACCGACTGTATATTTGACAGTTTAAGTGCAATATGACATGAAAGAGAACTTAGTTTAGTACTTACATGC
Organism: Garra rufa; assembly: GCF_049309525.1. Lineage (NCBI taxonomy): Eukaryota > Metazoa > Chordata > Actinopteri > Cypriniformes > Cyprinidae > Garra > Garra rufa. Next base: position 22,606,515 of record NC_133366.1, on the reverse strand, counting down.
CATGTGACAGCTGCTTTTTGTGTGTGTGCTTCAAATGTTCACAGATGTTTTTTGACAGAGTATATGAGACCCAAGCTGTAAAGGCACAGCCCTGTTCTGAAAAAGGGGGCGGAGAGCAGTAGCTCATTTGCATTTAAAGAGAAGTGCACAAAAACATCCTCTCAAAATAGGCATTTTCAAAATGATATAATAAATGATCTGTGTGGTATTTTGAGCTAAAATGTCACAGACATATCCTGGGGACACCTGAGACTTATATATACGTATACTTATATACTTTTTAAGATTTAAAGTTCACTACAAGTTCACATTCAGTACATTTAAGTGCACTCTGTCACACTGTGGCCTTATTGAGTCCCTCCCACCTTGTTGAGAACCATTGCTCTGTATTTTATACCAGACACAGAATTTATTGCATATCAGCAAGCCAGTGACTCCTTGTGATTAAAACTCAAATGCTCTGAGACCCTCGGTTCCTCTCTGATTCTCTCTCTTTTTCTCATTTCCATTCATTTTAGATCTCCCCTCTGCCGCTTATAGAAAACCACAGTCATGGAAACAACCGTTTAATTTCAGCTCTTTTGATACACAATAACTATTACGATAAACATGGTGGAAAAGGACAGAAACACACCCAGCTCTCAATCATCTCCAGAATGTTTTTTTTTTTCTTTCTTTCTCTCATTCAGGGAGATTTCACAGCGTATTTAGCTCAGTAGATGCAGGACTGAACAGTCTCTGTAATTTTCATCAAGCAAACAAAGGAAAGCAATAGTATAAATCAGGAGCAGAATCCCACTCTGACTCTCTGAGTGAAATCTGCAAGACGTTTTCTCCATTTAACGTTTTGTTTTACCCAAACTCGCAATGACCCTATATTAAATGCTGGAAAAGCTGCCTTTGTCTGTCATCTGTTTTGAAGTCTCTCTGTGTGGAGATACCTGATCTTTTGTCTGCGCTTTCCTTCCCCACTGATTCGCCAGCTCAAAGCTTTCTGACTGCTTTCTGAAGAACTTTCCTCAAATATGCAGAAGAAACTCACTGTTACCATAGTAGCATATTATGATATTCAGAAAGAACAACCAACCATTTGGGATGCTAAAATTAGGCCAAAGTGTGTGCATGCAGGCGTGTGTGTGTGTGTGTGTGTGTGTGTGTGTGTGTGTGTGTGTGTGGTTTTTTCCTTCTGTGTTTTTTTATTGACTCCAGAATGATAATAAGATTCATCGTCTCTAACTAGACAGAGCAATTAAATTAACTGGGGAAGAAAGCTTCTCTACACCCTTATGCTCTGCACAATTGTTTTCCCTCTAATTAGATGGAAAACTTTCTAGACTAGTGAAAATACAATTGTGGTAAGTTTGTTTTATTGTGCTGTTTTAGTTTTTCCCAAGTAGTCTATCACTTTTTTTCTTAACACATATAAAGAATGCACAATTAGCGCCCTTAACAAGTACACTAAGTTTTGATCTTATGCAGTCAGTGGCACATAGCAAGACACTGCTCAGTAGCCTATATAATAGCCAATTTTAAATATGTTCATTTTGACTGAAAAGATAAGGTCAAGTAAGGATATTGTCAAAATAGCCCATGTGACATCAGTGGTTCAACCATAATTTTATTAAGCTATGAGAATACTTTTTGTGCATCAGCAGCACCACACTCATGCATCGTGGTATTCTCATGGCACTCACATGTGTCGAAGACTGACAGGGAAGAGAAGAAATTGATGAATAAAATGGCTATTTTTGTTTGCTTTGTGCACAAAAGACTATTCTCATAGCTTCATAAAATTAAGGTTGAACCACTGATGGTACATGGACTACTCTAATGATGTCTCTACTACCTTTCTGGGCCTCAAACATTTAGGATTTTATAAAAAAAAATCTTAAATCACAAATTTAACATTGAAAAAATGGTCAAAATTTGACAAGACTTAAAGGATTAGTTTACTTCCAGAACAAAAATTTACAGATAATTTACCCCCTTGTCATCCAAAATGTTCTTGTCTTTCTTTCTTCAGTCATAAAGAAATTTTGTTTTTTGAAAAACATTTCAGGAATTTTCTCTATATAGTGGACTTCAATGGTACCTGCAAGTTTGAACTTCCAAAATGCAGTTTAAATGCAGCTTCAAAGGGCTGTAAATGATCCCAGCCAAGGAATGGGGGTCTTATCTAGCGAAACGATTGGTAATTTTCCTTAAATAAATTAATATTTCTGCACTTTTCAACCACATATGCTCGTCCTGTCTAGCTCTTCAATGCGCATGCGCCCCGGTTCAAGACAGTTATGTCGAAAAACTTCCATCTCATGTTTTCCAACTTCAGCACTGTTTTACAATTTTTTGTAAAGGGCATTTGATCTTCTTTCTATGTTCACTTTGTAAACTTTTGCAGTACTTTTGCAGGGATATAGTACGATTTTGTTGGAGCACATGCGCATTGCAGAGCTAGACAAGACGAGTATTTGTAGTTAAAAAAGTGTATAAATATTAATTTATTTATGAAAATGACAGATTGTTTCGCTAGATAAGACCCTAATTCCTCGGCTGGGATCGTTGGGAAGCTGCATTTAAACTGAATTTTGTAAGTTCAAACTCACAGACACCGTTGAAGTTCACTACATGGAGAAAATTCCTGATATGTTTTTCTCAAAAAACATCATTTCTTTATGACTTAAGAAAGAAAGACATAAACATCTTGGATGACAAACGGGGTGAGTAAATTATCTGTAATTTTTTTTTTCTGTAAGTGAACTAAACCTTTAATACTTTTGTGCAGTGGCGGCTCCTGACAAATATCTCTGGGGGGGCAACTGTTCCGATGATGGCAAAGATAACCGCTTTAATGGGTAAAATTATGATAAAATTCAGATAGCCAACTTTAAAGTATTACATTGCATTGTTTGATTTGGTTTCCCTGTTCCTAGATGACAACATCAGGCATGAATTGTACAAACTATACAGTATTTTGAATAGCTATATTAAATTTATCGCAATGGTCTCAAATGCACTGAAACACTTCCACCATGGCCATCAAGAGACACATTGTCATCAACTAGTTTGCCCTCTAAGAGTAAAAAAAAAAAAAAAAAGCAATACCGCTTTACAATTAAAGACTTTTTATTTCTCATTTTAAAACTGTAATTAATCAAATCTTTCCAGAACATATTCAGTATAAATTTGGCCTGCCAATATGCAATCAATACAACTATTTAAAATTCAACATTTGGAGAATACAACATATAACATAAACAATGCACCATTTAATAACACACATCACTTGTATTGAAATTTTGCTCGCCTCTCTTTTAAGCAGGCAAAGTGATCAATTATACCCTCTCATTAAAATCAGGCACGTTCCTGACAAGTTCCCTCTCCATTGAAAGCATGGCCAATGCATTCAGACGTCTCGCTACCCGCGTGCGTGCTGTTCATCTTCGAGCACGCATCAGTGTGTATTACGAGGTCACGTTGGGGCGAGCCCTCCCGGTTCCCATTGAAATGCATTGTAGGTTGTCAAAATTTGAAAAAAAATAAATAAATAAATCTCACAATATAACTCTATGAGACCGGCTGTGGCGATTTTCAATCTGACTGAGATCGCCCCAAGGGGGGGGGGGTTTAGTTTGGAAAGTGACATTCAGGCTGTTGATTGTACAGTAATATGCAGACTAGGACCAGCAAAATAAGACTCTTTTTCTCCTCTCTTTTTTCGTGTGGCTCAAGGAGGGCGATGCACTATCGCCCACTATGGGCCAGCCACCCCTGCTTTTGTGCATTATAGCACCTGAACATATAGAGTATAGAAAGTTCTTATGTGTATCCTTTGTTCTTGATCAGTCATGCGTAATCTTTATTCCTATTACTTTATCATAAATATTTAACCATTTCACCTCATATACTGTAGGCTCTGTCACGAAAGACATGGAAACCAATGCTGAAAAAATCAGTTATGCGTAACACTTCCTTTCATTCATTTTCCCGATGCTCCCTGCTGTCTAGATGTCTTGCACTTCCACATGCTCCATTTCCCTGTATTAAAGAGGGCCGGCTTATCACTGTGTCTGCGAGTCTGTTAGCATTGCATATCTTACATGCAAAGTGATTACAGCAGTGGCAGCACCCAGTCATCCATGAAGACAGCAGCGGTTCACAGATTTGGCTGCACAGCTCTCGGGCAATGGCATTACATGACATGTTGGCAGGAAAAGCTTTATACACATGAGAGACAGAAATCATAGAAGCTGTGCATAAGAAGCTACACAAACCCTCAGGGCAACTTCAGATAACCTTCTCACTTCCGTTGGAGTTAAATATAGGTTGGCGTAGGACTCCCTTTCGTACAACACAACTAAATTTATACAGTCTGCATTCTTGGGTCAAGAGATCATGACATGTACTACTGACAAAGTTGCCAGGTTTGATTGGGCCATAACTGGAAAAAAGGGCACCAAACTGCACTTCTTCTATCCACTTTTTCTTGAACATGCCTTGTGCTGAACTGAGCAGATTTTTCTTCACACACAGTGGAGCTGGAGCTCCAGCACCTTGCTGTCTCTGATGATGTCTCATGTTAGAGGTGTGACAGGTTGAGTGAGATTTTGCAAGGAGCTAAATCTTTCTTTCCACATGTGCACTTTTAAAATTTTTCTCACCAGGTAGCCTCTGACTTCTTGGAGTTGTGATGAGATAATTGACCTCCATTAAGAACAAGATAATGCAGAACTGGAAGTAGTTTGAAGTGTGTAATTGCCCCTTTTACCTAGACTTATCTGTTTTACCTTGTCCAGGACTCAAACTGGCATAATAATTGGGTCAATGGCGATTTTTTTTTCTGCCTGTATATAAAATTATTTTAATTATTTTTTTTTTTTACATTTTTGTATTAAACTTAATTTTGTTATTTTTAGGAAGTATATAGTAAAAATGTCCTGATAAGATAATTAGGAAAAAGACCTACTGTAGTTCTAAAAATGAAATAAAACCTTAAAGGGATAGCTCACCCAAAAATAAAAATTCTGTCATTAATTACTCACCCTTTATCGTTCCAAACTCGTAAGACTTTATTTTATCTTCAGAACACAAATTAAGACATTTTTGACACAGAATAGAAGAAATTGTTGAATAAAGGTAATTATTTTTGTTAGTTGCTGTCTATGCAGGGTCAAAAAGCTCTCTGATTTCATCAAAAGTACCTTAATATGTCTTCCAAAAATGAACAAAGGACTTACGGGTTTGGCACAACATGAGGGTGAGTTATTAATGACAGAATTTTCATTTTTGGGTGAACTATCCTTTTAAAGAGATCATCTCTTTTACACCATTTACTCACCCCTGTATGATCTTTTTTCATCAAAGCAAAGTGATATTTTGACAAATATCTTAACATTTTACATAGAAGAAAGACAGTCATACAGGTTTGGAATGACAAGACGTTGAGTAAACGAGTAAATGATGACAGAATATGGGTAACTATACCTTCATGTGTGTTTTTATAATGCAATGTTTTGATAAAACTGAGATATTTACCTCATAGCAAACTATCTTCTCAGACACTCCAGACCGGATTGTGACTGATATAACTTGTAACATATAGATGTGTCAACTGTCAATGAGACACCATCATCTCACCCTTGATTTGTGCATTCATTCAAGATCTGCCTTTGACATTACCTGGCAGCAGCTGCTAGCAGTGGTTGAAATAGGCCTTCTATTGCTAACTGCTTGATGTTTAGAGATTGTACAAGTAGCAAGGCACGACTCATTTTTCACAGAGAGAAAACAAGTGGCTATATCAGAGCTACAGAAAAAGAAAAAATCATTTTTGTGTTGAGTAGAAAGAACATTTTCATGCTGTAATTAACAAGAAACTGGAACCCATTTTGTTGTATTTTTTAAGCGTGGTTTGAAGGTTTGGCAAGTTCAATCTGTCAGTTTTAATTATCTTTTCTTCCATGTTTTTAATCTATTTTTAATGTATTTATTTTGTAAATCTACCATAGCAGACTACTCCTGCATGCCATGAAGGGAATTTGTGCAGTTCAAATACACCTAACCTATGATTAAGATGTAAACGGCTCATCGGTAGACTTTATGAAATGTATCTTCAAGCTCAGCGGAGGGCTACTCTCATGGCATCCAAGGCCCATGCAAAGGTTAAGCCTTAATGGCTTTGATTTACTCCATTAAAATCCTTAAGGATGACAAATAGGTCCGTATAGCACTTCAATGTCATTGTTATCAAGGAACCGTCTGATTTATGCCAGCTCGGTGATGGCTGCCCTAACCCTGACATGTTCCAGAGGTCCAGGAAAATAAATGACTAAGCTAAGAAACCGGAGGCAAATGACCGCAATAAACGCCTCTCCCAAGTCCCAGCCGCCCGCTGAGGCGATCCATTTGTTAAAGTGGGAAGTGAGGTCAGGCCTGGACGGTCCCAGAGTGCCTGTTGAAGCTCGTCAGATGGCGGCCCAAGAGCAGACCAATTAAAAAGACCTGTATGTGTGCTGGGAGCAAGAGCGGCCATGTTCTGTGTGTGGATATAGGCTCTGGAGAGGAAAGCGACCCTGAAGTGTGGCACCTGAGAGAATATCTTTCACCCCGGTCCTGTTTGCTCACATTTATGTATGTTTTCAGTCAACCTTTTTCCTCTGAAATGTCTTATTTTATTTCCCTGAAGTATAGTGAAGGCAGCACAATTCGTTTTGGACTGGTTTCCAGTGAGGCTATATGGATGAATCTGCAATGTGGGAGTTGATATGGTACCTTTAGGTCTTCATTAGCTGGAAAGGAATGAGATTGACTGCAGAAGCAGGGAGATTTTCTGCATTAAGGTCTTCTGCTCAGAGATATCTGCTCCTAAGGGTCTGAACTAAACCATGTTGTATCATGAAAGCCTTGAGGGAAATGGCTGAAGCTCCACAGTCTAAGAAGCAGTAAAATGCAAAGCATTGCCCTCTTGGGAGAGCTGCTGCCAAACAACAAGGCACTAACTAGATTTACTCACATAATTAAATGAAAAAATAGGAGCTAAATGCATGTGTCTCATATAGATCTCGCAAACTGCTTTGGCCTAAAAACTATTTCAGGCTTTTTCTGGGAGGTGGAGGCTGTAAGTGTGATAATTTGCTTTAACAAATGCATTTTTTGAAGGGCATTGAAAGAATTAAACCCCTTTTCGAGTTCCTTCCATCGCTGTTCTACTTAAACCCATTGGGAAATTCTCTTCCCATCTTAAGTAGACAGTAGAGCCAGCAGTTATTATATTACCCAATTTCTTCACTGATAGTGATATTAACAGTCTTCCTGCTATAGGTTCTTTTCACAAACTCCATTTTGCTTTCAAAAGATTTGCATTTGGAGCCCTGAGAACTTGGGGATTTTATTTCTCTTTTTATGAAGGCTCGAACACAATTGAAAGTAAGCACAGAAATGAACCCAAGGACAAGGGGCATTAATCTTTTTATGTGGTGTTCATATTGAAAAATTTTAGTGCTCATGATACCGTGTCCATGGATAAAAGTTTCATAATAATGCCTCTCCTCAAGCACACACACACAAAAACTCTTGAAGTCATATATCATAATTTCTAAGCACTTTGCTCCTTGTTGGTGATGGTGTTCTCTCTCGCTCTCTCTTTAAACGTATTAGGTGCAATATAAAGGGGTCACAGTCCCTCTGCTTGTTTGATGATACATGTTTTTTTTCTCGCAGAAGTCCTAGTCTGATATCAGGATATTGTGCACCCAGTCTCAAATCCATTTTGCTCTCCATGCAAGGCGGTTGCTGTGGTAAATACTGTGATTTGATAGATGGCACTCATTAACAGAAGGTGCCTGCAGCCTTTGAGTAATAGCCCTTTGGTTTATTTTCCCCATGTTGTTTAATCTGCAGAAACAAAGAGGTATTTGTGTCCCATGCTAGTAGAAGCCAAATTGATATTTTAACACGGTGTTCAAGCATCTGGGACATTGCTTGTGAGTTTTGGCCCTCTGGCTTTATTGGAAGAGGAAAGATCAAAGGAGGAACGTGTACATTATTTAATTCATTGACTCAGATGACACAGGTCCAGGTCGTGTAGTTTCCTCCTCAGCGGTTTCTGGTTCGCAGCATTTCCGTCGAGGGACATGGGGATTGAGCTGTTTTTATAAAGCATGGCTCCCCCCTTTCATGTCCCATTCAGTCCCGTATCTCAGGAGATGTTTGCTTTAATTACGCGGCGTTCTCCTTATCGCTCGAGACGACTGTACCATACAGCTCCACTTTTGTAATGCCACATGGGAAAATCTGCTGCTCTTGCTATTTTATAAATGAACTAAACTTGGTTTATTACTCCCACAGCAGCTCAAAGTGATCACAGTCTTAGTTGCTACATTATGTGTGTATCTTCGAAGTTGATAAAGGACTTTGTGAAATCAAAATTGACTCTGTTTACTTACTAAATATACACTTTTCTGGTCTCAATGATTCATTGGATAAACAACAACAACAAAAAATGTTTATCTTTGTAATCTTACACAAAATGTAATGTTAACCAGGTGCCAGTTGTTCAGAAGGTTTGATTTGGATCAGAATTAGCTGGATTTGGAAATCCCATGTTTTGCTATACAGGATCAGGTTACCTATCTTACATATCTTTTGTGCTGGTTTTTCAAAGCAAAATTGGATTGGATCACCCTGATTCAGATACACACTTTTTCAGATATCCAAATCTGGATTCCTAGTGCTCTGCAGAGCCCCTAAAGGGACATGGGGAAAAAATTAGATAGGGAAAAGCATCCAATGTTTTGCATTCTAGATTTGCATTGCATTTACACAAATAACTACTTCTGACTGGTCTATCTCTGAAGATTGTGCCAATTAAATATAATATTTCTGTTTGATATTGGCAGCTGTTTGGGGATTTGGGGATATATTACATGTTAAAATGTTTTATTACATTTTTGTAAACCCTTCTGCTGGGATCAGAATAATCCAGTTTCTTTTATCAAGTATCCCACCCTGTTGAAATGCAAGGTTAGGTATGGCTCTTCAAAGCTTTATAATGGCAGTAAATGGGTGTTGAGATTTTGAAGTACGATAAAATGCTTCCATCCATCGTAAAAAGTACTCCACATGGCTCCAAGGGGTAATAAAGACTTTCTGAATTGATGTGTTTGTGTAAGAAAAATATCCATATTTAAAACTTTATAAACCATTTGTAAAGAAGCCACAGAGACATGAAGTGGGTGGATCCAAACGCAAGCTTTTATTATTAAACATGGTCAAAATACAGGCGGGGTCAAACACCGGTACACAGAGGACAAGACACAAGAGTAAACCAGGGACAGGCAGGGTCGATCAATGGCTAGACGAAGTGTAATCTAAAATGGGCGAGAGATCCAGGGCAGGCAGAAAAACTGACAGGATGAGATAAACCATCTTAAACAAGATACAAGACTTAACTATGAAACTAGGAAATAGCTCTGTACAGTTGCTAGCACTAGGAGAATGCTAAACGCAAAGCAATACGCCTTATTCAGCCCGCCGCCATTTTGAATCGAAAACGAGGCTGTGAGGGATAGCAGTCCAGCAGCGCCCACTGTGGCATATTGTTGCGTACCGGGACGTAGATTGTTTAGTCATAAAAATAAAGAGAAAATATAATTTCACTAATTTCCACAGGACAAAGAACTTCAGAAAATGTGTATTATTAAAGTTCGACAGGACATAGGACCTAACTTTCAGGTAACAACATTGCATTTATTTAAGAAAATGACTGTGGAAACTAGCCGGTTGGCTAATTGCTAATTTATAATGTGAGCATGTTTATCTTCCTTTAAAAGTTTACGCAGAGCTAAAATGTTATGTTTTACTACAACAACTAAACTAAATATCTACATTTTGTATAGATTACAAAGAACACAAGAGTGTGCTCCTAACATTTTACTCAGGATTGTTTTTCAAAAACACTGACTGGAATTAGGAAGCTTAAGGAGGGTTCAGCTCCGTCTGTGTTTACCTGAACTCAAAGACCTCACGAAAAGAAAACCTTGCGATCGTAAATGAAAAAGATATTATTTTTATGATGTTTTAAAAATTAACATGCTTAATAGTTTGTGTTAAGAGCCTGCAGTTAGATCGTAAGCCTCTTTCAGAGAACATGTTAAGTCATACAAAAAACAGTGGGTAGAAAGTTTATTTTTATGCAAAGCGATCAAAAGATAACATTTATTAATTAGTTTGCCGTGTAGAGTTTGGGGTCAACCCCTTTTAAAATCGCAAAATGATATTCAGAACATTATTTTTTGTTTCTGTTTTGCTTTAGACAAGGAAAACATCATGTTTATCGTAATTTCATAATAAAGGTCGGGAAGACGCTTATGACCTAGCTGCAGACTCTTAACACAAACCATTAAGCATTTTAATCTATATAACATCATTTGAAAAACTCTGTATAAGCGTTTAAAGGAAGATAAACATGCTCACATTAGAAATTAGCAGTCTTTCCACAGTCATTTTCTTAAATAAATGCAATATTGTTACCTGAAAGTTAGGTTATATGTCCTGTCGAACAATCCACGTTTTCTGGAGTTCTTTGTCCTGTGGAAAAATGTGAAATGACGTATTATTTTACGGTTATACAATCTACATACCGGTACGCAACAATACGCCACAGTGGGCACTGCTGGACTGCTATCCCTCACAGCCTCGTTTTCGATTCAAAATGGCGGCTGGCTGAATAAGGCGTATACTCAGTGATCTGAATGAGGAAGTCCAAGGCTCATATATTGTGTTTGATTGGTTGCAGCTGTGTGTTTGTAATCAGTGCAGTGGATGATGGGAAATGTAGTCCGGGGTGACATGCAACAGTCTGTGTAGTGTGAGAGTCAATATAATGATGCAACATCTGGTGGCGAGCGGACCGGATTTGTGACACCATCATCTCTAGCTTCCAGTAACAGTTGTATGCACGTTCACGAGCGAGTGGCATTCCAGCGGATGAAGTAGGCGAAGCGTAAGCTACAGTGAGAAGTGACGTACACAGAAGCAGAAAACACTGGCCACAAATTAGAAGCACAAAATGAGGATACAAACCATTATATTATTGTAATTGTGTGTTTACTACCCTCATGTTTTGTGTGTTGAGTTGTTTCTGCTGGGTTAAGCCCTAGACCTTAGTAGCAGCTGCTGTTGGCCATTTTCTCACAGATGCTTTTGATCAAATATTGAGGTCATTGTCATTTTAAAATGAACAAAATAGTTCACAGTATCCGAGTGAATGCATTGTATTAATGCTAGAACAGTTTTGTCTTACTCCAGTGTTATCATTTGTAATTACTTTCAAGTGTTGCTTTTCTTCTTTCAGTTTACTGATAAGTTTTTGCCTCATTCCAATTAACAATCTCTGCAGTTTTTAATCTTGTTACTGCATAATTGAACAATTTATTGATAAAACAGCTTTGTAATGCCACGATTCTATCCAGCCTGTGTAAGAATAATTTCCAATCTACTTTTTACTACATAAGAGCATTTGACTGAAAACCACACTGTTCACAGAAATCACCACGTCAGAGTAGCAAGATTAATCGAGAGGGTAGAGCTTGACAGATAAAATTAAGCCTTTACAGTAGTTTGTGTCGCCAAGTAATAAACAGACTGTACCAGTGGATATGATTAAATAGCAGAAGTGTTGTATAATCTCATGTTGAGAATGTTGAAAAGAATGTTGTAAAGAATGTCTTTATGACATGAATGGCTTCCTCTGACTCTCAGGCCATTTTTGGTTTCTTGGGTTCAATAACGTGCATTCAGGTGCAACAAAGTCTCCATCTTAGCTTCTGCCCTCTCACTATAGAGAGTCTGCAGTGCTCATCTTTTCTGTTCCCTTAAGTAGCAGAATTAAATGTCGGATGTGCCAGAGTGTAGCGGAAAGGCTCTGACCTCTGCTTTGTTTTGCGAATCACGGCTGGAAATAATTACACGTCTCATCTGATAATTGTTCACACTCATCCCGCCAGAGACATCAAAGACCTGAAGGAATACGTATCGTTCGCAATTACTGGACATAAGAATGGGCACTTTTCAAAGGGCAGGTTAATAGCGAGACGGCATTCTCACAGAGTGCAGACGAGCGTTCGATATTCCGTTCGACTCTTGCTCTAATTCACCTTATTTCCCAATGTGAATAACTCCCACTGAAAAATTTAATCCTAGACATGCTGTTTCCGCATCCTTGTCTAATCAGGTTAATCCGGTCCAGTCCAACACTGGGTGGTTTTAAATGTAATTCTTGAAGCGTGGCATCTCATAATCAGATTTGATTGGAGGACAAGTGTCATATGAGGAAATAAGGTCATATGTTATGTGCCTGGAACTTTGTATTATGCAAGATAAAAGCTGCTAATTTCAGTTAAATGCAATCCAATTGGGATAAGCTTCTTTTGCAGGACTTGACACTCCTGTAAACAGCTGGGGTGTTCGGTCTGTTCTTTACATGTACAAATGAGCATTTTTCATTTTTTGACGTTTTAGCATCTTTCAGAGGAAGCACAAATGGAGCATATTAATCTTTCTTAAAAACACAGATGCTTTCTTAAAAGCCTTGCTCATGCAAAGCAATGTGTGTATGTGTGTGTGGTCTCGCTGAGCAATAGTGCGTTGACTTTACGTGACTATGGCCAGATATGCATTCTCAACCACTTCTCCCAAAATCTTGTTACAGTAGCATAAACAGCGAAACCTCAACAGATAAGTTATTTGTGATTCTATATCCAATTCATATCTTTTTCATTTTACCAAAATGACACATTTTTTGTCAATAATATCCACAGTTATGGAATATTTGTTCTTGTGTAAAGAAGCTTATCTTGAAGCAACTATATGTCAAGCAGTTGTGAAATGTCTTTTTGCTACATGCTTCAGAACAAAATGTGCAAAAATTGTACCTTTAGGGGTTCAACAGCTTGTCACTGTGGTGGCACAAAAGGTACAAATTGTACCATTTAGGTATTAATACGTAAAGCTTAGGTATTAATATGTACCTTTAAGGTACTAGTAGGCACCCTTAAGGGGTAAATAAGGTATCGCCAGTGACAGCTTTTGAAACTTTTTTTTGACAGTATTCCCTTAAAGTCTGTGTAAACCAAAAGTTGCTACCAACTTGATTTCAGTATTGTGACACATTTCCAACTAAAACAGATTATTGAATAGTTTTAATGTAGCGATCCTCATCTCCGTCTCTCTCGTGATTGCAGCGATTGAACATTGGATGTAAAATTCACTACATGGTGTTTGCATATACAGTGCCTTGCGAAAGTATTCGTACCTCTTCATTTTTTTCATGTTTTATGTTGCTGCCATGTTAAACTGCTTTAAATTACCCTTTTCCACATGAATTTACCATAATACACCATAATGGCAAAGCAAAAAAACAGGTTTTAACATCTTTATTTAAAATAAAGAACTCAAATTATTCCATTGCATAAGTATTCATACCCTTATCTGGGACAGTTTAGCCCAGGAGCATTCATATTGCTTGTAGATGTTACAACACTTCGAGTGAAGTTAACCTGTGGCGAATTCAGTTGAATGGGTATGATTTGGAGTAGCGCACACCTCTCAATAAAAAGGTCTGAACAAGATTTTAAGATCTAATGAACTTCAATTCCAAGCATTATGTTTGAAGGAAACCAGTCGCTGCTCATCACCTGCAGAGTAGCATCGCAACAATTTAAGTGTGGTGGTAGAAACCTCATGCTGTGGGGCTGTTTTTCTGTGGCAGGGACTGAGGGACTCATCAGACTAGAGCCTTGTTGAAAACCCAGTCTAGAGCATTCAGAACCTTAGACTGGGCAGAAGGTTTACCTTCTAACAGGACAATAACCCTAAGCACACAGCAAAAGTAACTTATAGACAACTTTGTGAAGGTTCTTGATTGGCCCAGCCACAGCGTGCATTGAACCCAGTCAAACATTTCTGGAGAAACCTGAAAATGTGTGTCTGCCCTCATCCAAAAATGGTAGATAATTGCCAAGTGCTGATGTGAAAAGCTTGTCGCATTATACCGAAAAAGACTTGAGGCTGTAAAGGTGCTTCAGCTAAGTACTGAGTTAAGGGTATGAATACTTATGCAATGTATTCATTTCGGGTTTTTTGTTTTTAATAAATTTACGAAGTTAGGGGACAATTCTGTCTCTTATTTTCTACTTTTCTACTTTTCGTTTCCGTTTGACTTCCATTTTATCTTTGCTCACACAGTGGAAGTCAGTGGGAAATAAAACTGTTTCTTTGCACTTATTTAGGTCAAAAAACTTCATAGCATTACCTTAATGGTACATATCATTACTCTAAAATTCTAATATGCACATTTTAGACAGTACATAAGGTACACAAAGTTGTCCCTATAAAGATACTGTAATAGGATGTTGTACAATTTCTGCATATTTTTTCCTGATAATGAAGAAAAAATGTTTTTATGACAAAATTAAAAAAAATATATATGTGTATGCATGAGTAGTCTTCTGCTCCTTTGCAAAATTAATTGGATACTTGTTTTTTTTTGTGAAGATTTTTCTAAGAACAAGTACACAAAATAATGTTATGTTCAGTGCTGTCATGTTAAACATTGTGAGCACTTCTACTAAAAACTAGATGTGCTGACAGCCTAAAGTCTTGGCAGATGATTGTTGTAACAGCTGGTTATGACAGGATATGTGTCAAAAGATCAAATCTGTGCATTGTGCCTTGTCAAAAGCATCCGAAATGTCCATATACCCCAAAATGCAGTCTTAGATGGCGATAAGGAGCAGTTAGCTACACTCCCTTCATTCAAATGCAGATTGCACACCCTGGCCAGTTGCCAGCTTTACCAGATGAACACTGAATACTTAGGAATGGAGCTCCTCTGTCAGAAGTGATGGACCCATGAAAACGGCTGCACAGTGAGGCCTGTTACTGCAGGCCTGAATAATGGATAGAGTTCAGAAGGTCTTGCTGACAGGGACAGGAGAGCCACACCGAGGAAACCCACGCAAAGACTTAATCCAAACGCTTAATCCCAGACTGACAGCAAGTTTTAGACCCCTCATGGTTTATTCAGAAAGCTGAGATAGGTTAATTTCAGCTCTGCAAAAGGTCTGCTTTAAAGTAAAGGGTAATGTAAATATGCAGTAGTCACTGCCCTTAAAATATAAATACACTTTTGCACTCAGAGCTGAAAAAAGTGAAATAGTAAATACAATTTTTGGCTTTTATATATCATATTACTTAAACATAATATTGTATTAGGCTTTATGTATATATAATATGTTTATAAATGTATGGAAACCAGTGGCGTGCCACTATATTGGAAATTTTTAGGTCATCAAAGCTCAATAAATATTGGTCACAGACATGGAGATTTACCTTAAATTTCACCATGCTCAATAATAACTTGGGCCATTTCAAGTCGTATTTTGTCATAAAAAAGTGGTTATATCTACAGTCAAGCCCGAAATTATTCATACCCCTGGCAAATTCTGACTTTAAGTTTCTTTTATTCAACCAGCAAGTTTTTTTTTTCGATTAGAAATGACACAGACGTCTCCCAGAAAATAATATGATGATAATACGATATAATACGATGATAATACGATAATACGATGAGGCAACACTGTGAAAAAAAAAATATTACTCATCTTTTATTTACATTTGAACAAAAAGTGGCATGTCCAAAATTAATCATACCCTTCTCAATAATCAATAGAAAAGCCTATTGGCTATTACAGCAATAAAACGCTTCCTATAATTGCTGACCAGCTTTTTGCATGTCTCCACTGGTATTTTTGCAAATTCATCTTTAGCGATGAGCGCCAACTCTTTCAGGTTAGAGGGTCTCCTTGCCATCACCCTGAACTTTAGCTTCCTCCACAGATTCTTAATTGGATTTAAGTCAGGACTCTGGCTGGGCCACTGCAAAACGTTAATTTTTTTGTCTGCTAACCATTTCTTCAGCACTTTTGCTGTGTGTTTTGGGTCGTTGTTGTGCTGAAATGTCCACTGGTGCCCAAGGCCAAGTTTCTCTGCAGACTGCCTGATGTTGTTGTTAAGAATTTTGATGTATTGCTCCTTTTTCATGGTGCCGTTTACTGTGATTAGGTTCCCTGGTCCACCGACTGACAAAAAAATCCCAAAACATTAGGTTCCCGCCACCATGTTTGACAGTGGGGATGGTGTTCTTAGGGTTGAAGGCTTTTATATGCCAAATGAAGGCTACATTATTCTGGCCAAACAATTCAATTTTTGTTTCATCTGACCATAAAACAAAAGACCAGAGTCGTCTTCTTTGTCCATATGAGCATTTGCAAAGGCCAAGCGGGCTTTTGTGTGCCTTATCTGGAGAAGTGGTGTCCTTCTTGGTCTGCGTCCGTGGAACCCAGCAGTTGCAGTGTCCGTTGGACTGTCTGCCTTGAGATGTTGCCACCAGCAGAGCCCAGATTCATCAGGATGGCCTTGGTGGTGATGCTTGGATTTTTTTTTGGACCTCTCTCACTATTCTCCTGGCCACCACAGGTGTCACTTTTGGCTTCCGACCACGTCCTCTGAGATTTTTCACAGTGCAGAACGTCTTGTATTTTTTAATAATACTTTGCACTCTAGCCACTGGAACTTCAGAACATTTAGATATGGTCTTATAGCCCTTTCCTGACTTGTGAACAGCCACAATGCACAGCCGCAGGTCCTCAGTGAGCTCCTTTGTCTTAGCCATGACTGTCCACGAACCAACAGCAGAGAGCTTCTGTTTTTCACCTGTTGAGTTGATTAAAATTACTCTTCATTTGAGGGGTAATTAGCATCCTAATTACCCCTCCAAATCAATGAAGGGTAATTAGGATGCTTTAGAACAGCTTGGACTATTTGGAATGGTATAGAACTTTGGATTTTCCCATAGACTGTGACAGTTTGGAAAGGGTATGGATAATTTTGGACATACCACTTTCTGTTCAAATGTAAATAAAAGCTGAGAAATGTTTTTTTTCCACAATGACGCCTCTTGTACATCGTCTTATTATCTTTTGGGAGAAGCCTGTTTCATTTCCGGTCAAAAAAAAACTTGCTGGTTGAATAAAAGTAACTTTAAGTCAGAATTTGCCAGGGGTATGAATAATTTTAGGCTTGACTGTAAGTGTGTTAGTTGTTTACTTGCTTTTTTTAATTAGTCTTCCCATTAATGCCATTATATTGTTCATTCAAACTGATGTGTGAATGTGGATCATGCACAATCACAAAAAGCGCTATTTATCGTATAAACCAGTCACAGGTGATCATAACCAGTAATATCCGATCATATTGCAGTGGAGGTGTTGCCTCCTCTCATGTGACTTTACCCCATTTATTTTCAGTTACTCCCTACCAAACTCTTTTGCATTCA
The DNA here is from genome assembly GCF_049309525.1 of Garra rufa. Classification (NCBI taxonomy): domain Eukaryota; kingdom Metazoa; phylum Chordata; class Actinopteri; order Cypriniformes; family Cyprinidae; genus Garra; species Garra rufa. The sequence continues at coordinate 22,589,123 of NC_133366.1, read as the reverse complement.
CATTCGCATTGCATTCAATTCACATTAGCTTTCCGTCTCATGAACTGGACAATTTCCTCAGCAGGGAAGGAGTGCAGATGTATCGGGTTGGTACAGTTTCATAAAGATTTCACAGGCAAGCCTAGTGGGATTAGATGTATAAAAAGTTCACTCTTTGCTTACTAAGTATGTGTGTTTTTTTTGTTGGACATTATTAGCGATGGGGCTAAGGAAGTATAATTAAATACAGCCGCACAATACAGTCTCAAACTGCATCAAAGACAATCCACTCCAGTCCCTGGTGCCTAAATTTAAAAGTAAATATGGAGAAATCCCCCTTCCCCTCAGTCTTTCTGGAGATAGATGAAGTTTTATGAGGAGTTAGATGCTTTTCATCGATTGAGGCACAAAGAGAGTTACAGTTCAGACGACTAACTTTCTTTTATCTTGCGGTCGGAGCATCTCCTGTCAGCTGTTATCTTCAGAATGTTTCATACAGGATGTTAGAAAAATGTGGAATTCTTGAGAGGTCTGTTTGCATTCACTGCACATATTCTTTTTGTTTTACATGTTTCTGTGGGGCTCCTTGTGAAAGGACATGGAAATAAACTTCCATTTTTTTGTTTCTTACATCGCATACTCAGAAATCATAGGCCAAGTTCATACTGCATAGATAACTCTTTACTGTAAATCACAATCCATTCATTATGTTTTCCATCCAGGCTTGTGTACGCTCCAGGCAACCTTCAATCGTGCAGTAGGCTTTGCTGTGTTTACTTGTTTTCTTCATTTTCCTACATAAACATCCTAGGGGAAGCATCACCAAGACATGTCCTGAAAAAAAATAAATAAATAAAGATTAGATGATGGTGTGGTATGTTAGCATTTTCACCAGCCCTCATTTTAATCCATGTAGCTTTTAAATCAAATATGCACACAGTGATGGCTCTCAGAGATGAGTGAATAATGTTGAGTGTGGAGTGTTCTGTTCCTTTACCACTCCTGCTTCCGCCTGGATGATTCAGAAATAAATAATTGATGGGTCTTTTAACTGACCCACTGTACCTTTGACTTCACACTCCTCTTCTTCATCATAAAGAAGGTCTACTCCAGTAGGTCACTGAACGTCATTAGTTTGGATTTTTCATTTCCTTTTTGCTGCTTTTTCTGTGTTTTGTATTTGCAGTGCTTTGCCTCTTTCAAGGTCAAGTTGGAAGTGAATACAGACGTGGGTTTCCATTTGAACTTCCCAGATGATTCATTTCAGTTCAATTTAGTTGCACAGCATCTATCCATTTTTTATGTTTTAATAAAATGTAAATGTGTGTCCCATTTCTTGGTTAGGTATACAATACTTATTCAACCCCTATTCAACATTGCTGTTTTTAGTCAAACCTTTAGAAACTGTACTTGTAAAAAAAAAAACAGAATTAGCTTGAGCTGTTACACATACATACAGTTAGCCCATGTTTGAATAGCTAATATGACAAAGTCAACAGAGCTCTCACAAAAGCTATAAAGAAGCTATAGAGAAGAAATATTTTATTACTTTAGAAAGTCTAAGGTTATATGAACATTTCCAAGACATTAAAAGTTCCTAGAGACACAGCTGGCAGCCTTATTTCTTAGTATAAAATGTGTTGTACCAGAAAACCTTTGAGGGTGTTGAACAAAAAAAGCACAATATCATAAAATGTTTCATCAGAACAACTGAGGAAAAACCTGCAATGTACAGCCAAAGACTTCCAAGATGACCCAATAAAAGGTGGAAAAACATTTTAATGTAGAGTATCAGATGAACACAAGACAAGCATGGGTTTCTTGTTGAGGCATCTTGCCGAATGCCACTCTTGACCAAGAAGAACAAAAAAAAATCATGACTTTATGAAGGACATCATGGATTCTTTTAAGTATCAGGCCACTTGGGCAAGAATTTCAAAGCCTTTGGTGCAAAGACTGAAGCTGATGATCAGTGGACTTTCCTGCAGGACAATCTTCCCAAAGTATACATCCAAATCTACTTATACTTGTTTCAGGGATCAGTCCTGGCATGTACTTGAGTGGCCTGTTCAGTCTCCACATTTAATTCTCATTGAAAATATTTGGTTGAATTTGAAGAAAGCAGTGGCTAAGTGAAAACCAAAAATTATCAGTGATCTAAAAGCTTTTTTAGATGAGGAATGGGCCAAGATTGCAGTAGAGAGGTGACAGAAGCTTCTAAGCACTTCTAAGTAGCGTTTATTGGTGGTTTTAAGGAATAAAAAATTCTGCACCAAATTTGACTTTTGGGGGTTGATTGAATAATTTAGAAAATGAACGTTTAGAGCCAATTTTTTATTTTTTTTATTTTTTTTATTATTATTCAATTTTTGTTCTCAGAATTATTTTAATGTGTGTTATTAACTTTCTCTAATAGTGTACTGAAGCCTTGGTTGTTTTCACAAAACGGTGTTCTCTGCAGCAAAATTTATTTCAGGTCAAGAGGGTTGAATAATTTTGATTGCAACTGTATATTTTACATTTTCACATTAAAAATGTATTCAATATTCTATTTATTAAAGCCAAGTATGAATCTCATCAAGTTAGTGTTTTTAAGCAATTAACATTTATTCCAAAATAACAACTCAAGGCAGTAGCAATTTAAAAAATATATATTTTATTTGTGAACTTCAGCTATTCTTTTAAATAGCTAACTTCCAACTATTTTTGAATTTTTCGTATGATCAGTCAGTAAAGCTTGGTAATTATTGGTCACAGACACAGAGATTTACTTTAAAATTCACCAATCTGATAACTCACTGAAACTCAATCATGTTTTAATGCCATTTTAGGTCTTATTTTGATGTAAAAAGTGGTTATATCTAAGTGTGTGAGTTGTTTACTTACTTTTTTAAAGTAGTCTTCCCATTAGCGCCATTATATTGTGCATAGCATGCACAAACACAAGAGGCTGGATTTATCACATGAACCAATCACAGGCGATCATATCCAATCCCCCCCCCCCCCCCCCAATTCATTCTCAGTTACCCCCACCAAACTCACTGCACGTTTTAGGAGTCTGTTAAAACTCAATGGGCTCAGAGGAGGCGAGAGAGACGTGAACTACCACTGTAACTTTACCTGCTGGTGTCACTGCTGGACAGTGTTTCTTTAGAAAAATTAGTGATTTCTTAACTTGTTGAATTGTTGAATTGTTTTATGAGTAAAGCATTGGTGTAGTGGGAACTAGAAATCTGCTAGAACTCATTTAGTTTTATTTCTGCTTAATATAATCAATTGAGTTCGCATCAGTTTTTCTATTAGGTGCAAATAACATTTAGTAATATTTGAGTGAAATATTTAATATTTCATGTAATAAATTTGACTTTTAGGTTTTTACAGTGTGGGTGAGTAATCCACTCTATGATTTGCTTAATGAAAGTATACTTTGAGATTGTGTCTAGTGCACTATTTTCAGTGTGTTTATTTAGCACAGCAAATAATTTCTGTGTGTTGTATCTGGTTGCCATGCCATTCTAACATGCTTGCTGTTGATCTATGTAGTCATAAGTAAAATCAGGTCAATTTGGAGTTACACAGAGTGTAGCTCTCCTATAGAAACACTGTTTTTAAAAGTGTGTCTGACCAAATCGACCCCTCCAAATCTCAAATGTCAAGCTCAAGGCTGTTCACTCATTGCTGTTTAAGACAGAAAGAGCAGCGATCCACTGTCTGAACCGACATACAGTCAGCCGCGCTACTGATCTCCAAATGCTCCACTGAGTTTGTTTTTATTGATTCCCTATAAAGCAGCACTGAGCTCTCAGGGTCAGGAGTGGACGTGTTGTCTGCAGGTGTTGTCCAGGTTCTGATGGGGTTCAGCCTCACAGGATCACAATGGGACAGGGGATTCAAGCCTTATTATTATTGCATTATTGTAGGAGTCTTACTGATCCTTCAGTGTAGGAATGAATCTTAAAGAATCAGAGATGTTTTGGGGTGTAGTGTCCTAACATTAGAAGGAAACTTTACTGTTGCAGGGAAGTTATCCCCCCCCCCTCCCCTGTCTTTTAATGTGAATTAGATCATACAGAACCGTCTCTGTCTTTCCTAATTTATGTTTCCTAAGTGAGGTTTTCCTTGTTGCTTTCGCTCTCAGTTGCTCGCCAGCATGCTGCAATGTGAAACAGCATGATTCTGTATTTAAGGGTTGGGAAACATGGTTCACTCATTTTTTGTACTTTCACAGGAAATAGTTTTTTCATTCTTTTTTCCCTAAAGGTTGAACCATCGATACCTCCACAGTGCTTGAAGGGAAGCATTTGTGAAATTGAAAAGAGAATCATGCTGAGCTTTTGTTGGTGAGCGCACTGGAAAAGACAGACGGAAATACTCTCTCCAAAAGAAAATCTGCAGCCATTATTACATGTGAGGAGTGCAGATAGCAAGTCCTCTGAGAAAAACCTTTCATGGTGGCTTCTATCCACTCTGCGGTTCTATAGGAGAAGTGTTGAAAATGGTCTGTTAATCATTACACTGTGGACATTTTCAGAGAGGTGAAAGAGTCACAGAAATTAGGAATTTTCCAGGGATCAGGCTGTACTTTAACAAAAAGTTTCCTAGCCTTTCGTCAGTGCTGAAATACATCAAAAAGTGTCCCTATATGTTCATACTATGAACATAAATTGCCTGCAGTTGATTGTTAATAAATATGTAATTTGTTGAAGTCCACCTGTAGTCAAAAAATGTATCCCTTAAAACTCATCTTTGATTATCAAAATGCTATATTTAAAAGTTTTTTCAGTAACACTTTATAATAACGTTCAGTTGTAAGTCTTTTATAAGTGATTAGTTAATGAACATTCACAAATGATTATTAAGTGATATGCTAACAATTTGTGTATGTTTTGTTAATTCATTAACAAGTCATTTACAAATTAATTTACAAGTAATTAGTTAATGATGAACTAATTATTTACAAAACATGACTATGTGTTTATAATTTATGAATAAGTGATATGTTCATTTTATTGTAAGTACTATGCTAACAATTTACCCATCTGTCGTAAATTAGCTGAAAAATGGCATCATGAAATAATCAAACAGATCCTTAGTAAATGGTTAAAAATTACTAGTTAACCCCTTAACTGTCACCCCCATTTTTTAAGTTTATCCAAACTTAAATTGTAATTCATGAACACTTTGGAGCTAAGATAGGTCTCTTTTTAAAGAAAACTTTACTGTAAAGAGAATACACTGTACATTTTTTATTATATTTTATATAAAATACATATTGTACATAACAGGTTTTATCCTAAATTTGATATCAATTTGAAGTCTTACATCTAAATAAGTTATTCCAAATTTGAAGTTGATATGAAAAAAAAAAAATTGAGGTTCTTGTGAAAGTTTGTTTAGGGCGTTATAAAATACTAAATAACCTTATATAATTCATACACTACATGGTGCAAAGTGCATTAGTGCATAAGTACATAGTGAATAAGTGCAGAGTGTATAGTGCGTCATTTGGGACACAGCTCAGCTCATGTTTGCCAGAGAAAACATCTTTACCCTCACCAGGCAGCCCTTACATTGCAGTACGAACTTCAAAGTATTCAAAAGCTGTTGATAAATAAATAATGAATAAATCATTTACAACACTTTCTGCATCCCCTAATCTAAAGTGTAAACTACTCATCAGTTGTAAATGTTTTAGAAACCTGCCGGTTACAGGTTGTGTGGATGTCAGGTGGGTATACACACTGGGTGAAAGACCTTTGAAAAATGAGTAAAACATTTACAACTGATGAATTGTTTACACTTTAGATTAGGGGATGCAGAAAGTGTTGTAAATGATTTATTCATGATGCGATCTTCAGTGAAGCATAAAAATGTAAATGATTGATATTTTAATTATTTTTACGTGACAAATAATACATTAACTAGTAATGTATTAGCCACTTACTAAGGATCTGTTTGATTATTTCATGATATGCTATTTTTTTTAAGATAAATTACGCCAGATTTGTAAATTGTCAGCATATTACTTAATCATCATTTGTGAACGTATCATCATGTTTTGTAAATTATTAGTTCATCATTATCTAATCACTTGTAAATGATTTATAACTTAATCTACAAAACATAGATAAAATACTAACATATCACTTATTAATCATTTATGAATGCATAGTGATGTTTTGTAAATGATTAGTTCACCATTAACTAATTACTTGTAAATAACTTGTAAATGAATTAACAAAACATACACAAATTGTTAGCATATCACTTATTAAACATTTATGAATGTTTTGCAAATCATTAGTTTATCATTAACTAACCACTTATAAATGACTTACAACTGAACGTTATTATAAAGTGTTACCGTTTTTTCTTGTGAAAATAATTTTCTAATTTCTTAAAACTGCTTGAATGTAACACTATATGCAAATTAGCCTTGCCTCCACTCAGTCACACCAGCCAGAGCCTCCTGATCCGCTAAATGAACTGTAGTAAATGCTGTATAATGGCCATACACGGATAATGACTGATGTTTTTACTAGAGGACAACTACAGTGGATACTGTAACATTCGTTAAAGTTACTTACTTGATAATGTAGTGTCCTCAAAATGCCTTGAAGACTCAAATGCAGCCTAGTTTGAATGCGAGCAAATGCGTTTGAAGTGCGGACGCCAATGCGGCAGAGGTGGGTCTGACTCTGGGCTACTTTTACACTGTTACCACGGGTTATTATTCAAGTTAGCGGCTAGTGGTTTTGCTCTATTTAATTTTGGTTTTGTGCTAATAATCCTATTGGACCAGTCCTATTGCATGCTAATGATAAAACTGTATCCATTGATGTGATTGATTACTGAAGTTTGTGGCATAGCAAAAAAAGGGCGGTTTTAAACCGCGTTTCTAGGACAGCCTTTAAACTACAGTTTTAAGGAGAAAATGCTCATCAATGGTGGTAATTAATAGATTGGTGCATGGTTTGTCTAAAAGCATAGACAAATAAACAACATAAAAAACCTGATTTTCACTCCAGGGGGACTTTAATAAAGAGGTAAAAATCCTCCTCATACAGCGCTCATTTTGTTTTCTGTCTTTTAAAGTATCTCATTACTATTTTCTTGTGAGAAAATGGCGCAATCAATTCAGTGCGTGGGAGAACTGTCGGAATGGATAAACTGAATCAGTTTTAGACTTTTTGCAATCCTGCTTTACCAATTAGGTCAATAGTGATTCATTTACGAAACTGGCAATACTAGTTCTGGTTCTAAACAGCTGATGGAAAACACTTTAATTGAGATTAGGATTTAACCAACATATTGTAATATCAGTATTTTACTGGGGCTCGTGCCTTAGTAAAAAGGGACTAGTGATTCTTCACTACAGTGTGAGGTATGGGTATTTCTTCAACTACATTAAACTTTTCACACAGTGTCATTTCTACCAAAAGTAAAATTATTATTTAATAGCATTCTGTAGTGGAAATGACACCAATAAGAATTATATTTTGAACCTTTTTGGATTTAAATAGTAAATAATAATTAAATAATATTTTCACATGTTTAAAAATGTGCATAATTTGACAATTACAGCTTGAAATAAAGCATAAAAAGTAACATTTAAAAAAGTGGATATACATATTTTGGACTATTGGGGGCCTCATCATTTTGATGATGTGACATGGTTGCACTCTGTGAGCTACTGGTGCTATCTGTTGCTATTTTTACCACAACACTACTCAACACAATTCAAAAAATAAAACACTGGTACGATGACCACAACTACTGAGAGAGCTTACAGGTTGCAAAGGATATAAGCATAGGCTTAAGCCAACTTGTGTACCATCAATTTTTTACTACAAGATCTCTAAACACCCCGGATATCGAGTGAAATCCGCACTAAGAAACTCCTTTAGTGGCTTGGCATACGTCAGCTTATTTATAGGCCAGGATGGCATCTAGCGTTTCCTGTCTCTGCCATTTGTAAGCTCTTTCAGTAGCTGTTCAGCTGTGGCAGTTAAGTTCCCATTCTTTTCTCATCTACTTATAACTGGGAATGTGAAGACTTCGCTTCTCTTATTGCCCTTCAACTTAAAATTAGAACCAAAAGCCACACAATATGGCTTTGTATCAGTATTTTATTTTCCAAGTTGTGTATTCTGAGTTGTGTTGCAGTAAAAAATAGCAACAGGTAGTGCCAGTGGCTCACCAGTGCAACTATTTCATGTTTTCGAAATAACGGCGCCCCGTAGTCCAAAATATGCATAAAACAATGTGGATTTTTAAATAATGTAAATCTTTCATGGGTTTTCTACTACATATTTCAGTAAGAGACAAGTCTTAATACACAGGGTTTCCTTTAAGATTGAAAGTCTGGATTGGGATGGATGAATAAATGATGATCTCAGTATGAAATGTTTCAATGAAAGTTATTTTTCTGTTGTTTTCATCTTGTAAGAGGAAAGAAAAAGCAAAGTATCTTTGAAATATTCTTAAGATTTATCATTTAATATTTCAGCATCTACATTTTTATTGAATTACCATAGCAATAAACCAAGAGACAGTACATCAGCCATTTCACCACTGTTAAGAGGTGTTGCTATGATACAAAGTGAAGTGGCTCAAGTGGCTTAATGCAGTGCAACAGCAATATAATAAAAGACATTGATGTTCAATAAACAATTCCATTTATATTAATAATAAGCCCAATAAACAATTCATGCGCTAAGTAATATAGATTATTAGCATAACTGTAGCTGTTTACGGCTGCCAAGCACTATAACTGTTTTAATAGCTTGGAGCAATGTGGAGCATTAATAATTCTATTTAAGTCAAGTAATGCTTATAAAAACATTATCCTTTGCCTAATTATCCATCCTGTACCTATTTTAATAAAATGCACCCCTGAATGTATTCAGTGTTGTCCTAATCCCTTTTCCCTCTGAATTCCTCCCAAGATGGAGTTTAGCCATCTTCTCCCCGCACCAATAGTCTATTGATTTTGCCTTGGTCTGACTTCAGGGAGGATTTTCTCGTTGAGATAATATAGTAGTGATATCACCTGAAATCTCCTGCCACTGCTAAGGGGCCAAATCCTTATCTCTTCTGACAGGGAGTCTGACTTTGCCAACTCCGAGGAGGCCTGTCGCTCTTCTGACCTACCAAAGGTCTTCACTTTTTCCTCACAGGATTTGTCACGGCACTGGGACTCGCGTACAGTTCAGATAATAATGCAGGAACTATGAGGTCTAACGGTTATCTAACCGATACCGTTCGCACCCGAAAATGCAGTTAATAGGGGGAGACAACAGCCACTTAATGTGAAAGTGCTGTCAGCGCTAGCACCCAATCAGAATTCTATTGCAATTCTTGTTTCCTTGGAAACATTTGAGTATGCAGTAATCCTGGGATCCTGGGATGGTGTGTGACGTAGAGTTAAAGTGACATGTCTTGTTGGACTCCATAAAGTACCTTTCAGCTGATGAATATTAATGAAGCTTCCTGTATAATGCGGCAGTGTACCCACCGTGGATATCTCTGTAAAACAGGAGTGAGTACTGGAATCATCCATTACTAATGCGCTCGCTATATGCCGGACAAAGAGAATTTCTAACGTGCTCCAGTCCTTCAGCGAACCCAGAGGTATCTGGAAGGTTCTCACTACCTTGGCCTGAGGTTTTTATTTTCAAACTGAATCTGAGGAGTGTTCTACATTTCCTGTCATTATTTCGAAATCTAGATGCTATCTGGATGCTTCACTGTGTTTATGAATTCACTGAAGCTGACAGTTGGACAAATATGTGGTAAACAGTTTTCTTTAGAGCTGTTTTGCTGTGAAGATTGCAAGGTAATGTTATTTCTCAAGTGTCCCCCTGCACTCTGGGTTTTTTAGTTTATTTCTAGGTAACCAACCTGCTGCAAAACATCAATAAGCATGTTTTATGGCGTATATATCTTTATGAATCAGCAAGGCCATGGACATTTCTCTGCATTATGAGAAAGAGAGTGAAAAAAGGGAGAGGGAGAGAGGACGTATTTTCTGCCAGACAGAATTCAATGAATGTTCTTCTGAGCTGCTCGCAGTAAATGAATCTCTGCATGAGGCTAATCTAGCGCTGCAGTGTTTTTGGTATGTATAGTGAGGACCAAAACAGAGCAGGTCAAAGGTTAATAGGAGGCCAAGAGGTTTGATTTCATTTGCATTGTTATGAAATTAAAGTGGAATGTCACCACGAGCACTTTCCATTTTAAATATAGATGTTCCTGTTCTAATTAAAACCTGCAGTGTTTTTTAATAATAACTTTAAAGAAACATACAGAATGAATAAACAATGAAACTTCTATTGAGCCCACAGTAAAGACGTAAAGGGAAAGGTTAAAAAAATAATAAGCATTTTTAGACCCGCATTTCAAACCTCTATGACTTTATTTCTTCTGCGGAACTTGAAAGAAGGTATTTTGAAGAATATTTTTGTTTAGACAAATGTTACAATATTATGTATCATATTACAATACAGCACCATTTTGGATGCCATTGACTTTCATCAAACTCATTAAGGACCAGATTTACTAACAGCTTTCATCAGCGCAAATGTCTTTTGGCGTTAAAATAGTACTGTCAGACGCGCAGTGAAGAATCAGCACTGAAAAGGCTTGGACCCAGTTATTTTTGCACCTGACCTTATTGAAAATGCATTTGTAGGAGTTTCCCTTTCAGACACAAAAATTCTGGGAGGAGAGAAGTCTCAATTTAAAATAAAGTCACATAACCCAAACCCTGCCCCTAAACCTACCATTTGTCAATAAAACACAGGATGTAACGGGCAGATACAACTACAGTCATAATTTATTTTAAAAAATATGAATATTCCGAATCTTCTGAGGCAGAACGATTGATTTATTAGAAGAATAGATGCGATCAACGTCTCCATCTGCCATAAAGCCCAGATCCTATGTGCAGTCAAAAAGTGACACCAAGGCGTCCTTACCAAGTGTCAATATGACAAGTTAGGAGTGAGAACGTCTTGCGCTTTAATGCTAGTTTGCCCTGTTAGGAAGGCTGCATTCACATGTTTTTGGCTGAATGTCTGAAAAAAATCTGTCATGTGTAAAAACTAAAATTGGATTTGGGCCAATTTTACCTGCAGCATGATTTTAGCCCAAGAAATTTTTAAAATAACTTTTGTATTCCATAGAAGAAAGAAAGTCATAAAGATTTGGAACAACGTGAGGGTGAGTAAATGGTGACTAGAGTTTTTATTTTTGGGTAAACTATCCCGTTTAATCTGTAAAATGCACATTGTAAATGTCCAATTTGCTTACACCCAGGGTGTGCAGCACAAAGGCAGTAACTGCGGCATCTAGCTGAGCTTGCAAGCCCGTACATCAGCAGCTGACATCTACGTTGAGAAGCCATTACAGAGGCTGGGTAGATTTACATCTGTCTGTGTGTGTGTGAATGTGCTTTTTATTGAGCGTCCCGCCTGTCCTGGACACTGCCTGTGAATTGCGGAGGTTTGTCAGTAAACCTGTCAGGGTTTAAATTTTCAGCTGAGGTGCTGGAATGGCTCACTGTGCACTCCATCTGACGATTTCAGCCATTTTATTTCCTCGTCCTATAGAGAGATGTTTCTGATCAGATAGGGCATCCATCATAGGAGAACACAGACGGTAGAGTGCCGCGCGACACTGCACAAAAGCACTCAGCGGAGTTACGAGGCAAAAACATGGCCGTATTCTCTTTGAGTCTGCTGCCCAGTTTTTTTTATATGAAACAAATCAAACAGATCCTCACCTGGATTGAGATCAGTCATCGCTGGAGTGTGAACTGAGAGTGTCTCAGTGGGGGAAATCACTGCAGGACTCTCTGCAGAAATAATCAATCTCCCTCAGAGCTTTTCCTGTGCCTTAATGGCCACATTCGCTGCGTTAAATGCCCTGCTCTGTGCTGTAACTACCTAATTCAAAGGTATAACTGCCCTATTCACTGTACTAACTATAACATGCTGTGTCTTAACAGCCAATAGGGTTTTAAGTTAAACCAGCCAGCTGCTCTCAATTTGTCTCTCTTTTTTGTTTTACTTTTTTTCTTCTCTATCTTCCTTCCTTCATTTGTTCCAATCTGTCTTCAGGCACATCTGACTGCTCAGAAGGCCGTTTTTGATTGGAACTCTGCCCATTATGCAGGAAGTCAGTTTATTATTTGCTGTACTAGAAGAGAATTGACTAGAAATCTTTGGAGTGGGTAATCAGGTCTCACATGCTCTTTTATCCAGCCGTGTTGCAGAACAACATTCGTTTATCAGACTTTTTTTTTTGGCTCTTGGCAGCAGTTCAACCCTATGTGGTCTCTCACAGTCTGCGTGGTTTTACCCTGTCATACAGCAAATTCAGATGACCTTTTCACTTTAGTTTGACAGGTTGATGGATGGTCTTACAGGCAAATTATGTGGAAACCAGGGGTGTAGCAGCTATTATAACATTTGGAAATTTTAACATTTGGGAAATTGCCAATTCATTTTAAAATATTCATTTTGCTTGGCTGCATTTTGAAGAAAAAAATGTAGTCCAGAAGCCATTGTTTAATGAAGTAAAGATTAGAAAATAGTATATATATATATATATACCATATATTTACCAATTAAGCATTTAACTTAAATGGCATACTATATACTGTATGCGTATACACTATGTACTCAACCATTTAGTGTTTGAAGTTTAAAAGTGAAATCCAACATTATGGGCCAGTTTTACTAAACTGGGCAAATTAGCTCCAATGGGAGGGAGAGACCAGCATAATTTACCAAGTGCAGTGCAAATTACCTCCTGCTTTAATACATGATTTTTGTGGGTGTTAATGGGATAGTTCACCCAAAAATGTAAATTTGATGTTTATCTGCTTACCCCCAGGGCATCCAAGATGTAGGTGACTTTGTTTCTTCAGTAGAACACAAACAAAGATTTTTAACTCAAACCGTTGCAGTCTGTCAGTCATATAATGGCAGTCAATGGTTACCAAATCTTTAAGACCAAAAAAAAAAAAACCACACAGACAAAACCAAATTAAACCCTGCGGCTCATGACCATACATTAGGGTCTTAATACACATAACGATCGGTCTGTGCAAGAAACTGAACAGTATTTATATCATTATTTACCTTTGCAATGGATCAAAGATAAATAATGATATAAATACTGTTCAGTTTTTTGCACAGACTGATTGGTTTGTGTCTTAAGATCTCAATGTATCGTCACAAGCCGCAGAGTTTAATTTGGTTGTGTCTGTGTATGTTTTTTTTTAGTCTTAAAGATTTGGTAACCATTGACTGCCATTATATGACTGACAGACTGCAATTGTTTGAGTTAAAAATCTTTGTTTGTGTTCTACTAAATAAACAAAGTCACCTACATCTTGGATGCCCTGGGGGTAAACAGATAAACATCAAATTTTCATTTTTGGATGAACTATTTCTTTAAATAATGGCGCAAATATTAGTAACTTGATGAACGCAAACGTTAATAAAACACGTTGCGTGACTCATTTTAACACTCTCCTCACACAAACTTTTTCTTGTTAGAATTGTCTTACAATGTGCTGCAAAATGCTTTAGAATATTGCATAAATATGCAAATTGCCCCTTCAGCTTGGCATGTTACGTTAGCATAGTGTTAACTGCCCTGCTGAAGAAAAATAAAACAATGGAAAACCATAACAGAAATTCCAGTAGTTTTTGCTATAGATACCATTACAAACCATCAGCAATTAACCTTTAAAAAAAAATTTTTTTTGGCCCCTGTAGTGTGTTTTGGGACATATTCCATTAGGATTTAGTGGTTTTAACAAGCCACCAATAAAAGGTGGCAAATTACCAGTAGAGATCTGCAGGGGCCATTACATTTTCCATTAAAACTAATACAATTATCATTATAACAAGTTAAACCATTACAAATTCTGTGATGTTTATTTTTCAGTCAGCTGGTAAGTTCATGTTGTTGTTGTTGTTTTTACATGTCGCATGGTCAAACTATACATTTCTTTTCTTTGTGTTATTATTTAGCCTACTACTCGCTTAGCTTAGTGTTACCTAGTTAATATTTTTTGTTTTAATGTACACAAAAAAAAAAGATCAAATTAAACATTTACTTTCTTTGTGTTGTTAGTGAGCCTTGGGTTACCTACAAATTTAGCCTACTTCCTTACCATAACCTTCAATTACGTAGAATAAGACAGCAAGATGAGGGAGTACTTCAAACAGCAATTTTAAGACCAAGCTGAAGCCTCTGTCGGCCTTGAGCTGAGTTCCATTTACGTTGGATGTTGGAGCATCAAGAAAGTAGCCATTGTTATAAACAATACCTGTTGATAAAAAACTGTATTTTGCACAGACAATTCTGAACTATCATGTACAATGATGTGGTGAGATAGTAATGTACATGCCACTGAGTTTATTGAAACAGACAAACAGAATTGGTAATATACACTAGAGTTTCCAAATCAGAACTCAACTTGAGGGGCAATATTTCAGTTAAAAAGTTCCTGCAATAGGAATTTCTGACCTCAAATGGAACGTACCATCAAACTTCTGGAACCATTAACTAAATTACCATTAAACAAATGGAATGTGCCATTAAGCTTCTGGAGAAATGGTAACAAGCTGAATAGACAAATCTTGCATCATCTAATTATTATTCATGAGCCAGGTCTATTCCGTTTGCCACAAAGGAATAGTACAAATTCCTGAATATAAAAATATTTCCCATTCATTTGGCACACTTAGTACAACACTGTGCTTATATGCTGATGACACCTTCATTAACACCCAAAAGGTACTGCAGTGATACATGATTATGAATGCGGGTGACCTTTGTCTAGTGAGTGCTGCGGCAAATTCGTGCTCCCCTGGATGACCCCAACTGTTTTCGAAGATATGACGACAGCTGATTCAGCCTACACTGGACAGAGTGCAACAAGAAGGCTCATTTCCTCCACCAGCAAATCATAAACAAGTCTGTTCAACTGGTTTGGGTGCCAGGGGAAGTAGAGGCGTTTAATGCTTGCCTGAGGAAGATTGACTTTCTTCGTTTTCATGATATGGGCAATTTGCATGTGAGAGTTTCACTGGCAGACACTTACTAGATTCTAGTTCCTCAGAAGCCACAGATGAGAGGAAACTTGATGAGAGACTCACTGCTTTCTCCGCAGACTCTAGACATGATGCTACAGCTCTCCTCCAATCTGGTGGTAATATCACAGTTAACTGTGATGTAAAGTAAAACAGTATTATACACTAAATTAGTCTGAAATCATTTGTGGTGTACCACTACACCACAAGTATGCTTTGTAACAAACTCTCATTCAGAGTCACTATATAGGATTGACTACAATGTTTGCTTACAGTTGTCTTGAAATGTTTTCTTAATTCAGCAGATTGAAGTTAAATACATATATGTACAAATACTGTTTGAATACATAGGCTGTTTGTATTAATGAACAGCTGAAGGTCACAACCGCATTCAGGTAACACTATCACGATGGCAGTGTCCATAACACTGTACACCTTCAAATGCTTTGTAACTGCAAGGACAGACATGGTTTGAGATATGATTATACAGTTCAGAATAGCTCTCATATTAAATGACATGGCAGACAACAAGTTGTCCATTGCGTTTCTGTCATTCAACGCGAACGGTGGGTTTGTTGAGAATGTGAGTTTTGAAAATGTGTGCTATTGCTAGTATAAGTTATAGAATGTGTTTGTTGTGCTCATAAAAATCAAAAGGCTATATGAATGCAAATGTGTCAAGCATACTAGCCATTAGTATTTGCTCCAGTGAGTCTTGTTTTGTATAAAACAAATTAACAGAAACAGTGTGACACATTGACGCATTACACACAAATCAACTTTTTTTTTTTTTTACATAATTTTAATAATTAAAATAATTTAGTCAACACATTGTTTCAGCCATAATATGATACAGTTATACTTGTATACTACAGTCACAGTCTTCAAAAGGAATATCTCATCCACATATTCTGCCTTGATGTTCGAAATAACAGCATTTGAAGCTTTTTGAATATTCGACAGTTGCCCTCTGCCAAGGCAGTGGTTGACAAGTCTATATCCAGAAAAAAAAGTAGTTGCTGTATCTCGGTCTGGGAAATAATGAGCTACAGTTCTTCCTATCAGCAAGAATCTGTCAGCCGTCTCAGATCGCTGTCACTCACTCATCAGAGAGAACTTGTGGTTCGTTTATAGGGTCTCGTCCCTGGGGGTTCACACAGAACGTCTGTGTTTGGCTGTTGGCTGATTTATGTTTCACTTTCTTGGTGCGCGGCTTTCTAGTGAGGGCAGAGGACAGGGTCTGTCCCGTCAGTCACGGCCCATCAGTTTTTAATATTTAACACAAGGCTCTGTTTACTTACACTGTGCTCCTATAAAAGGCCTTTGAAATTCATAAGGGAGAGAGGGAATGAGGTGGCACAGCACATTAAAAATTAGCCATGCTTAGAGCAGGAGGACGTCTTATACTACCGCAAGGGCTAATAGAATCACAACATCTGTGCATTTTACTGATGTTGTTCTAGGCAAGGATGTGTACATGAACTAAGGATAAGCCATACTTCTACAGCATTTATTAATATTATTTTTAACTTTAACATTAAGTAATGCATTATTAAAATGAAAAGTTGTGCTTGTTAACATTAGTTAATGCACTGTGAACTAACATGAACTAATGACTATTTTCATTAAGTAACATTAACAAAGATGAATAAATACTGTTATAAATGCATTTTTTGTTGTTCATTCATGTTAGTTAATACATTAACTAACAATAACTAATGGAACCTTATTGTAAAGTGTTACTATATTAACTACAAGATCTCATTACGAAAACTTGTGGGAACTTTTTCGCAAGACGCGGGATATGTACCAATAAGTACATATCATTGCAGTTTCCAACAGAAATGAGGAGTAGACTAGAGGCGGTAAAACAGGGAGCACTTGTAATTGTTTTTTTGTGCACGGTTATGATTACAGCTCTATATGTTTCTCTTTCCGGACATAGCAATCTTTCTCAGTAGCTCAGCCTGCACGGAATTTGACTTGGGATGCGGAATCCTTGGGTACAAATGAAAAAACATGACTCGCGATGAAAGAGCTCAAACAAGCTAAAACCGCATGCTTGTGATTGCATTTTTACATCACATTTGCTTTTGTTCATACTATCGGGTAGGTTTAGGTGTAGTGCAGATGGTACATTATTTTAAAACGTCACAGAGCGTTAGAGTTATAGCACCACTCAAAAGACATTTCACGTCAGAACTGCGGTTACTCATACAAAACAAAAGTCACATAAAATATACCGTATGTATGTTCATCTGTTCCGGGGGAAAAAAAACACTCTTTTAGTGCCACTCAGTGGACATTTCACATCGAATATGTCACAAAACGTTCATGGCAGTATGTCTTTCGCATTTAGCTGAAAAGTTCCCAGAGGTATGTTTTCGTCATGAGGTTGTAACTTTAATACATATTTTAGCCTCCTTGTTAAAAAAAGAAGATAAAATCAGCTTATGATAGCTGAGCACTTAAAGAAGTTATATATTGTTGCCTTGTGCTAGCAAATGTATTGTTTCCTTCTGATCTCTGAGTCACCGAATCATTCATTCAACTGATTCGTTCAGAAACAATGATTCATTCAGGAGCAAAAAAAATAATAAATCAAGTGTGTGTTACTTCCAATTGGAACCATTCATTTAGCTTTGGCTTAGTTTGAAATTGCAAAAAAATAGACAAAGTAACTGGCAATGTTGATGAAAGGTAAGTTAATTAATAATTTTGGAATAAAATGAAATTAAAATGAGAGTTCACCCAAAAATGAAAATTCTGTCATTAATTACTTACTCTCATGTCGTTCCAAATCTGTAAGACCTTTGTTCATCTTCGGAACACAAATTAAGATATTTTTGATGACATTTTGATTATTTTTGTTGTTTCTTTGTGCACAACAACTATTCTTGTAGCTTCGTAAAATTAAGGTTGGACCACTGATGGGATATTAAGGTTGGACTATTTAAACAACTTTCTTACTAGCTTTCCGGGCCTTGAACATGGTAGTAAAACTTTTGGATTTCATCAAAAAATGAAAATGTTCCGAAGATGAACAAAGGTCTTACAGGTTTTGGAACAATGGGAGGGTGAGTACTGTAATTAATGACAGAATTTTCATTTTTGGGTAAACTATCTCTTTAACTTTGTAATAAAATAAATCAATAAGCAAAATTAACTTATAGCCAATTTATGTTACTAAAATATTGATACATTTAGCTATGTAGACATTTTTTTGTAAATGTATGTAAATTCAGAACATCTTTTTTTTGTTTAGACACTTATTAGATGTTCAGGGAACATGATGTACCTGCTAAGGAACATCTTCAGCTCTCATTACAGTCGGTGCCTCTGGCTTTTTCTTCAGTCCTCAATACAGCACCTGCTTCTGCACTGCAGATATTTCTCAAGACTTTTTATAACTGAAGAACATGTGCTTCTGTAGCACTGCTACAGTACTCGCTTTGCATTTGATATGCTGGATTAGGCTGTGATCCATTAAATTCCAGCCATGACAGAGCTGTGTGAAAAAGGTGAGACACGTCTTCAGCTGAAGGACTCATGATGAAGGACTCTCCGGGTCTCTGAAAGAGTCATGAGAGACAATGATGGGCCAACTGGAGGAGGGTTTTACGCTCACACTGTATCCAAAGCAACAGACACTCTTTCTCAGCGTGCCTCCGGGATACATATCCGGTCTAGCATTCAGACTTTGTGCGTGTGTGTTTGTATGTGTGTGTGCGTAGGTGGTTGCGTAGGTGGGTTGGTACAAAGTGCAGCGGTCAACTTCCATCGAACCAGCAGGTCAGGGAAAAAAACTCCTGACATTCCCACAAGAGCGTTTTATAATGTATCCTGCACCTCAATAAGAACATTTGCTTGTATTTTTGAAGCCTAAAGTCACTTCAAAAGGGCAGACAGGGAGTTCACAGCAGAGCAGGAAACAATTTCAGACAGACAGCATTTCTCCTGTGGCTTTTCTTGTGAATGCAGGCAACAATAACTAAACTCAGTATCTAAATCATGGATTTAACTTTACATGTGGTATACAGAGTCCCTACACCTAATCTTATAGGGATTTACATAAATGACATTTGCTTTTAGAATTACGTGGTTGGTAATTAAGCTATATATAGCCATCCTGATGAATCTGGGCTCTGCTTGGTGGCAACATCTCAAGGCAGGCAGTCCAACGGACATTGCACACTGCTGGGTTCCACGGACGCAGACCAAGGAGGACACCACTTCTCCAGATAAGGCACACAAAAGCCCGCTTGACCTTTGCAAATGCTCATCTGGACAAAGAAGAAGACTTCTGGTCTTCTGTTTTATGGTCAGATGAAACAAAAATTGAATTGTTTGGCCACAATGAAGTAGCCTTCATTTGGCGTAAAAAAAGGAGAAGCCTTCAACCCTAAGAACACCATCCCCACTGTCAAACATGGTGGTGGGAACCTAATGTTTTGGGGGTGTTTTTCAGCCGGTGGACCAGGGAACCTAATCACAGTAAATGGCACCATGAAAAAGGAGCAATACATCAAAATTCTCAACAACAACATCAGGCAGTCTGCAGAGAAACTTGGCCTTGGGCACCAGTGGACATTTCAGCACGACAACGACCCAAAACACACAGCAAATGAAGAAATGGTTAGCAGACAAAAACATTAACGTTTTGCAGTGGCCCAGCCAGAGTCCTGACTTAAATCCAATTGAGAATCTGTGGATGGAGCTAAAGATCAGGGTGATGGCAAGGAGACCCTCCAATCTGAAAGTGTTGGAGCTCATCGATAAAGATGAAAGGGCAAAAATAGAGGTGAAGACATGCAAAAAGCTGGTCAGCAATTATATGAAGCGTTTGATTGCTGTAATAGACAATAAAGGCTTTTCTATTGATTATTGAGAGGGGTATGATTAATTTTGGACATGCCACTTTTTGTTCAAATGTAAATACAAGATGAGTAATAATTTTTTCCACAATGATGCCTCTTGTACATTGTCTTATCTTCTGGGTGACATCTGTGTCATTTCTAATCCAAAAAAAACTTGCTGGTTGAATAAAAGTAACTTTAAGTCAGAATTTGCCAGGGGTATGGGCCTTGAACGTGTCAGTTGCGTTGCTGTCTATGCATGGTCAGAAAGCTCTATAATTTCATCCAAAAATATCTTAATAGGCTCTGTGCAACAAGTTCCGTGACATACTTCCATTTTCCACAGTGATCGGCAGATCAGTTTCCTGTTTACTTCCCGCTCCTGTTACAACACGATGCACTTTTTTCCAGGGGTTTCAGTACAGCGTAATCGATACTGTGTCACCAGGCAGGCGTGGCCTATTTGAGAATTTGCATAGGTCACCGATCATGCGCAGTTAGGGAAAAGCCATTTGCTTCAGATACCTCCACTAATGCAGGGGTTTCGTGCCCTTCATATTTATATTTATATACAGTGTCTTGAAATACCTGTCCACGATCGCAGGGGTTTCGTGCCCTTCATATTTATATTCATATACAGTGTCTTGAAATACCTGTCCATGGTCGCAGGGGTTTCGTGCACTTCATATTTATATTCATATACAGTGTCTTGAAATACCTGTCCATGGTCGCAGGGGTTTCGTACCCTTCATATTTATATTCATATACAGTGTCTTGAAATACCTGTCCATGGTCGCAGGGGTTTCGTACCCTTCATATTTATATTCATATACAGTGTCATGAAATACCTGTCCATGGTCGCAGGGGTTTCGTGCACTTCATATTTATATTCATATACAGTGTCTTGAAATACCTATCCACGATCGCAGGGGTTTCGTACCCTTCATATTTATATTCATATACAGTATCTTGAAATACCTGGCCACGATCGCAGGGGTTTCGTGCCCTTCATATTTATATTCATATACAGTGTCATGAAATACCTGTCCACTGTTGCAGGGGTTTCGTGCCAGATACACTTAATATTTATATTCATATACAGTATCTTGAAATACCTGTCCACGATCGCAGGGGTTTCGTACCCTTCATATTTATATTCATATACAGTATCATGAAATACCTGTCCAAGATCGCAGGGGTTTCGTACCCTTCATATTTATATTCATATACAGTGTCTTGAAATACCTATCCACGATAACATTGTAAACCATGATTAATTTTCGTAAATAGATGCTACACGTTTTACATTTCTATGGCTGTTTATTGGTTTTCGAAAATCGTTTAAATGTAAAATTTTAAAACATAAAAATAATCTGTATGACTGTTGTCCTTCATTATCCATCAGTGCTGGTCCGAGGTTTTGAAATGCCCGCGCAAAAAAACTGACTTACTGCGCATGATCGGTGACCTCTCTTAATATTTTTTTTTAGAAAGGGGCATTTTCCTAACGCCCCCAGAAACGCCCATTTTACGTCGTGGTAATGAAACCCCTGGAATTTAGTGAGTGCCCCTGTTACAACGGCGGTAAAGATGATGCAAAGTGAACAAACAAGAGCTGTAACCGTAAGAAAAACCCCAAAATATAACGTCAGAGATGTATTCAAGTTACAGAAAATGGTGGGTGGTTCAAACGATCATTGCTGTGTGCCACTTTGTACGGGATCCAGCCGATATAACAGTGTACTTAGCTTCCACCGCTTTCCAAAACATAACGGCATCCTTGCGCAGTGGCTTCACAAGATCCGGAGGACAGGGTTTTCCATAACTCCGCATACGAAGGTATGCGGCAGACATTTCACGAATGATCTTATCCGTACTACTGCTAAGGGTAAACAGATTTTAGCTGCAAGTGCTGTGCCATCGATGTTTGAATGGAACGGCTACACAAACAGCAAGACGCGGGCTGGCATTTGGGAGCGCCGCATTGTCCCACATCAAGTCCTGGCCCCGTGGCTGAGGAGACTGAGGAGGATATTGTGGAAGCAATGGTCCCCATGCCCATCGACCACGACTATGGAGCAAGTCCCACAGTGTGTGTTGACCGGGAGCAATATGAGAAGCTACTTGATGAAATCGAGATGCTGAGACAGCAGGTTCAAACGCTACATCTACAGAGCTCATTTGGACTCCAGCGGTTTGCATCATCACCAGAGGACATCCGATTTTACACCAGGCAAGATATGCACAACCAATCTATCAAGCCAAGTTAGTAGTGGTAAGATCAACGTTTAACTTTACTGTAAGTGGTTGTATCTATTGTCTGTTTTAGTGTATTATTTTATCTGTCTTTTTAATCTAATATTGAGCAAGTATGATAATTAATTCCAACTACAATACTGTTTAGGTTCCCCTCATATGAGCATCTGATGGCATTTTGGGGCCTGATCAGTTCTGCTACAGTGAAGATGGTTAGGGTCACCAACACCAGAGCAAGGAAAACAACAAACACAACAACTGAAAGTCCTGTAACCAGACCGACTGTAAGTAGCAGGCTCATACACAAGTACACACACCCATGAATATAATGATTATGATCTAACATTAATTTAATATTTTCCCACAGAAACTGCTGCCAGTAGAGGAACTTTTCCTCTTCCTGTCATATCTGTCCACTGGCTGTACCCAGAGGGAGCTGGGCCATAGATTTAACATCCATCGAGCAACAGTCAGCCGAATTATTGTGACCTGGGCCAACTTTCTCTACAGCCTACTGGGATCGGTATGTACATGGATGTCTCCTGCAGCTGTGAAGGCCAGTCTTCCACAGGACTTTCATGGTAGCTACAGCGACACACATGTGGTCCTTGACTGCACAGAGTTACGCTGTCAGACTCCTTCATCTCTGCTCCTTCAGAGTGAGGTCTTTTCCCACTACAAGTCCCACTGCACCTTCAAGGCCATGGTGGGAATGTCCCCTCATGGAGCCCTGACACTTGTGTCAGCACTCTTTGAGGATCATCCATTAGTGATAAGGAGGTGTTTCGCCAGTCAGGGATTACATCACTCTTAACACCTGACATGGCCATCATGGTTGACAAGGGCTTCCTGGTGGATGACCTTGTACCTGGGACTGTTCATCGTCCTGCCTTTCTCTCCAAGAGGACACAAATGTTGGAGGTGGATGTTCTGAAGACGCAGTCCATTGCTTGTTTAAGAGTGCACGTTGAGAGGATGATCCGAAGAGTCAAAGAAAATAAACTTTTTGATTCTACAATCCCTCTGTCCATCTCAGGCAGCATCAACCAAATCTTCACAGTTGCATGTCTCCTCACAAATTACCAAAATGGGCCTCTTGTCAAGAAATGGATGTATGACGTTTAAGATGATGAGGAAGAGGAAGCAACGGGAGAGTTGTTGAAGTTGCATGGGGTATGGTGATGAACATGGACTTGTTTATTCCTTAACTTACATTTTAGTCTTGTTTATGCTCAATTTGTTGATTCTCTCTCACACAAAAAAAGTTAAAATGTTACACATTCGTGATAATCAGTTATGTCTATGTTTTTTGTTAATATCTTAGGGCCACCGGAGGTGGTGTGTATGTACTACAGTGTACACAGTAGTACACTGCAGTGTACTTCTGTGTACACTGCAAACTTAATGTGTAACTGCAGACTTAATGTGTAACTGTGTACAGTGTACTACTGAGCTAATTACTCAGCAGGTGTGCTGCATACCAGGGAGAAGCATGCAGTTTTTCCCCATCACATTGTGGCTAGCATTTAAGCCTTTTGTTTGTTTAGTTTATTAGTTATCGGTCTAATTTAAGTGTGTGTGTATATAGATCAGAAATGGGAAATGAACCAGAAGATTGTGAATAAATGCATTGTTATAACCGCATGGATGTCTGCTGAGTATCTTTCTCATTCAGTGAACCCACCACAGTGGAAAATTGTCAACTAAGTATCGGCATAGCAGCCCCTCAGTGGCTTATAGGTTTTGTTAAAATCAAGTCACTACATTCAATGTTGCATCATAAATGTATACAATTTCAAAATAAGCATTTACATTACATCACACATTACATTTCATTACATTGTGCATGGTGATTGGATTTGCACACATTACATGCATTTCTGCAAGTATACATGGAAATAAAACCTGTCTACCTTTTCTTTGATGACATCTAACATGTCACTGTCTCTGTAAATTCTTTGAATTAGCATGTCTTCCTCAGCTGAGACAACAAAGTCACACCAATTCATTCCTGTTATTAGCATCTGCCCTTGTACTTGCGAGTAATATGCATGTGATCTTGTGAGCTCCAGTTTGCCTGAATTCATTTTGAGATATGGGCAGTCAACATAGCTTTTAACATTCGGACATTTCATTTCAATCAAACCAAAATTACACAGCTCTGAAGGATCAAAAATTACCCCATCGGGAGATGCCCCCAACCAAGGGGCATCAGGGTGGATTACAAATCCACAAGGGTAGTGGTTGACCCTCTTCATCTGGCAGTACTCCCAGATGGCATCTGCCTCCATTTCAAGCCCCCTCTTCATAGCTGCAGTCTGACGGGTTCCCTGCAGTAACCTGTCAGCCAGATTGTCTTCAGTACACTCTCTTACCTGACAGATCTCCCTGAAACGTGAGGCAGTGAGTCTTGGCCTCCTTAACTGATGCCATTCACTGCACGAACTTTGTTCTCTAGTAGCACACTCAAATGTGTGTGCCATGTCCCAAGTGACATCAAGACTTTTAAGGTACAGCTGCTGTGCTTCACTACAGACAAACATGCAATTAGATGGCTGCAGGCGGTAATTCTGAAGAGGCAGAGATGGAGGTGGTGGGGCAGCATGGAAGGACAGGTCCCTCTTAGCTGTTGCTGGTTGCTGGTAGGACAATGGACTTCCAGCTTGAACTGGGCCAAAGGGCAGAGTCAACCAGAGGAACTTCACAGCTGATGTCCATGCTGCAGATCATCGGTGCCTCAGATGCGGAGAAGTTCTTATAGGCTTCTGTCACCTAGGCATGTAATAAATCATAATTATCATACCATAAACGCTTCCCATTTTTTCAATGTAGTGGTGTGCATGGCCTCACACCACTAAAAATAGCTTTGTAATCGAAAACCCTTCTGTAAACAGCTCCTCATAAAATTGTGAATTACAAGTATATGTATATAAATTTAAGTTGAGATCATATTATACTGTCTTTTAGAATTTGATCCTGTTACCCCTACCTGAAGGACAGAGAGATCAGGTAAATCCCCACTCAGGCCTTTGTAGAGTGTGCTCCTGTGTGAAACATAAAACTTTACATATGTGCCATACACATTTTCATTCAAACACTCATGCAGGATACTGTAATAAATCTACAATGTTCAGCTTTTACCTTATGCCCTCTTTTGTTCCTCCACACTTTGGTTTTGCAGATAGCACAGCCATCTTATCCACAGGTCCTGGTTTTATACCCTGTCAAATAACACAAGATATAGTTCAGAAAATATCACCAACACATATATAATGAGTGTGCAACAGATAGATGTGCCTTTTATTGTCACTTACCAAAGTTCTGGGCTTGTGCCATTGTTGTTCTCCCTCAGTACAACTTAGCATAGGGGGGACCACAGGTACCTTCAGCTGAGAATAATGTGCAGACTGGAAAAGTAAGGCTACACAGTGGTTACATAAAGCTGCTCCAGCCACACATGTGCAGCTGTGATGCACCAGCTCCACAGGACTGGAATCTTTCAGTACCACCTGTAAAAGTAAAATGTCATAGGTAGTATTTATTAAACTTGGCTTACTTCATTGTTTAATCATTCTTTTAGACACAGTCTGGGTTTATGTTAATCATTCCTATCTATAATAGCCACTGAGCAAATATAGATTAGAGTATTTTGACTTAATATTTCGAATGCACTACATCAATATTATGCCTTATACCTACAACACCAGCTTACACCTTAAAAAATGACTGAGTTTAGGTAAAACACAGTCAATAATTAGTGACAGGAACGATAATATGCATATGGAACTGATGAGAAAAACATGAATCAGTACGCAATAACCAGTGGGGATCAGCTAAGTAAACCTACCGGCCTCCTCTAACCACTGTTTTCATCTAGCTGCATCCCCAGGAACATCAAGAAACCTGAGTTATAATAACTTACCGTACTGATAACAACATTACAGATTGAACACGAACGCATGCAGTAACCCAGTGGGGACCAGCAAGGTCAGCTTACCTATTATTTTAGCCGTTATTTTCATTGTGAGCACATTTTAGAGTTACATTAAAATGTATGATCTTGCTAGGTCCCCAAGAACATCGGGAACACTGGGTTTCTCAAGCAACCGCTGCTGTGTTATCTATTCTGACTTCACCCTACACTCAAACTGTGAGGCTTCTCAGATTTCTTCTTGGACCTGTAACACAGCGCCCTGACAACAATTTCAAACGTGCCCTGATCTTTGTCTGACACTGAGAGAGACACAAAGTTGACAGAGTTTGAACAACAAGCAATACGAACCAAACGCAAAGCTTAAACATAGCACGTCACCAACGTTAGCATCGCCACATAATCTACTTACCCTCGTACTGGTGCAAGTAACTGGATATATAAAGACGAAATCCTTTTTCCCGTTTGCTCTTCCACGATACGGTGAACATCGTTTATTGATATTTTTGGCAGGTTCTGTAAACATCTTCTAAAATTCATGGTGATGCGATGAAGCAGGAAGTTAACCAGAAACTGATCTGCCGATCCCCGGGAGAAACGGAAGTACGTCACGGGACTTGCGCACAGAGCCTATTTGTGTTCTAAAGATGAACAAAGGTCTTATGGGTTTGGAACAACATGAGTGTGAGTAATTAATGACTTTTCCAATTTGAAATTATCCCTAAATTATCCCTTGAAGGTAAATATAAAAGAAGAAATGCACTAACATATGGATTTTAGACAACTTAATGCTTTTTAACATTAATGTTACAACATTCTGACTTTAAAGCCAAGTGTTGATGTACAGTGAACTTTTCCCCTGCATTGTCCTTTTCTATTTCTTTATATAACCATACTCTGCTGGCTCCATGGCAACCGGTGTGAATGGCTGCATGGTGTGAATTAAGTCTGAAGTCATTATGAAAGTAATTAGCGAGAACGTGTGTGTGTGCGGGTGGAGCTGAAAGTCCTCTGTCTCATTCTGTCTTCTCTTCTTCTAAGACTGCTGTCAGAAGAGTGCAGATGGGTCCAGGTTTTGCCATCTGTTGAGGGACATAGGTGTACTTGGATTTTTTTAATTAATTAGAAAATAAGGTAATAAAAAAGGGGGAATTGCTTGAGTGAGAAGCACTGATTCATGTAGTGGCTTTAACTCGCTCAGTAATATGCCTGTAGTATTAAAATTAAAATGCTTGTTGTTAGAATGTGCCTAGACGACGACAGTTCTTCATGCAGTGAAATTGGCTGTTGTGACATGAAAATGTAAATGTGCTTGCGTGATTTACATTTACAAAAAGTCCATCTCCGCAGACAATTAGAGAAGATTCATTTCATTACAACACTTTCTTAGAGAGTGGTGTCTTCTAATAGGCAGGTTTCAGAGAGACATGGCAATGTTTGGTTTTCCAAATAGAAGTCTGATCAGGAATAGCTTATCTCCGAACTATTAGCTTTGTCAATGTTTGCTGTCATAAATAATTAATGGATTGTGATCGTTCTCTGTCTTCACATCTACAGAAAAATCTCAGGGTTTGGAAGGTTTCTTTTATGCATTATTATCCACCATTTATGTTGTGGCATAAATGTACCTCCTTGTTAACAAAAGCGTATACAATAAAGAAATTAAAAAATATTTTTAAAGTGCCCCTATATTATGCTATTTCGAATATTGCCTTTCATGCAGTGTGTAATGTACAACCCAGGCTCATTGGAAATACATGCCTCTACATACATTTCTGCAACACCGTGATTACGTACCTTACTGCACGTTTCGCAGCAGTTTCAAAGTGAAATGTCTAGAGTGGTGCTAAAACACATGTTCAATACGTGACCGTGGCACATTTTTATTACATTAGTACAGGCACGTATTGCTGTTTTTTTTTTTTTTTTTTTTTTTTTTTTTTGTGCTTCTTGAGGTACGTATTGCAGCTGTGCAGAATTCAAATATCCGGGTGGTGTCGCTAAAGATTTAATTCTCTATCATGATGAAAATATGCCCTAAACCTAACCGATAGTGTTAACAAATGCAAAAGTCATATAATAACTAATTTGTTGATGCAGCCATGCTATTTGAACATTTTTATGTAAATTTGAGCTGTTTTGTTGAACCGTAGTTTCACATGGTTCATACCGGAGCTCTATCTTAAAGGTGCCATAGAATGCATTGATACAATATTTTAAATTGTTCTCTGATATCTACATAGAAGGTATATGGCATAGGAAACGGCAAAAATTCTCCAGAAACGGTTTTACAAGTCCATTTACAACTCTAGGATTTGTCCCTAGAATGAAATGCTCTGTTATTGCCTTATTTGTTATGTTGGAATTGACCTATTTTTCAGTGTTCTTTTGCAAACACCAGATTTATATAAGAAGGAGGAAATGGTGGTGTTTGAGACTCATGGTATGTCATGTCCATGTACTGAACTGTTATTATTTAACTATGCCAAAGTAAATACAGTTTTACATTATATGGCACCTTTAAGTGCAACACTGTGTCGCATGAGCTACTGAGCAAACCTACTAAATTAGAAAACTCATGCATATGAAGCTGTATATGTGATGACAATGTTCAAAAGTATCTGTTTTCAAATCTGGCAGGATGTTAAAATTGTTTTAAAGCTATAATATAATATTCTGTAAGTAATTGTGTGAAAATTAGGCTTTATTAATCAAAACTTCTTGTGTGAAGTAAGAAAGTCAGAGGAAGAAAAGTTTTTTTTGCTGCCTCTAGTGTTCATTTTAACTAAAAACTGCAGTGATGTGTACATATAGGAACGTTTTTTCAGTTTTGCAGAAATGTACTGTATGTACAGGCACATAAGTTAATTTCTCCCAAAAGAAAGCATCAACTTCAGTAATTCATTAGTAATTCGAATCCCATTTCCGTGATGTAATTCATTGCTTAATTGCCATGTTCTACATTGGCCGGCCACGAACAACTTGACATGCCCTTAAACACATAATTTTACTGATGACTGCTTAAATCTTGTTTATATTTTCTATTGAACGTTCAAAATGCGGAATTATGACATTGGGCGTATCGTTTCTGACATGTGCTGTATGCGGTAGACCAATCACAACATACTGGATCATCTGACCAATCAGAGCAGAGTAGGCTCACAGAAAGGAGAGGTTTAGAGAGACTGAATCTTTGAACTGCTTTAAACTAATTTTTGAGAATCGCTGGAAAATTAGGTCTTATTAAATGCATATTTTTAGAAAATGAAAGCATTGTTTGACCTTGCATGCATGTAACCCTATTCAAAGAGACTCCCAAAACAATATTAGGAACCTTAAAAATGAACCTTTTAGAAAACTCAACAGTTGAAATATAACTTCAAAAAGTTGCTGTGTGGTAACCATGAAGTAAAGAGTTTTATTTATTTTTATTAATAATATTATTTAAATATTATGCCAAAATGCTTAAAGGGTTAGTTTACCCAAAAAATGGAAATTCTGTCATTAATCATCCACCCTCATATTGTTCCAAACCCGTAAAATCTTTCATTTTCAGAACACAATTTAAGATATTTTTGATGAAATCCGAGAGCTCTCTGACCCTCCTATTAACAGCAAGGGTACTGCCCCGTTTAAGGCCCAGAAAAGTACCAAGATGATCGACAAAGTAGTCCATGCTTTAACTGTAATTTTACAAAGCTACAAGAATAACAAAAATAACGACTTTATTCCACATTTTCGTCTCTACTGTTTCACTTGTGGACACGCATGCATGTTCATCTAAGGATGAAAGAAGGTCTTATGGGTTTGGAACAACATGATAGTGAATAATGAATGACAGAATTTTCATTATTGGGTGAACTAACCCTTTAAGACTTTATTTTCCCTTTATTACAATATCAGGAGAGTTTTTTTTAACACATTTTGGGTAGAAAAAAAAAGCTGATAAATCGGAAATTAATGAGAAAGTAAAAAGAAGAAACAAGTTGAACAGCCCTACTGTAGGTGTTAATTGTTGTGCAGGCTGACATGTTAATTAGCAATTTTTTTGTTCTGCCTTTGTTTACATGTGACGCTACTCTCTATTCAAATGCTGGTGAGAAAATTTGCACCTTTAATGACATTGTAACAAAATACCCACAAATATGCCTCTCTCCTCATGAATATTCCTGGGAAGATTTGTATTTTGATAAGTTCAGTTACGTGATTGACATCTCGGATCACAATATCAGCACAGAATATGCAAAAACGAAGAAAAATCGCCCGATTTATTCCTCTCTCTTGCACACACAAAGTGGCTCCTCGACTTCCAATAGACTTGGCTTATAGAGGAGGGCTGTAAAGGTCAGTCGCTGTTAATGAGCTAAGTCTAGCCTATTGCCTCCAAACACCAGGGTATTCGTCTTCCAGATGAATCTATGTAGCAGAGAGACAAAGATTACATACTTTCCGCATTCACCTCTGTGTTTAAATTAACAGCTACATTCCACAAGTAGATTCCCAACATGCCTACTTGTTTTCAAGGCCAGTTGCAGCAGGTGACTAATTAACACTTATCAAACATGTGTAATTTAGACACTTAAAGTATGAATGTAGAACTCAGCAGTTGGCAACACATTGTTCCTGTATTCTGTTTATTATTTTCTTACTCTCAATGCACACTGAATATGTTCTCGGCATAAATTATATGCTGAGGTTGAGTAATGTTTTGTTTCCCGCATTCATCTTTAGATTTCTACAAGTGTTTCCATGCAGAGGTGTAAAAGTAATCGGAAAACCTCTGGGCTGACCTATTGCTTTTATTGCACCATGATACTAACCTTTCTTTAGAAAATACTATACTTATTCCATTTTCCTTTCTCTCATTCACCCACACACAAAAAACACTTTCTGTTCCACCGATTGCTCTTTACCTCGGCATGGTGACACCTCTTGTAAATCCTCTGTTGTTCTTTCTTACTGGCCCTGTTATTCATCACTCAAATTCATTTGCGAGCCCTAAGGTATATGTGTGTGTGTGTGTGTGTGTGTGTGTGTGTGTGTGTGTGTGTGTGTGTGTGTGTGTGTGTGTGTGTGTGTGTGTGTGTTTGTAGGAAAGGTTGATGTGCGTTCGCACACACAGGATGCGTGATGGAACGAGACAGGGCTTGTTGCTGTCCCTGTTGGCTGTACTCGCTTCCTCTCATTCCCTAATCCCTCAGTGTTACAGTCATCTCTGTGCACCGAGCCCCTCAGAACTGTCAATATCCAGACCAGAAAATCTCACTTCTTGATCTCTGCTATCTTACTGCCATAGACAGACTTATAAGCCCCGCCGATGTGCTTAGCATGAAGATGCGCTACTTGCCACTCAACCCCACCAAGCTTGATGCAAGATGCCATTTTAGGGCTTAAGGGACAAAAAGCAAGATGTGGGAAAAAATATTTTGAATGTTATGTCAGCCCATTTCCACTACTGAATAAAAAATAAATAAAAAAGTAATTGTGACTTTTTTTATCTCACAGATTTTTTTTTTTGTTTACTTCTCACCATTCTGCCTTTTTTCTCAGAATTGCATGATACAAATGTGTCAATTTGTGTCATGTTTCATGTAGAGTTGCATGATACAAATGTGTGAATTTCTATCTCAGAATTCTGATTTTATTTCTCACAATTGTGAGTTTATATCACGCAATTCTGAGAAAAAAGTCAGAATTGTGAGTTCATATGTTGCAATTCTGACTTTATAACTCGCAATTGTTAGTTTATATTTCACAATTCTGAGGAAAGATAATTCTGAATTGCAAGATAAAAAGTCACAATAAACTATTTTTATTTTTATTCAGTGGCGGAAAGAGGCTTCCATAGAATGTAGTGCTATGTGGGATTTAAAAACAAAAAAGTTTTGTCTGGATAGTCAGTAAAGTGTCCAATGCAAATTTAGTCTTTTGGCAAAGAAGTCTTTGAACTTTTTGATTCCCTTTTTGTTAAATTTAAAGGCAGCTTTATAAGATTTAGGGTTGATTTTAAATGTGTGTAAAAGAGGTTTCCTTCTCTCACCATGGCTGCATTTACACAGTAAAAACAATAATACTGTGAAATATTATTGCAATAATAATAATGTTATAAAAAGTTATTCCTCTGATGCACAGCTGAATTTTCAGCAGGCTTTACTCCAGTCTTCAGTGTCACAGAATGATCCTTTAGAATTCTTTCTACTATGCTGGTTTTGCTGGTTATTATTTTTGTGCAAACTATAATACACATTTTTTAAGACTCTTTGATGAACAGAAAGTTTAAAAGAATGGCATTTATTTGAAAACAACATAAAAGTCTAAAGCCTAAATGTTAACTGTCAATTTTGATCAATGAAATGCATTGCTGAATAAAAAATACTTTATCCTTTTTTGTCAACAAGTTATTACAAGTGTTATTAAAAAGACATTTTTCGCTTGTTAAATTAAATAGCTTTTAATTGGCTTTTACATTATCCTTGTAGTTAATCCAAAAGAAGTTAATAAAATATGTGGAAATAATTGACTTTTATTATAGCATTAACAGCATTTTTCTACTAATGGAATAATGTCAGTGTAAAGTTGGAGGCATGACAACTGAGTTGAGGATTCATCAGCAGACTTTATTCAGACTTTATTTTAAAACATCAGCAATCAACCATATCCAAGGCAAGACAAAAGAGAAATACAAAACAGATAATGGTCAGGGCAGGCAGCAAACAATACAATCCAAGTCAGAGGTGACGGTCAGGGCAGGACCTTAATGTGCTTCTTCTTGAGCCACTCCTTTGTTGCTTTGGCTGTGTATTTTGGGTCATTGTCATGCAGAAATACCCATCCACGAACCATTTTCAATGCCCTGGCTGAGGTAAGGAAGTTCTTACCCAAGATTTGATGGTACATGACTGCGTCCATTGTCTCTTTGATGCAGTGCAGTTGTCCTGTCCACTTAGCAGAAAAACACCCCAAAGCATAATGTTTTCGCCTCCTTGTTTGACAGTGGGGATGCTGTTCTTGGGGTCTTGGGAGTTGATTTGATGCCAAAGAGCTTGGTTTTGGTCTCATCTGACCACAACACTTTCACCCATTTCTTCTCTAAATCAATAAGATGTTCACTGGCAAACTTCAGACGGGCCTGTACATGTGCTTTCTTGTGCAGGGAGACCTTGCAGGCACTGCAGGATTTCAGTCCTTCATGGCATAGTGTATTATCAATTGTTTTCTTGGTGACTATGGTCCCAGCTGCCTTGAGATCAAAGATCCTCCAGTGTAGTTCTGAGCTGATTCTTCACCATTCTCATGATCATTGAAACTCCATGAGGTGAGATCTTGCATGGAGCCCCAGACCGAAGGAGATTGACAGTTATTTTGTGTTTCTTCCATTTGCAAATAATCACACCAACTGTTGTCACCTTCTCACCAAGCTGCTTGGCGATGATCTTGTAGCCTATTCCAGCCTTGGGTAGGTCTACAATCTTGTCCCTGATATCCTTGGACAACTCTTTGGTCTCTTTGGTGGAGAGTTTGGAATCTGATTGATTGATTGCTTCTGTGGACAGGTGTCTTTTATACAGGTAACAAACTGAGATTAGGAGCACTTCCTTCAAGAGAGTGCTCCTAATCTCAGCTTGTTACCTGTATAAAAGACACATGTGAGCCAGAAAACTTGCTGATTGATAAGGAATCAAATACGTATTTCATTCATTTAAATGCAAATCAATTTTCTCTATTTTTTGTTGTTATACTGTCTCTGACTGTTAAAATAAACCTACCATTAAAAGTATAGACTGACCATTTCTTTGTCAGTGGGCAAAGTGCAAAATCAGCAGGGGATCAAATAATTTTTTCCTCACTGTACAAATTCCCTGTAAACCATGGCTTCTTGGTGCTTAGAGGGTATATGGGAAATGGAGTCTGGGGTGTAGTAGCACGAGCATGGGATGGAGTGCCCTCTAGGGGAGCCCATGGTCACTCTAGCTGGTAATTGTAAAAGATGCATGAACCTTACAGCTGCATTCCATAAGATAACACATTATTGAGCAAGTACATAACCAATCAGTGTTCAAAACTATCTCCCCACTTTAGCCCGATTCACAGCGGTAAGCTTGTTATAATGTTTTCTAATTTGAGTGGTTTGGGTCATTGGTCTTTGCGTCATTACGTCTGTATACATAAAGAAAGAGTCCAAGCTAGTAGGCTATATGGCGTGTGTGGATACTGCAGCTGACGGATCATTTATAGCCTCCTCTTACAGCAGCTGGAATGATTAAACTTGTCATTTTGAGAATAGAGTCTTGAATGGTGCATGATGGTAATTAAACACATGTAAGGGACCGAAATTAAATTAAATTCCAGTTTTAAATGTGCATCTGATTACAGATATGTGGAATTACACTGAAGATTTGTATTTCAAAGAGAACGAGTTCTAAGGAACATTAAATTGCTTTTTGAGGTTAAAATAACAATTTCTTTCGGTGACATTTAAATGGTATAACAATTAGAGATTAGACCTTACAGAAATTGAAATCTACAGATAAGGCTAATATTGTTAACATTAACAATTTGAGAGCAAAGTATAACAGTTATAACAACATTTGCACGGATTGATGTAATCTGAGCTAACTTTTGCAGGTTGAAAGTTGAGTTGCCAGAGGCTTTTGTCCAAAGTGTCTACTGAAAAAATATATCTTTGATGGCTAGCACAATGCTTTCCGCTAGGAAGTTTGTAATTAGCTTTCATCTGATGGCTATATTTGTTGACAGTGTTGATGCATTGCGGTACTCTTGCATCAGTGCAGTTGTGCACCTGTAACCCATGTGGTCCGCCCTGCTACACTACAGATAAAGCACTACCGTGGTGGGACCGGACCTCTATAGGAGTCTGGATCAAGTCCTGCCACTGCAAGCAGCCTGGGAGCGTCATACCTTATTTTTGTTCTCTGTTTGTTCTCCCTCCCTTTCTCTTGCATGTTTACATCACACTTCTCCTCTGAAGTCTCTCCATCCCAGCAGAAAACCAGTGCAGAGTGATGCCAGTGTTGTACGTGGTGTGAATTTGGACAGTGTGAAGCCCAACAGAGACAAACAGAGATCTCATCCAGCCGTCTTGACAACTCAATGGATCATTCCCCTCAGTTGTCACTGGGTCAGATTTCCATTCAAAACACCTTGACACATTTGATAATGTGACAAATGGGTCTCTTTGTCTGGAAGCAATATCATCAGTATCATCCTCTCTGCGGTTATTTGCGCAATGAGCCAGCAAATGAAATTAACAGAAAGCAAATTAAAATGAGTGAAACTGATTGAAATTGGAAGTAATCCCAAGACAAAGGTCTAAATTTTTACGCTTTCTCAAAGACGCGCTGATCAGATGGTGCACGAATAAACAAACATGTCTGGATGAAATGAATAAATGAATAGACA
The DNA here is from genome assembly GCF_049309525.1 of Garra rufa. Classification (NCBI taxonomy): domain Eukaryota; kingdom Metazoa; phylum Chordata; class Actinopteri; order Cypriniformes; family Cyprinidae; genus Garra; species Garra rufa. The sequence continues at coordinate 22,553,568 of NC_133366.1, read as the reverse complement.
AATATATGTTTAAAGACTTCATCACAGTCTTGTTTGTTTGCTCTGTGACAGCAAATACCAGCTTCTGGATGATCAACAAAACAAGCTCTCAACACACAGTGTGAGCTGGGCAATAACAGCCAGAGAACTGAGACGCTGCACTGTAACGCCATTGCAAATATTTATGGGCCAACACGGAATCGAAATAATGCAATATTATATTTGCTTCCTATCAGTACATTATTTGTTCTAACAGGGAAATATTTAGTGTGTAGAAGAGGACTGAGGCTGATACATCCACTTGCATTTAGCTCTCAGATCCTGACCAATAAGAAAGAATACTCGCACTAGATGCCTCTCGTCCAGTCAAAAATGCCTTAACTCTTTTGTAGTTCACACAAAAATATTCCCAAATAAATTCTGTCATTAATTACTTACTACCTTTTTGGGCCTTGAATGTGGTGATGATGATGATGATGATGATGATGATGATATATTTTATTTGAGTGTCAAACACCTTAATTGGTGCCCAGCCCTCATGGGCTATTGTGGTAGTACCGCTACTGTCTATGTAGGGTCAGAAAGCTCTTTGATTTTGGACAGATTTTTCATTTTTGGGTGAACTATCCCTTTAACACTTAATGAAGTGTAACTTATTTATCTTATACAACCTAGTAAGACCGATTGTGGGCAGGGAGATGCTTATGAAAGTTGCACATTTTTACATTATACCTTTGATTAAGATTTGGCGGTCGCAACAGCTGCTCATATATCAGCATTAAAGAGTATCTTCAGCCCTGAAGTAAGGAGTTGCCTGCTGGCAATAAAAAAGCATTAAGATTGTGTCCTTGACTCAAGCTCTTCAGCAAGGTCCAGCAGAGATCATTACCCAACCCTAGGGACAGGAGTGTGATTAATGGTTATTACGGCCCAAACAACATCCGAGGTCAGCCGTGAAGAGGAGCAATGTAAGAAGTGCCAGAGAGATCACTCTTTTGTCTCAAAGAGGTGTGGAGGCCGAGAGAGAGCATAGGTGTGTGTGTGTGTGTGTGTGTGTGTGTGTGTGTGTGTGTGTGTGTGTGTGTGTGTGTGTGTGTGTGTGAGAGGCTCTACACATCTGCTCAAGATTATTTGAGTGTCACCATGTGCTTGGGTGGGTTCCGCCTCGGCCCTTTGATCTCCTTGTGCACCTTAAGTGGATCCATAATACCTTATTTCTGATTAAGTTACAAATATGCGAAATTGAGTTGCGGTCTTTGTAGTCTGCACTACAAAGCACAGACCATTTATCATAGCTTTCAGTGAAATCAGTGACAGCAATAAGTCTGACAGGGAGTGTGCTCGATCTATTTTCATGCTCATTTGATTAGGCTGCAGCACTCAGTGCATTCCTCTTAGATTAATGAGAGATACATCTTGAATTTGGGTGTTGCTTATACTATATAATGAAGCTTGTTTCTGACCAAGAATAAAAAATGAATAGATAACTGTGTTTAAATTGAGAAAGTCAGTCACATTGTGAAACAAATTCCAAAAAGTAATAAATGTGAATTATAGAGTAGCAGTTATGAACATTTGAACATTATTAATAGTTGCAATTGCAACAAAAAATCTGAGATTCAAATCTGAGATTTTAAGAGATTTAAAATCACATTATGTGATATATAAAGTTGCAGTTATAAAAGCTGCATTTGTGAGATATGAAGTGACATTGTGGGAAACAAAGTTGCAGTTGACTCTTTGCAAAGACCGCTTTTATGGAATTGCGCTCTAACGCTAATTGTGCTCTCATGCAAATTTTCCCTGTTTAGAAAATCTGGCCCAAATTCTCAGCTCAATTTTGTCTTTTCAAATTTTGAAATTCAAACAAAAAATACAATTTTTTGTGGCTCTTTCATGTGTTGTTACAGATTGCTGTAGTGCCTCAATTCAAGCAGCATGTAAAACAATCATCTCTTCCTCATTACTAGTTATAGCATGACATAAACATGAATGAACATCAGAAGGTAAGTTTAAGTCCACCAACATTACTCTACTCTTCTGTCTGGTTTGTTTGTTGGGCAAAAATAGCAGATTCTGCGTTATGATTGTTTAGATTGCCTGTCAGTTAAATTCCCTATGAAGGGTCAATTGCCATATTATAAAGTTTAGTCACATTATAAGATATAAAGTCGCAATTGTGAGATATCATCACATTGAGTATATTAAAATCACATAGGAGATAAGTCTCAATTATGAGAAACAAGGTCGCAACTGTGAGATATAGTCACATTGCAAAATATATAACCACATTATGAGATACAGGGCCAGATTTACTAACAGCTTGCACCAGCGCAAACTTTTCGGTGTTAAAATAGTACTATCAGGATTTACTAAAGATGCACAGTAAAGAATTAGCGCTGAAAAAGCATGGGCACAGTTATTTTTGCACCTGACCTTTTTGAATATGTATTTGTAGGAGTTTCCCGTTCAGACTCAAAATTTATAGGAGAAGAGTATTAAAATGAATCAAGCAATGGAATTTACTAACATTTGCGTTCATCAAATTACTGGTATTTGCGCCATTATTTAACACCAAAAAATGCATTTAATGAGATAGGGCAATAGTAAATCTGGTTCAAATCTCAGCTTTCAAATTTTGTCATTTTTTTAAAAGAAATTTAAACAATAAATATAGTTTTGTGGCTCTTTAATATGTTTTAACAGATCGCTGTAGCACCTCAGTTCAAGCGGCACATGAACCGATCATCTCTTCCTCATTACTAGTTATTGCATGAAATAAACATGAATAAACATCAGAAGGTATCCTGTTTCAACTGCAGAAAGACTTCAATGCACAGCATTTAAAAAAAATAAAATTCACCAACATTAATCAACTGTCCTGTCTGGTTTGTTTGTCGGACAAAAATGGCAGATTCTGCCTTATGATTGGTCAGATCGGGACCACATTATGAGATATAGGGCCAGATTTACTAACAGCTTGTGTCAGTGCAAACCATCCTTTGGCGTTAAAATAGTATTGTCAGGATTTACTAAAGACTTGCAGTGAAGAATTAGCGCTGAAAAGGCATAGACACAGTTATTTTTGCATCTGACCTTATTGAAAATGCATTTGTAGGAGTTTCCCTTTCAGATGCAAAATTTATGGGAGGAGAGTTTTAAATTAATCACGCAACGTGATTTACTAACATTTGCGCTTATCAAATTATGGGTATTTGCACCATTATTTAACGCCAAAAAGGGCATGTCTTAATGCAGGCGCAAATTTGCACTGCTCATTATGGAAATGATCTGGCTGCGTTTGTGTTCTTTAGTTCCAGTAAATCACATGCAGAATTTTCCCCTCCTGTCTGGGAATTTGTTGTGAGATATGGTTACATTGTGAGACCTAAAGTCGCAATTATGAGAAACAAGTCGAAATTGGTAGATATGCAATTTGCAATTTTGAGAAACAAAATTACAGTTCTGAGATTTAACGCCACTTTTTTTTTTTTTTTTTTAAGGCTACAGGCTTCCATACAATTCTGTGGCTAAGATATAGAGAAGCAAAAACAAACAGAAATATAAACTTGATTCCCTTGGAGAGTATATACACCTTGTTACTGCTTTACAGAAAGAGAGTTACAGAAATTCAGAAAGAGAGGAAGTGGATGCAAAGTCAGCCTGCGAGTCTCCCTGGTTGGAGTCGACAGCTCTGTAGGTGCTGTCTTACACATGTCAACAGAAATCTGTAAGGAGGAGTAGAAGTTCTGGGAGCTGAATGTGAGCATGTTTGAATTAGCACATTTCAAATCTTCCATCCAGTCTTGGACTGTGGCCTTTGGTGGAGGACTGTCCTCAGATAAGTTTTTCCTTTAATTGGACCGGGCAGCAGGCAGAACCTGAGCGGTTTTCATGTTCTTTTGGCTGCAGACATGTCGGCCTCGCCGGAGGAGGCGGTTGGATTTCTGAATGGTGGAAAAATTCTTCTTCAGAATGTCACTTTGGATCTCTCTTTTTCTCGCTCATGCTCGCACGCTCTCACACAGCCTCTCTCGCTTTCCCATTTCCCAGTTTTCAATCTGATGTGTGAACTTGAAAATTGCTGCTATTTTAGCATCATTACATATGAGCACTTAGTGTAGGAACACTGTCGATCACAAGCCCTCCTTTCCAAGCAGGCTGCCTCTCTCTCTCTCTCTCTTTCTTTCTTTCTCTCTCTCTCTCTCTCTCTCTCTCTCTCTCTCTGTCTCTCTCTCTCCCTACTTCTACTTTTCCTCCAGTTTCTCTTTCAGCTTAGTCAATAGCTTCTTTTCTCCTGCTCAAACCTGTAATTCGAAAGCCTGTGATGCTAAGGACTGACTCTTTACTCACTAACAAACATTCCTACGTTTTGATTAGCTCCAGAATTGAAGATGTACACGCTCCGCGTGATTACCACCATCCCTTTGTCCATTTGTGATTAAAGAAAGGCTTCACGGAGAGAGAGAGCGGCAGAACGATAGGTAATTAGCCAAAACGAGGAGGACGGAATATGCCTTTGAATGACCTCACCGGCTCCTCCACATTTAATTAGCTGATGCCAGCAAATGATTTTAAGCATTGGGTCTAATCTGGGGGCGTTAATCCCATAAAGCCTCATTGACCTGCAGGCATTTGATGATACAAGATTGCCTTTGATGATAGTGCCTTCGCCCGCTGACTTGCGAAGGGCGCGCATGCGTTTGTACACAAAAACGAAACACCTATATATCACTATATGCTCTCCCACTCATTTCTTCACATACTGACATGCTTTTACATTTGCGTTCACACCGTTGAGGCAAATGTATGCAAACATTTTCATATTCGGCGTCCGGCGGAGATGATTAATTTTTTATCGTGTCATTTTGATCTGCATTTGCTTATGCATGTGTCTGCAATCACACAGAGTGGAAATGTGAATTGATGTTATCATCTCTCTAGGTGTATCATCAGCCTGAAAATTGTATTTAAACATCATAAGCTGGAAAAAAAAGAGCTGATAATCAGAGCATTCAATCAGAGCTGCAATTTCAGCCTCTTCTATGATGAAACGATGGACGCTTCACTTTATAATGGAGGGTCATAATGAATTAAGATTCATCTCTGGATAAATTGCCACGAATAGTCTAGAAAAAAGGTCTCTGAGATGAGATATAAGCTGTCGTCTCTGGCCACCTGCTAACATTCCCGGCTCATGAGAAAGCGGCAGCGATTGCAGGCATTATGGAGGTTCAAACCAATAACTGCTTAGAGTTCACACATTTCTATGAAATGAGCTTATAGAAGCAGAGAAATAAGGTGAGGGGAGAGAGACTGTGAAAGAGAAGGAGGAGGAGGAGAGTATCTGTTTTACTTTCAGCCGACTTCTACCCACGCAAGCCATGCGGTAATGATCATAAATACTTGTTTTATGCACACAGTAGTTTTTATCGATCCGTCCACATAGATCGCCTTCACTGCTTGGGCTGACTCAACGAAAGAATCTATATTCAAACAAATCCATATTCAGCAGCAAAAGTGACGGTTTTATTGGCTCTGAAGGTCTCCCTTATTTTACCGCTTCGCAAGTAACAAGTTAAAAGAAAAGGCTGCGAGGAGAAAGTGCATCCCTGTGTGAAGTTCAAAGCTGGGAACGGTACATAAAAACTGGATGAAACCACATAAACCGTGCCCAGTCTGTCTGATACGCCAATGAAAAGCTCCGAGCCGCCTGTCTTCTCTCGGGAGAGCGTTTTGTTTGTTCTGATTTCATGTTTGTATGTGGGTGTGAACCCTGTGAGAAGCAGCATATAGGCGAACAATGTCAAGCCTGCTTGGATGGAAAGCTAAATAGTGTTTGGTGCAGCCGACATTGTTAGACACCGTTTTGAAAGGCTGATTGTATTTACGTTGACAGGTGCACCGCTCCAAAACGTATTCATTTCCTGGGGCCATTGTTTCTTTGAGTGATCCGTGTGTTGACGTTAGCCTTGTTTGTTGTCTCACTATAATCATCGTATTGGGTTTGCGAAATAGTCACAGTGAACTGAATGTGTTATATAAAGAAGAGCAAGATGTAAGAAAGAAAGTGTATCTAAGTATATCTGATAATTAGTTTTTATAATAATTTGGTGGAAAAGCAGCAGCTCTATAGGCAATCACACTCACATGTGTTTGGGATAGAAAGCTGTAATATAAGACCTAAGAGGATATGGGTTGTATTGCTTAGATGATAAGATGAACAAGTGTTGAACAAGTGTTGACGTTTTCATTTAGAACTTAGATAATTGTTTCACACGTTCAAGTATGCTAAGATTGGATGTTTTCATGTATATTTTACTCAGCTACACTTTTTTCAAGAGGCTTTCTGCAGCGTTTTCGGTTCCCCAAAGAACCTTTCATAAAGAGTTCTTAAAATAACCTTTTTTCCGAGGAACATTTTAATAACAACCAAAAAAAATCCACTATTGTGTAATGAAAATAGATACCATAGATGGCAATGAAAAACCTTTATTTTTAAAAGGTTAGCTATTATGCAAAGTCCACTTTTACATGGTGTTTGGACATAAGTGTGTGTTGCAGTGTGTGAACACAACCACCCTACACTGATAAAAATCCACCAACTCCAAATTTTTTAGTCCCCATTAAACCAAACCAGTCTCATTAGGGATGCCGTTTTGATTCTCAAAGCAGTGTGATGTCACATTGTTTAAGCCCCGCCCACAGCCACTAACTGATAGTCCTGCATTGCCATAGTTTCCGCCCTCAGTGAGTTGTCTTTGGTTGAACGCTATCCTCTGTTTTCTCCACGCTCAAGCAGCTATAACATCAACAATGTCTTTTAAGCAATCCTGGTGTTCTGTTTGGATGTAAGACTGAACATAAGAATGCTTGTGGATTACTTTTATTTTTTAAAGTGCCTCAAAATCGACCTAAATACATTTATGTCGTCAATACGTTTACGTTATTCACTCCAGACTGCTTTGTGAATGTCATGTCGTTATAGTACTTGGCTAACGTTTTAAACATATTTGTGTGCATACGTTATTTAAAGTATTTTAATTGATCAAGCTCTGTAATATTTGTGCTGTTTCGTCCCACTTTTGGTGTGTTTGGCTTTCCATATGATAGGCTGAACACCAGTTCACTCGCTCTCAGACATGTTATTTCTACCGATTGTTTATTGCTATAGGTATGCAAAGCAGAGATATATACGCTACACCCTCCTCGGAAGACGGTTAGGAATATGCAGCTCATTTGCTTTTAAAGTGATACACACCAAAGCAGCTCTTTGTTAGACATGCCCCAAAAATGGCATTATATATATATATATATATATATATATATATATATATATATATATATATATATATATATATATATATGTGACCCTGGACCACAAAACCAGTCTTAACCCTCAAAGACCGAGACAGCCGCCGGCGGCTAAAAATAACTATTGTTCTTAAATGTTTAATAACTTTTGAACCGCTAATCCAATTTGAATGCTACAAAAAGTATCGTAAAGTACAGAGTCTACTCTTTTCAGTGATATCGCATTTGTCTCATTTGGATATTCAGAGGCTCCGTGGTAAGCGTGATTACGTCATCACATTTCCTCAGCACTGATTCGTCAGATGAAATCAATACGTTTTGGTCCTCTGAGCCAAACAGGAACGATTGTTGATGCTTAGTCCCACCCCTGTGCCCCGATTGGTTCAAACTGTCATCTATTCAACCAATAAACATAGGTTTTGGTCTTTTGAACCACGGATTAGTATGTTTCTTTGCAGATCTGAACAGACGCAAAGTGAAAGCAAAGTGCGTCTTGCGTGCATGAAAACAAACGCAAAATAACACATTTGCATGACAGAATTCTTTGAAAATGTACAGAAATACTCACGACAGAGCCCTTTGACGTAAAACAAACCAAAAACAAGGATGAAACAGCAGTAGATATCGGATAAAGCACTGGAATGTGGGTTTTCGGTCACTAGGCGATGTCCCGGTAAAATAGATTCCGACGCAGACTACAGCCAGCAGATCCATCTATTTGGTTGTTATATTATGTGACTAATTATTATATAGTTTTTAAAGATTATTTGTACTATTTTTTCGGTTGCACTCTGTATATTTCTCTCTCATTTTGTGTGTAGTTTGTGAATAATTTGGATTGTTTATTTTTTTGTTGCACAAGACAATTTGTGCAATTTTTCTTGTGCTACTTTCTACACTATTTGTGTTTATTGTTCATCTTTTGGATTAAGAATATATTTATCTGAAAAAGTAAATTATTTTTACTGTGTTTTGCTATTATTTAACACTGTTTCTGCGATGACTTTACTCCTGAAACGTTTTTGGACAGGTCTATATTGTCAATAAACGAAATGGGCCTGTTTTTCACTGAAAAGCGCCTAAATAATATTGTAATAATTGGCTATAACTTGCTTGGGGAATGTTATATATAGACAAATTTTTATTTGGAAGTGTAAAACACCTAAATACAAATTTTTAAAGAAAAAAATCCAAACTTCAGAAGTTTTTGTTTGAGTACACAGTAAAAAACACCCAATTGTTGGTAGCGTTTTTTCCTAAAATTCTGGAAATTCACTAATTTTTAGAGAAAACAAAAGGAAATTTGTAATTTTAAATTAGCTAGACATAAAGTTCAAGTTCTTATGTTTATAATGATATATGACAATTGATGCTGACTGCTAGAATAGGTCTGAAAAAACAAAGAAATATACAGGTGCCTCAGGTGCCCCAAAAATGTTCTAGGTCTTTAAGGGTTAAGTCGCTGGGGTATGTTTGTAGCAATAGCCAAAAATACATTGTATGGGTCAAAATTATTGATTTTTCTTTTATGTCAAAAATCATTAGGAAATTAAGTAAAGATCATGTTTCATGAAGATTTTTTGTAAAATTCCTACTGTAAACCTATCAAAATGTAATTTTTGATTAGTAATATGTATTGCTAAGAACTTAATTTGGACAACTTTAAAGTTGATTTTCTCAGTATTTTGATTTTTTGCACCCTCAGATTTCAGATTTTTAAATAGATGTATCTCGACCAAATATTATCCTATCTTAACAAACCATACATCAATAGAAAGCTTATTTATTGAGCTTTCATATGATGTATATATCTCAGGGTCCAGGGTCACATATATATAAACCACATCCACACTCTTAAAAATAAAGGTGCTTCACGATGCCATAGAGGAACCTTTTTGTGTAAATGGTTCCACATCCCTGCTGAAAAAAAAACAGCTAAAACCAGCCTAGGCTGGTTGGCTGGTATTAGCTGGTTTAAGCTGGAAGTGGCTGGTTTTAGCTGGTCTCCCAGCCTGGCCAGGCTGGGCAGGCTGGTTTTAGCTGGTGGTTTTCCAGCTTGACCAGCTAAGACCAGCCTGACCAGCCTGGCCAGGCTGGAAAAGTGGCCAAAACCCCTCTAAAACCAGCCTGCTGACCAGCTATGACCAGCTAAAACCAGCCAACCAGCCTAAGCTGGTTTTAGCTGTTTTTTTCACCAGGGATGGTTTCACAAAAGGTACGTTTTGGAGAAAGAAGGTTCTTCAGATTATAAAAAGGTAAGAAAGAGATGACTGAATGGTTCTTTGTGGAACCAAAAATGGTTCTTCTATGGCATCGCTGTGAAGAACCTTTTAAAGCACTTTTATTTTTAATAGTGTGCAAAACCAATATTACATCTTGTAAACAGGGGCATACTAGTTGCCCTTTAAGCGTGTATGAAAAGCATTTAGTCAAAAACGTTTGTATAAACAAATATTTTGTGCTTAATCAGATTTTATTTGATCAATTTTACAACATTATTAACATTTTGTGATAGTTTCAAACAGTACCATTTGTGCCACCCACTCTGCCTCTACATACGTATTAAGAGTTCATGGATCTTTGGGTAATATAAGCTAATAGGTCTTTGTCTACAAGGACAAGTACAATTTGACGTAGATGATATCAGCCTAAATGGAACGGCTGATATCAAATAATGCCATTAAGCTTTCATCATCATTCCCGTGTTCGTGAACACCCTGATGAAGGCCTAATGCTCAAGCTATTCATCTTAATTAGACTCCGTAAAATGGCATTAAGTGCAACTCCAGTGTTTTGACACGTTCTATCTTGAGCTAACATTTCATTCATTTTACACAGTCAGAAATAATGAAAAGCTTATCATCAGAGCTAAAACACCTGAAAGCTTGTATGTACCAGAGAGTGAAAAGAAGTGTTGTGTATACATTCGATTGCACTCCAGTGGGACAATTTCAAAGAAGGGGTTTTATTCAGTTGCTTTTCTGAAAAGTTGGACAAACAACTATTTGAAAACACTTCGGTAGAGTTGATGCACAACAATATAAACCACATACCTTTTGAAAACCTTGTTTATTGACATGAAAAAAAAAACCTAAAAGTACTTTGAGGGAATCAAAGTGTTTTCTTCCTGAACAAACCACAATGTGTGTTTCCCATATATTGGTCGTTCTCAAAGAGTTGAAATGTCCCTGACTTGATCACTCTTCTTAATACTGATCTCATTAATAGCAGACAGTTTACCTAACCAGCAATAATATTATTTAACAAACTTTAGGTATGGCTTTCTACCATACCATCTAAAATGATTATTATAACCAGAAATTACCCCAGAGTGGTATAGTAGATTCATTAGAATAAATCTACTCAACTCTGTTGGTAATTGAAAAATCCTTATGATTGACTTGTTTGTGTCACAGGACATCACTTTGGTGCTTTGCTTCTTGTATTTTGCATCTCATTACAGTCTGGAAAGAGACAATTCATATGTGTCAAATCCTGGAAAGAATACAAGCGAAAACAAATTAGAGTGTCACCATTGGCAGACAGTTGGCATTGAATGCACCACAGAATGTTTACTATAACTTAAATAACTATGTAACCATACATTTATTGCATTTTAATGTATTTACAGTATTTAAATTATTCCAAAGCTTTTGGAAGAAAGTATGTCTTAGAAAACACTTTCCACTACAAATTAATTAAAAAATTATGGTATTACCAGGGTACCATGTAAAAACGTAAATAGAACATAAATGCATAACATAAATATTGAGTGGTTCTTAAACTACTATTTTGACATTCAAAATCCTTAACAAGCACACTAGCAAACAAGACTAAAGAAAAATAATCAATAGATCAATTGTTTAGTTTTAATAAATACAACGACTGCAGAAAGATAAAAATAAGAATTTAAAATTTGCATTTTTTTCACAGTAGGGAAACAGCAGGGAGAAAAAACTTGATACTTTTGAGCTATTTCTGAATAGCAGTTGGTCTGGTTTTGTTTTGCAGACCTGGCAACCTTGAACAGGCTGAAAAAAATGTAAATCTGGTGGCACTTACCAAATAACAGAAATATCCCTGGTAACACTGCACTTATAGCACATTTAAACCTACTTTATAAAAACTGCTTTATTAGGCAATATACAGAAATAAGATGAAAGGAAAATGCCATCGAAATTTCCCAAAACAGTCTGTTCCCTTTAGAGACATATTCATAAAATTAATTTGTACTTTAATCAATTTAATTTTCCTCATTACTCGGTTTTAAACCTTTGAACAATAAAAACATTATGGAAAATTATTCTTAATAAAAAAAAATCAGCACTGCACTCACTTCAGATATTCTCAGGTATAGTGTACTGTTATCTACAGTAGTGTTATTTTATAAACAGTGTATATAGTGGTTTTACAGTTTTATAGAGTTGTGTTTTTTTTTCTAAGATTTTTTTAAAATCATTAATCTCAGTAATGTAAATGACACTCCAATGATGCAATAATGGAATTATTTTTCACTATATAATTGGAATAAACTGTGTTTATATAGATTGTACAAACATTTTATTGTAACAATTCTGGTGGAGCATTTCAGTCAGTTCACAAGAAAAGTACAGAAAGCACTAGTGACTATTGTGATGGCAGGGTGACATTTTATTGATTTACTTGTAGCCATGTAGATGAAACCATAGAGAATTCTTATACTTCAGTCTTTTCATCTAAGAGAAAGAAATGCTGAAAAGAAGATTGGTCTTTATATGTTTGTTAATTATGTTTTTCACCGACACCCACAGCTACACATTCTTGCCTGTGAGAGATCTAATCAATTTCAGTAGCTCATTCAAAACAGCTGCTTATAAACTGAATACTTTTTTTAATGAATGAGAAAAGTATTGGGCTGTTGTTCGGTAGTTCACAAATGTCCCACATTGAATGACTAACCTAAATGACTAACAAAATATCAGCTATCAATTTTAATTAGAATGTCTGTAAAATAAACGACCTGTGGTTTTCAACTGGTAAAAGCAAAGCAATTTACAGAGTAATATCAGTTTGTGAAACCCAAAAAGTTTTTTTAAGGATTTTTGAGTAAAAGAAATAAAGTATATATGTACTTTTGAACTTCTTTGGACCTGTCTATTAATTTCTTTCAATTCGTATTATTTCTGGCTGCTGTCCTAAAGTGCCTAGGGTTCAGTACAAGTGCTGCCGAGGGTGAACAGAGTGGGGTCACACATTCCCTCTTTTACTGTGGTGCATCTAAGCAAAGCACTTTGCCTAAAATTGCTCCTCAAGGAACATCTCTGCAATTGGCTTTCTGTCTCTCCGGATAAACTGTCCGCAAAATGACAAATTGAATTTAAGCTGGTACCAGCGTGGGCTGATGGTTGTCTGAGTCGTGGGGCCAAATACAAAGATTAAAGAGGGAAACATTAAGACACTGCTCTTTATTATGTTACAACATGAATTGTAACAGCTTTACATCAGTTCCTGGCTTTCCAAGAACAAAAATAAAGGCAAACATACTGAACCCTAAAGTATTTGATTGCATATAGCCGTAGGCAATATGATAGACCAGTCTTAGTATAAATGTCCCCATTGTTTTGACTCAGCAATACATTTTCTACTAAAAAGGTAACACTTTATTTTAAGGAGGACCAATTCTGTTAACTAGCATGGGTATTAACATGTAGGCTGCTTGTTAGTGTTTATAAAGCATATATTAATGCTTTATTCAGTATAAACTTACAAATGTTCAGCATAAATTTACAACTACCTTACAAACTATTAATAAGCAACAAATTAGGTGTTCACTGACACACAAAGGCTAGTTAATAGTGAGAATTGGTCCCCAAACTAAAACATTGTCAAGGGTCAATTATACAACAGTTAGTTCCAGTCTTTGAATCTGATTAGTTGAACAGTGTTTGAGAGAGCTGATTTTTATTTCTATCATGTTTCTGCAGATTACATAAATATGCTGGTAGGTGGTGTCAGTAGGTATTTAAGAGTGAGTCACTAAATAATGCATTCAAACTATTTATTCAGGAAAATGATGAGTGACTTCTCTTAATGAATAAGTGATTGAATCATTTGCTGATTTGTTCAAAAACGCACTTTGTGTGTCACCACTGCGGATCTGCTGTGGCTTTGTTTTCAGCTATTTTTGTCAGAATAAAAGCAGACAATGTAACTTGCACAACCCAGGTTCATGAAAATATGTGCCTCTATATATATTTTTGCAAACCTGTGTTTACGAACCTTACTGCACGTTTTGTGGCAGTTTCAAAGTGAAATGTCCAGAGAGTGGTGCTAAAACACACGTTCAATACATGACCGTAGCATGTTTTTATTACATTGGTACAGGCACGTATTGCTGTGTTTTTTATTACGCTGCTCAAGGTATGTATTGTGGCTATTTAGTATTCAAATATCCAGGGAGTGTCACTAAAGGTTAATGCTCTATCGTGCTGGAAATTTCCCCTGCCCCAAACCCAACCCTAAACCTACCCGATTGTGTTAACAAATGCAAAAGTGATATAAAAACTCATTTGTTGATGCAGCCGTGCTATTTGAGGATCTGAGCTGTTCTGTCGAATCATAATTTCACGGGGTTCATACCGGAGTGCTTTATTACTCAAGTGCAGCACTGTATCACGTGAGCTACTGAGCAAACCTACTAAACCTACTAGAAAACTCATGTATATGAAGCTGTATATGTGACGACAGCGTTCAAATCGTGCGGGATATTAAAATCGCTTTGAAGTCATAACGTGATATTCTCCAAGTCATTGTGTGAAAATTAGGCTCTATTAATAAAAACTCTATTCCTGTAAATCATGCTTTGTGAGAAAAGGAATAAACGCTGTCAGAGATTTACTGCCTCTAGTGTTCATTTCAACTGGAAACTGCAGTGATTTGTACATATAGGTACGTTTTTTCAGTTTTGCATTTGAACTTGCTATATTGTCTACGCAAGCCACCATTGCTAGTTCTTTAGATTTATTTTTTGCTTTTATTTTGATAGTACAGTGTAGAAGAGACAGGAAGTGAAATGGGAGAGAGAGAGGGGACAGGATTAGGAAAGTTCCTTCAGCCGGGATTTGAATTCAGGACGTCCATAGCACAACAACACTTTATATCAGCACGCTGCCCACAAGGCTGTCTGTGCCGACAGCCATTGCTAGTTTTAACATGACATTCAAATTAACAATAGAGGCTCTTGAACTAGCAACAGCAGATTCTGTACATTGAATGGATTTCATAAGTTAAATGTAACATTAGTTGACATGTTGTTTGGAAGCTGTATAACTGACATGTTTTTGCAGAAGAAACACTGGTTGGGTGATTATATGAGAGATTATACATTCCAGTAAGTGTCAGCATACACTCTGATGTTAAAGGAACCGTATGTAGGATTGTGGCCAAAACTGGTACTGCAATCACTTTCAAAATACTGTAGAACGGTGTATCCCCTCCCCATCCTCCCTGACTCGAGGTTGCCAGCTAAGCTGCAGGATTCAGCAGGAACGTAGGCTGCTACAAGTAGCTTTTTTTCTTCTGTTAATTATGTTTATGCTTCACGAGAGATGTTTTGCGAAGTAATTATGTATCGCAAAAATGTACTAATGGCGATTAGCGAAATACTTCGTAAAGATGTACTGTAATACCACATTTCAGTCGAAACATAGATTGTTTTCATACCCTGCTAGTGGTGCGATATAAAGCTTTTTATGAACGCATTTAGCACGGGTGACCGTGGAAAATCCACTGTGTACGGAAGCAAAGTTAGCCAAACATAGATGAATCTTACCTGTCCAGGAGAAAATCAGCAACGAATTCTTCTCCGTTTTCAGCCATCTGCATCTTTCAAAGGCATCTCCTATACAAATCTTTGTGTTATTTCGGACTTTGTCACGACGTATTCCGGATTCATAACGAGGCTTTTAGGTTTTGTAACGTTATACATGTTTTATCCGACACGTTCGTAACTGCAGCTGAGCTGGCAACCCGGAGGACGAAACTCTACTGACTTCGTGATTAGTAGATAGCTGGAGGGTGGAGCCTCAGACCAAAACACAAAATGACAACAATAACATCAGTCGTGGGCTGCAACTCTCACTTTTAAATGACAATATCCTGGCTGGACCACTGTTGTCAGTGATATAAGTATTTGAAATGAACATGATTTCTTAATGTCTAGTGACATGTCAGGGCCATTTTATGATTAACTGAAATAAATTTCTTACATACAGTTCCTTTAAATTGTTTATGTTATAGCCAGTTGTAAAGAACACAAGATCATCATTTCATTCATGTGTCATGCTTCCCTCTTTCACTTTTAATGTTTTAAATGACAATTTGTGGTTTGAATACAAGAATGAATTCAGTCAATACAAAGTTTTTGCATGTAATTGTGTTTCTGGACAAACTGCTTTGGGCATCTCGATTCTGTTGGTTGGATGAACAATTTCACACGCTGGCATAGACTTAAAAGATATTTTACAGATTCTTACCTTTACAGCGGCAGGACCATTGTCAGCGGAGGAGAATCCATACAATTTCTGTCCCTGTGAATTTAAGCAAAGCCATGGGAATTACAGCACTGTTGCTTCCGAACAATCCACAAAACAATCTTCTGAAACCATCCTGGTCCAAACCCCAAAGCTAGGATGTCCTTCTCTCTCTGTAATCACAGGATAAATGCTGCTGTGTTCACTACAGGAGGCAGAAAGATAGCAAAAGTAAAGTATTCATTTCCAGCATGTTCTAAATAGAAAATGTCATTGCAATTCAGAGGCCCTCAAAGAAGCGGCTTTGCCTGGCATATTCACAGTAATTTAGTCTGAGCTCAGAACTGATGGGCTGCGAGTTTTCCTGCCTGCAGACTGCCATATCATACAGAATCCTTCGGGATTTTTATGTTGACAGTGTTTGGTGTGGTCACGTAGATGCATCCGGTGCTTAAAGTCATCATAATTTGATTATAACGGTTTCATGGTCTCTTCACAAAGGAAAATAAGATTCTAGATTTCCAAGAGGCTATTACAGAATCCATTTATTTTATTTTATATGTTTCATCAGACTGACTTAAGAGGCTTTATGTGTGGACAAGCCCTCCGGATATATTTGGCTATTCATTTATGAGTATTCTCAACAAATATTTACCCGGCTAAGTAAACCTTCTCTCTGATGCTAGAGATATAAATAATGTAAAATGTTTTGCCCACAGCAAAGCTGTCTCTACGTAAATAAACACCATGGTCATGAAGCAAAAACCAAGCCAGTGATCGCTAGGGATGATTGGGCTCGACAAAATGCGTTACACACGTGTATGAACACACAAGGAGTCTTGGGGAGTCACATTGTCTGGGTCAACTCCCCCATGTTTTCCCGCTCATCTGCCGACTGCCATCCGTCAGTCTTGACATATTCAATTAGGTGCAGTGATTGTACTTAAACAGACCTTGAAAGGTTTGTTTTCCCCCAGCGGATGTCAAGGATAATTGCGTGGGAGCGTGAGGAGCTTCATACGAATTGATGAGCATCCCACGTGAGGATCTACAATGTGTTTTTTTCTTCGGAAGCTACAGCTGTTGTCCTGTACAGTGTGCAGAGGAAGTTGTGTACTGGCTGCACTAACACATAGTGGCTGTAATTGACTGTGGCAGGTAGATATTTGCTGACAGAGGCGGGAAACTGGAGCGTAACACAAGTGTCCTGCAGCCGTCACAGCAGACTGTGTATTGTCTAGCGCTCCTCTGTGTGTAATCATAGCTGTAGTTGTTTTTTTTCTGCACCGACGTGGGCCTCTTCACACAGCAAAAGGCCTGTCCGGTCGGGCCAATAGACCGTGATCAGTATCTCACCAACTTGCAAAGGCACACAGCAGGTCTGAATGGAACATTAAGGAACACAGACAAAATAGCTGCCCAAGCTGAGGTCAGAGGTGGAACTATACTTGTTTTTTTCCCTCTCCAGCTATATTTTTGTCTCTGTTTTTCTCTCTTTGTCTAGAGATTGTTGACAGTCACCTAGCAATTAGTTCTAATTTTATTTCCCAAAAAACTTTGTTTGTAAAACTCAGGAAACTCGTCAAACTCAGGAACAAGTAGGTTCTAAGTGAAGAGTACATTTAACAAAACTAATAATGAAAAAAAACCAGTACGCATACACGAGAAACCAAGGAACACTCAGTAGAAACAAAACTGAAAACAACTGCATGCACACAAGAAGCATTGTGGTTTAAAGGGGTCATGACATAAGAAGTCAAATTTGCCTTGATATTTTGGCATATAAAAGGTCTTTGTACTATTAAAACATCCTGCGAGTTTCATAGCTTCAAACTTCTCCTTCTCATTATAAACAAAGCATTTATTTAATCAAGCTCCAAAAATGGCTTGTGAAAGAAAATTCGCTTTGGTGTGTTTGGTTTAAACAGCTCATTCACGTCTTTGTACAGAAATCAGAAGGACCCCAGTGTAAGGAACACAAGGATAGTTTAATTTTAAACAGAGAGTTTTGTTTTGTAAGCGAGGCACAGTGTCATGGAGAGTTCACAAAGAAACATTTGGTGAAAGATAAAGCGATACTATCTGACTGCAGCTGCATCACAAACTGTAAGTAAATTATTTCATAATGCTTTGTCTGGAGATGACTGTTTTATTTTGATCATGTTGTCAAAACCCTCACATACTATAGCGAGATACTGATACTGTATTCAATACAATTCTGTTCAATTTCATTCTGTTGGTTGGATGAACACTTCCATACTTTTCCAAGACATTTTATAGATTCTTACCTTTACAGCAGCAAGACCATTGTCAGTGGTTTTTGTCCACGGCTCTATGAATTAAGCAAAGCCATCTGTTACACCATGGGATGTCATGATGTTAGCCAATCATAACATATATATGTATATATATAGCACCACTCACCGGACATTTCAAGTCAGAACTGCGGGACACGTACAAAAATGTCACATAGAACATACCATATAAATTTGAAATCTCTGTCTGTTTTTTTTTTTAATAAATAATAATCTCCTGATGCAAAAAAGGGGGCCAAACATGATCCCCAGCCATCACTCATCATGTGTGCCGCTTTGCAATCCATACAAGGTAGATTGCATAATACTCTGTGTAACTGTACTATATCTTCATGTTCATCTGTACCATATTCTACTTTTTGATGTAATATGTCATCCGTCCCATCGCACTTTACAGAGAATATGTTTTTCACGTCATTCTTATCTGTCTCTTGCCATTGAGGATTATTTTTTAATTATGTCATAATCCTCGCTATAAAGGAGATTTGATTGGGGCGTAACAGGCAGATGTGACCTCATTACTTACAGGACGCAGGCCCCGCAGTCTCTCTCTGTTATCATGGTGACGTGATTATGGCACAAGCGCTTTTCTGAGATGCTGACAGAGTTTTATACCCCGGGGCTTTATTTGGCAGTCTCTCGCCTCACATCTAACTGTCTCTTGTGTGTGCAGTGCCAAATGTTGCTTTTTGACAGCACCACATGTAATATTTCACGCCTGCTTTGGATTCGTGCCTGCTTGTTGTGCAGGTCAGAGTTTGCTCTCAAAGTAAAAAAAAATGGAAAATTAGACAAGCATGTGTTTGGAATTCTTTTCTTTTTTTTTCTTTTACAGAAATTAATTCAGTTTCAACAGATGTTTATGAGACTTGGCACTGAGTAGGATCTTCACGGGCTGTTGGCAGTGATTAAGACAAATTTCAATTTTCAGCTGCTGTTAATTTTATATGGGCATCGCTGGCATGTACAGTAGATTGCCTGATCTTTTGGATTTTCAGGGTTTTTTGGGGGGTTAAATTGTGCCTTAATTTGAACAGTCAAAAGGGCGAAAGAAAATGACATGCAGACAGTCCATTCCAGTTTGTATACTCCATTTTTTTGTTTTATTCAGCACACGTCTTTATTTAGCAAGAGTTCTCGCTTCAAAAATCTTTGAAGTTTATTACATTAAGTAGGAGTGCACAATATTAGTACTGTATTGGTTGATAATAGAGATACTTTAATTGATCAGAAATGGACAGTACTGGATATTTCATTTTGCCTGCATTTAGAGTAATCTTTAAGTGAGTATTAGGTGATGACAAAGCTTTTAAAACCACTAATAATTTATTAAGACTGTTAAATGTATCTTAGAAATAATCTTACACAATCTGAAACTTAATATCCGTTTTACATATACATTATTGTCAGCAATAACATTCATTGTTATTTCATTTTGCTTTACCCTTGTAAATATAGACGTATGTATACTTACAGTTGAGCTCAAAAGTTTTCATACACCTTGCAGAATCTGTAAAATCTTAATTATTTTAGCAAAATTTTGTATTAGATATTTCACATAAAAGATGTTTACATATAGTTTGTTTAGTGATAGTTGTTCATGAGTTCCTTGTTTGTCCAGAACAGTTAAACTGCCCGCGGTTTTTCAGAAAAATTCTTAGTTTTTTTTAGCATTTTAAACCTTCCAACAATGACTGTATGATTTTGAGATCCATCTTTTCAAACGGTGGACATCTGAGGGACTCATATGCAACTATTAAAGAAGGTTCAAATGCTTACTAATGCTGCTGAAGGAAAAATGACGCATTAAGAACTTTTTTAATTTGAAGATCAGGGTAAATTTGACAAAAAGATTCTTCTGTACAAAAAGAAGCATCTTCTGTAGCTTCTGAAGGGCAGTACTAAATGAACAAAATATGATATTTAGGCTAAATAAGAAAAATGTGCACATCTTCATTCTGTTCAAAAGTTTACATCCCTGGCTTAATGGATCACTTTGGAGCATCAGTGAGCGCTTTAACCTTCTGTAATAGTTGCATATGAGTCCCTCAGTTGTCCTCAGTGTGAAAAGATGGATCTCAAAATCATACAGACGTTGTGGGACCTGAAGGATTTTTGTGAAGAACAGCTGGAAGTTTAACTGTTCAGGAAAAACAAGGGACTCATGAACAACTATCACATAAAACAAAACAAAAAAACAGCTGTGGATCATTCAGGTAACAACACAGTATTAAGAATCAAGCGTATGTAAACTTTTGACTACATGTATGTACTATATGTATATGGACTATATGTAAACATCTTTTATGTGAAATATCTTATTCAGGTCAGTACTTAATAAAATAAATCACATGCATTTTGTATGATCCATCTTATTTTTCTAAAATAATTAACATTTTGCAGATTCTGCAAGGTGTATGTAAACTTTTGACCTCAACTGTATATAGCCCTATTACACAAAGGTGTAAACATAGGTAATGATGGTCACAGCATATCTTGTACAAGAAATACAACCTTATTTTAAGGTTCCCATACATTTTTTTTCCTTCAAATGCTTTTTCCATGTCATTATTGTTGGCGCAGATCAGTGTAAACAATGTAAGTGGGTCTTCAAGTTACATTCTCTGAGATACTAATTTATAGCCTAAGTAAAAATATAACCATTTTGCCTCAGCGACTGTGCACTGAGAACTTCTTGCATATGAAATTGGATATAAATGTAAATGTGAATACAAACCATATTATCAAAACACGCTTCGTCAGAAACCTTTCCTAAGGTGTAAAGTAGTAAACAACTTTGCAGATGAGAAACGATAATTAGGTATTCTGAAGGAAAATTCCCATGTTGTTCCAGTGGGGGGAAAAAGGGCTTTGGTTTGTCTGTGGTGATAATAACTGTGGTTAAATTTTTATTTATTTATTTATGCTTTGCTTTTCACAGTGCTTTGTTTAAGGAGAGTGAAAATGAATTGCAAGTTGATAGGTGTAAAATAAACCCACATTGCAATGTGGTGTGAAAGAGGTTGCGTTTTTCCTGTCTAATGAATCTGGCTGGTCGCCATCCCATTTAAATGGGATTTAAATCCACGGCAAGGGTAAAAGTGAATGTTCTGCCTTCCAATCCTCTACAACAAATAATAAAATAATTACAATTTACACCGGCAAAGGATTGCTTTGTGTGGCAGAAATGAATGCTGAGCTACATGAGGGCATTACAGAAACCGTCTGGCAACTTAAAAATATGTATTACTACTGTACGCTCTCTCTCTCTGTTTTTCTTTCTCATTTCTGTCTCCTCTCCCCCTCATGCTCTCGCTTATCACGTCTCTTATCTCCAAAGAAACATATTCAGCTGCCGCTTCATTCATTAATCATCATATTTTTACTCTTAAGCCCTCAGAGACCAAAACATCAATATTGATGATGTATTTTCTTTTTTCCCCCTTTAAAGTGTGTTTATAAAGCCAGTGGTTTTAAAAATCACTTTTTTTGCAAATTTTTTTTAGAGGTGAATTTTGGAAACAAAAAGTGTTTTTAAGCATAAAAGTGCATATGCTTTGACTTTTCTTTTTGGTTTTGACTTTGAGCTAAGCTTTAAGGCTGGAATATGAATATGTTCATATTAAAACAGCTCTCTGTCACACTCTAAAGTTTCATGACCCTGGAATATTCTTACACCTCACTGACCCAGATGACCTGCCTATAAATTACCTGAAAATGAATATTTATAGGTTGAGCTGCTTTGACCTTTACAAGAAAAAAAAAAAGAAAGCTAGATGGCCAAAACTTCTCAGAGCAACCTTTTGACATTACACTCTCTAAAGTTTTACTATGCTACAGCAGAAATCAAACTTTTTGATGACCCTTTTTAAAAGAAGACGTTGGATGCAAAATTCACTTTTACATTCATTACATATTTAAAAACCCATTTACTCCCTTTTCAATCCCTAAAAAATGTAACAGTGTCAATTATCAAGCCGTTTTGATTTTCTGAGCATTATGATGTCATATTGTTCAAGCCCCGCCCACGACCGCTGATGGACTGTTTCGTATTAGCATATTTCCGCCTTGTACCCTGTCTGCCATTTTTTTCAACAGCAAGAGACAAGCAACAACAATGTCTTGTAAGCAATGCAAGTGTTTTGTAGTTGGATGTAAAAGTGAAACATAAGAGTTTTTTTCTCACAACATTAGAGCCACTGAGGATGCAGTGGGTTCTCTGTTGAAAAAAAAAAAAACAGCATATGCTGTTTAGGTAGGTTTTGATGCTGGGATGCTAGTTTAAGCTGGTCCTAAACTGGTTTATGCTGGTCCTTAGCTGGTTTATGCTGGTCTTAAGCTGGTCATGCACTGAGCAGTTCCTACCTAACTAGCTGGGTTTTTTTTTTTCAACAGGGAACCCACTGTGTCCTTAGTGGCTCTGATATTGGGAGAAAAGACTCTTATGTTTCACTTTTACATCCAACTAAAAAACACCTGCATTGCTTACAAGACATTGTTGTCCCTTGTCTCTTGTTGTTGAAAAAAAAAAAAAGGTGGACCGGGTAAAAGGCGGCTCAGGACCAGCTTAGAACCAGTGCATGACCAGCTAAGGACCAGCATAAACCAGCTAAGGACCAGCATAATCCAGCTAAGGACCAGCATAATCCAGCTAAGGACAAGCATAAACCAGCTTAGGACCAGCATAGGACCAGCATAAACCGTTTTTCAACAGGGAACCCACTGTGTCCTCAGCGGCTCTGATATTGGGAGAAAAAACTCTTATGTTTCACTTTTACATCCAACTACAAAACACCTGCATTGCTTACAAGACATTTTTGTCGCTTGTCTCTTGTTGTTGAAAAAAAAAGGCGGACAGGGTAAAAGGCGGCTCAGGACCAGTGCATGACCAGCTAAGGGCCAGCATAAACCAGCTAAGAACAAGCATAAACCAGTTTAGGACCAGCATAAACCGTTTTAGGACCACCTTAAACCAGCTAAAACAAGCATACCAGCATCAAGACCTACCTAACCAGCATATGCTGTTTTTTAACAGGGTTAGTTTTGTTTTTGATGGTAACGTGCCACCAAATACACACAAAAATGGAAGATTGGGTGGGGAGAGCAGTAGCTCATTATAATTTAAGTAGACATGCACCAAAACGGGTCGATGTGAACTGAGTTGTTTTTGACAAGGTAAAAAGTGTGTTGTTTTACATGACCACTGAGGAATTTTAACCAAAGTATGTTTTTTGATATTTCAAGAAGGCTTTAGAATCATACCAACTTGTGGAAAATGGGCATCTAATGTCCCCTTGAAATTCTCGTCTAAAGATAGCTACTGTATATAAGCAAAACATTTAAGATATAACTCAAAAAGTATATATATTTGGAACTCAAATTTGTGATCTTTTTGCTTGACATGTTGCATGCTGTGAGATTTAAATTGTAAATATTTTCCTGCCAAACTTGTCGCTGTGATACATTTCAGAATATGAGTTGCTGTTACGTATGGTTTTAATTTATAGGTA
The DNA here is from genome assembly GCF_049309525.1 of Garra rufa. NCBI lineage: Eukaryota > Metazoa > Chordata > Actinopteri > Cypriniformes > Cyprinidae > Garra > Garra rufa. The sequence continues at coordinate 22,529,940 of NC_133366.1, read as the reverse complement.
TTTTTCTAAATTGCTGTAAACAAGTATTGCAAATTATAAAAATAGAGCACAAAGGTTTTCATTGCTAAATCACACCATTACAATGCTTTCAACTAGGGCTGCATGATAAATCGAAATGAAATCGAAATCATGATTAATCGGAAGCTGCGATTGTCATGCGTATCTTTTAGTGAAGCATGGTGACTTGTGATTTCCATTTCTATGTGATCTGTGATCATCAGTAAATCTTCATCCAAAGGCCAGAAGCCACTCTAAAAAAAACCCGCCAAAAACACCTGAGGAAGAAATCTAGAAAACACCTATCGCTGCAGCTGAATAAAGCTAAATAAATAACTGCTTTCATTGATTCGATGTGATTAATACACACGGCTACGACAATATAATGTTTACTGAAGTTCGTATTATTATAATTTTCATTATAATAAAGTATATTTATACTGCAATGCCTTCATCACTTCTTAGAATACTATGAACTATGTTCTGTGCATTATTATGTGTACGAAGCCACATCATTTCACAGAAGGATTCATTTCAAACACTCGACTGATGTTATGAAGTAAGTTTGGAGTAAAAATATTATTTAAGGTGGCATTTTCACGTGCTTTCCCTGGTGAAAAAACAGCTAAAACCAGCCTAGGCTGGTTGGCTGGTTTTAGCTGGTCAACCAGCCTGGTTTTAGCTGGTCATAGCTGGAAGGCAGGCTGGTCTTAGAGGGGTTTTGCCCACTTTTCCAGCCTGGCCAGGCTGGTCAGGCTGGGAAACCACCAGCTAAAAACAGCCTGACCAGCCTGGCCAGGCTGGGAGACCAGCTAAAACCAGCTACTTCCAGCTTAAACCAGCTAAGACGAGTCAACCAGCCTAGGCTGGTATTAGCTGTTTTTTTTCAGCAGGGAATTGAGATGTAGCCATTTTTACACAGCGCCGTAGTTCACTGAGAAGCTACGCAAACAGCTCTCATTATCGCAAACGATTTCTTTTCGATTGCATAACCGTGCGATTAAATCGATTTCGATTATGAATGCGACTTGGCATATCTTCTAAGTGAACTACGGCTCTGTGCACTACATGCTGCACCATCTCAAAACAGGTGCTGGAGATTTATGGCTAATCACAGAACTGGCTTTACTGACAAAATGCGCACGACAATCACCTTCGATTAATCGTGCAGCCCTACTTTCAACAGTCAACTGCTGAATGTTAATGTTGCTAATTGAATAGCATTATGTTTTTCACAATGTGAAACACTTGAATAGTCAGTATAATGACTGTTTCCGTGATTTCATCATGTTATTCTTTAATGTGAAGTGGCTGAATTTACCTGCTTCAGCTGCCATCAAGCACAATATCATTAACACAATACATTCATTTAGTATTTTAATGATGTGTTTTTTTTTCCATTTCGGGTTGTTTGTTTAAAAGGCAGGTCTTGCTTTGAAGCGTAAATTAGAGTTAGTTATGTTTTCTCAGGTCTATTGTTGCCGTCTGCATTTTGTTGCATTATGCAGTCACCCAGGCACCATTTATATATTTATGATAATGCTGTAATTAGTCAAAGATGAATGCAGCTGTTAATGATTTGACGAATGTTCAGGCTTCCAATCCCTCATCAGAGTGAAGAAGACGGTTTGAGGAAGTTTTTTCGCAAATAGATTGATCCTCTCTAGTCCATCACACCCCCTTGATCCGCTCTGTGTTCAGGGGAGGGGAAACGGTTGACTGCTGGAACACAGCACCACTCTCTATGGGAATATTTGGCTAGTTTTAAAAGGTCAGGCACTCTGACACTAACCCCAGCAGTGGCAGCTCTCTGCTGACCCAGCCTCCTCCTTCAAATCACTTGACTTTCCGCTTAGTGCCTCGTGCTCTGAATGCTCTTCTCGCCTGAAGAACAAAGGTTTGTTCTGCTTTCTTGGAGGAGCTGATTGCAGCTTTCTATATTCTGCTTTCCAGATGACTTCTATTTGTCCTGTTCCAGCTCCATCTGTTGGCTTGGCTATGGAGCAACTTGCTAATTAAGTCATTATTTAGAGAGACAGTCCATTATTGGACTTCTTTCTAATAGCCCTTTTAAAAATATAACCTGGTCGGTGGTAGATAAGGAAGGCCTGTTGCTCAGACTTTGGACTTTATGTCTTGTTTTCCATTGTTGTAGTTTTTTTTTTTTATATCAACAGTGTTGTTCTCAGGGTCTATTTGAGTCTTTTATGTAATCCTTCGTCTCCAGGACTCGAAAGCCCAAAATTAATGTTTGCGCTCATCCCGCGCTTGTTTATCAGCAGAGCGGAACAATAGGATTTCAAGGTGCTCTGTCAGTGGAATTCGTATTGCTGCTTTATTTTCTGTTTGTTTTGTGTCTGTCTTAAAGAAAAGGGACTTTATTGGATGTGCATTGCTGCATCCAGTGCTGGTTATTGTCTCTTGGAGTGGTGGGAGCTGCTCTCGTTGACTGTAAACTGGATTTCTCAGTGGAGAGTTCGCAGAGGACATTTTGTGCAGACTGGTGGAGTTACGTGTGGTGAAGGAACATTAGCTGCTGCCGTGAAGCGTGCTAGGCCTGGAGTTTGAGCTGCCGCACTGTGAAAATTTCGGAAAAGCTTCCATGGCACCGATTTAGGGCATAAAGTAATTTAAAGTATTTATAATGTATTTATTTTATTTTATTTTTTGTATGGAAGCCTGTTATCGCCACTGAATAAAAAATAAAAAGGTTATTTAAAAGCTTTTTATCTCACAATTCTGACTTTTTTTCCCCTCAAAATTGCATGATATAAACTCGCAATTGCAAGTTATAAAAAAGAATAGCGAGATAAGTTCTAGCTTTCCTGTCTCGCAAACCCACATTTTTATCTTGCAATTCTGATTTTATATCTCGCAATTCTGCCTTCATAACTCGCAATGAGTTTTGTATCACGTAATTCTGAGAAAAAAGCTTCCATATGGTACCAATTTAGGGGATAAAGTAATTTAAAGTTACTTTATATTTTATTTATGTATTGAAGTATTTATTATGCATTTATTTTAATAATTGTTTTGTATTGAAGCCTGTTTTCGCCACTGAATAAAAAATAAAAAAAAGGTTATTTAAAAACTTCTTATCTCACAGTTCAGACTTTTTTTCTCAGAACTGCATTATATAAACTCACAATTGCAAGTTATAAAGTCAGAATAGCGAGATAAAGTTTTAACTTTACTTTCTCACGCAAGTTTGTTTTCTTGCAATTCTGACTTTATAACTCACAATTGTGAGTTTTGTATCATACAGTTCTGAGAAAAAATCTTCCATACATATGGCACCAATTTAGGGCATTAAGTAATTTAAAGTTTTACTTTAAATTGTATTTTTTCATGTATGGAAGCCCGTTTCTGCCACTGAATAAAAAAAAATATATAAAAATGTTATTTAAAAATGTTTTCACATTTCACAATTTCACAATTTCACAATTCTGACTTTTTTTTCTCAGAATTGCATAAACTCGCAATTCTGACTTTTTTCTCGCAATTGCAAGTTCATGTCTCTCAATTCTCTCAATACTTTTTTTTTTCTCTTGTATCATGCAATTCTGACTTTATAACTCACAATTGCGAGTTTATATCTCAGAATTCTGTGGGAAAAAAAGTCATAATTGACTGTTTGTATCACTCAATTCTCAGAAAAAGGCTTCCATACAAATGGGACAGATTTAGGGCATAAAGTAATTTTCCCCCGGTTTCACAGACAAGGCTTAATCTTAGTCCTAGACTAAAGTGTAAGTCTGAGCTGTTTCAGCTGAAAGAAATTTGTACTGACTGATCTTAAAATATATCAGTATATATAGATCTTAAAATATATCAGTGTTCTCTCAAGATGCACAGCAGTAATGTGTTTTTTTTTTTCTATGCCATGTTTATAAAAATGACTTAAATGTCTTAATTGAACTATGGCCTAATCATAGGCTAAGTCCTGTATGAAACCGAAAAATGAAAAATGTTATTTTATTGATGAAATTTAGTTTTTAAAGTTTTATGTTTTAAAGTTTTTAATTTTCATGCCAAGACTCAGGTTTCAAGTTTCAAGTGTTATTTTCTGTAAGGAAAATCAATTTTCCAATTACAGCAACAAACTTCAAAACATAATCAAAACGAATAATGCACAACTTGCAATATGATCAGTGAAAAATATGACCCAGGCTAGATTAAGTATTAAATATGGATTTATTTGCAAAATCGGCAATGTTTACACCAATTACAATGTGATTTGTTTAGTGAATTATTGGCTTTTAACATTCCAAATTCCAAATACTTAGAGACCAAACATAATAATTTTGCAGATTGTTTATATAATAATAATGTGCATATAATAATAGATTTTAAAAACATTTTTGTTTACTTCTGATACCATTTTGGTTCTGTATTGAGACGCCTTTTGTTCTGGGTTTTTTTTAAAGCAAAATCATTTGAGAACGTCTCTGAATAACCTAAAAATCCTATCAAATGACTGTCCTAGTAAAATGCTGTCAAGCTAATCTGTGATTTGCGCTACAAGGCATGTAATTCGGTTTTATTGCCCTGTCAGTGCACATTACTGTGTCTCACCGCCACAACAATGCCTAAACTGTGCAAATTGCTGTTTGCCTGAGACATCACCTTTTCAAACAAACAGAATCCCACCAAATGAAAAATTGATTCTAAAGCAGATTGTTTTTAATGGACAGATAATGGGGTTCCACTCAAGCTGTCTGCTTGATGCTTTGAGGCTTCAAATACATGAAATGACTTATAATTTCAAACGAATTACCGCTAAAATGGCACGGCTTGTTTGTGTGTCTGTTTTCATTGTACCCTCCCCATCTTTGACATCGCTAGTGTTCAATTTAGGCTGTCTACTAATTATAATGGAAGAAAAAGCTTTCAATATTGAATTTAGCACAGAAGTATCCATCAAACACAATGTGGTGCATTCAAGTGCAATGGAGGGTACTTAGAGTGTGTAAGTGCCTGAACGCTGTCATTAGGGGTGTAGGTGTACCTGTTTTTCTTCTTTCTTTTAAATAAGTTTTATTTTTTTGCTAGAATTTTATAACCAAACAGCAAATGGCACAAGAATGGCAGATTAAAGAAAGAAAGAAAGAAAGAAAGAAAGAAAGAAAGAAAGCATAAGGTTCTCTAGTTCAGTGGTTCTCAATTGGTAGGTTGAGACACAAAAATAGATTCCCAGGATGCAGATAAAAATAATAAGTGCAAAAATAAAAAAATAAAAAAATGCATCTAATTGTGCCCTATAAGGATAGCAAAGTAAAAACAAAGACATATCTACTTCTAAAAGAAAGTAATACATGCTTCGAATATCTCTTGCGGCTGAGATCAAAGGTTGGGTGTCTAATCAAATTCTTTGGTATTTTATTTATCCTGGTATTTTTTAATAGCAAATTCTTCTCTCACAGGTCACACTGTGTACTTATTAACCTTGATTTGCATAAGTGTACAATATAAGCCTTGAATAAAAGGACTGCTGTGGCTGTTCATTGATTGAATGTTTCTCTAGGTTTAATAACTGCCCATCTATGTATAAGTGTTCATCAAACAGCACTCACCGACATCTAACAAATGCCATTACAGAGCTCTGCTGACATTAAGAGGCCTTTATATGGCAGGAGAAATCCAATGTTTTAACATGATGTGCAAATCAAAAGACTAGTAAAGGGTGAGATTCACAAGGTCATTATCCTCCAGCCGATCATATTGGGCTTTAAACGTCTCCTCCGATTGCTAGTAAGATGCACTTTCGCTTCTCCAATTGCAGTGAGATGTCTGGCTCATCATAGTTTCATATCAACATTCTAGTGGCAGCTGTTCTTCTCTACTTTCAGACCGATCAATTGTATACCATTTTGTTTCTTTTTTTCTGACATGTAGATTACTATTACATACATGTTGAAGAACAGGCAGTAGAAAAAATGTATTATAACTATAACTAATAATATATATATATATATATATATATATATATATATATATATATATATATATATATATATATATATATATATATATATATATATATATATATATATATATATATATATATATATATATATATAT
>NC_133366.1:22463979-22523362 GCF_049309525.1 Garra rufa | reverse complement strand
ATATATATATATATATATATATATATATATATATATATATATATATATATATATATATATATATATATATATATATATATATATATATATATATATATATATATATATATATATATATATATATATATATATATATATATATATATATATATATATATATATATATATATATATATATATATATATATATATATATATATATATATATATATATATATATATATATATTTACTGTTTTTCTATAGAATGTCCATCATTTGTTTTTCATTCTTCTCCATCTCCCATAGTGCTCTGTCATGTCCGTCAGCAGGTTGTTGTTGTTTTTGTAGCACTACCTTGTATGCCACAGATGGTCCATGTTTGAAAGTCTGTTCAGAGGTGAAGAATGTTCAGGTTAGTCTGTTACATCTGGAGTGATTAATTGCTTTTGTGGCAATTAACAGAAGGGGGAAAAATTATCATTTTATTAGATAATTTTGAATAAGATTTGAATGAATTACTTTTGCTTCATACTTTTGTTGGCACTCGTAAGGATTTACAGACATTGACCCCAAAATATATTGTGGCACTTAAAAATGTCATTAAAATATCATAGTGGCTGTTTACTCAGAACTAATTTAAACTTCTTTTAATTCTGTTTTGATGGAATGTTTTCTTGTGCTCTCTTCAAAATAAAGGCCACTTGGTTTGATATTTTGTTATCTAATGGAATAACATTCATGCAATTTTAAAGGAATAGTTCATCCAAAAAATAAAAATACTCTCATTATTTTTTAAACTAATGGCATTCCAAACTCTTTTGACTTTATCTTTTTCTGTTTTTCTGTTTCTGTTGAAAAGGGCATCATTTATTAAATGTTTTTGTGAGAATTGCACTATTAAGAAATGCAGTATTACGAAAACAGTATGTATTCTTAATAATGCAAGACTGTGAGCCAAAAAAAAAAAAAAAAAAAATGCACTTTTTATGTTGCTTTGCCCTGGCCAAAAAAATCATACTCACAACATTTCTGATTCTTGACCACAAAACCAGTCATAAAGGTCAATTTTTTGAAAGCACATCATCTGAAAGCTGAATAAATAACCTTTCCATTGATGTTTGTTTTTTCAGGATCTGAGGGTGCAAAAAAATCTAAATACTGAGAAAATCGCCTTTAAAGTTGTCCAAATGAAGTTCTTAGCAATGCATATTTATGATCAGTTTTGATATATTTATGGTAGGAAATCTTTATGGAACATGATCTTTACTTAATATTCTAATGATTTTTGCCATAAAAGAAAAATCTCATCTTAAGGGCCAAAACTTTTCACAGCTCTGAAACATTCTGAACTCAAAGCATTGAGTGAGTGAATGCCCCCTGCTGGCCCTACTAACACCATTTCCATCAGCACGCAGGGGGTCTCCCTTCCAAGAACAGGCCAGGCCCAAACCTGTTCTGCTTCATTGGATTGCCAGAACTTGGATACTTGGCAGTCTGTGCAATGTTGTATTAGGTTTGAGTCTATTTCAGGTCAAATTATCTCTTTTTTTTCTTATTAATGCCATGTGAATGATAGTTGCAAAGTCGGTTGGTGCAAAAAAATAAAAAATAAATAACATGCACAAACATGTAGGGAGAAAAAAAAACTGGAAATGGCTTCACAGAGAGGACACTCAACTGTAGTCTGTTACACATCTATTAAAATATTAAAATGCCATGTTGTCTGATTCCCAAAAATGTTTCTGAATAATTTGTGAAAGAAGAGGGTTTGTTTTGTTTTTTTGACCTTTTAAGAGCCACTAAATTTAAACTTGGTCAAAACACTTTTCAAAACCTACATAAAGACATTTTCAAATGTGTTTTAAAGGTATAGTTCATGTCAGCTCCTGCGTCAGGAGCACCACACGTTAGGGGTGGGCGATATGACCTAAAATTAATATCACGGTATTTTTCATCTTTTGAAAGGTGACGGTATAATATCACGGTATTACTTTTTTTGGTACATTTTGGGAGGAGTAGCCTGTCCTGTCCCTTTAGTATGTGAATACGAAATTTTCGTCTGAGATCGTGTTTGATTTTCTGCATTTTCGCATCCAAAACAAGCATTTTGATAAGGATGGCGAATATAAGAAAAAAAAGAAAAGAAAAAAAAAACGCATACGAAAATCAGACTCAGTGTACAATGACTTTTAGGTTTGAATGATCACGGGTCGAAAGTAAAGAGAGATGACAAAAATAGACTGGATTTTCTGCAATCTTGTACTCACTGACAAATATCTGTAAAAAGTAAAAGTAAACAGCGCGAGCACTCATTTAAAAGCGATTTCTATACCCTGCATATTGAAAGTGCGAAAATTATATACAATATTAGTTCCCCTCGCGCCCGCTCAATTTGTGATCCGCTGTGTAAATCCTTCGGCCGGCCGCCGGGAAAAGTCCCGGTCGTCCCAATTGCCACTCCGCCCCTGGTACAGACCATTCTTCACGATGTTTCACCAGTCCTTTAATGGCCACTCCCCTTTTACCTACCACCTGCAAAGCTGATACGAATATGTTTTACTTTTTTATTTACAACAAGATATATAGTATAAGGACAGGTATTCAGACCACAACTGAACGTTTGAAGAAAATGTAATGCCTTATTATTTAGAATTACCTATTATTGATGTAAATGCAGCCGTTCGAGGCACATAATTGATTTATTACAGTATTGACGGTATTAGAAAATCAATGTCGTGGCGCAATGTCACACCGGTGCTGACTATGACACCGGTGTACCGCCCACCCCTACCACACGTTTGTGTTGTGGTACTCTCGCGAATGTGCGTCAAAGACCGCCACGGAAGAGAAGAAATTGTTAAATAAAGTTGTTATTTTTGCTTTCTTTGTGCACAGAAAGTATTCTCAAAGCTTCATAACATTCTGGTTGAACCACTGATGTCACATGGACTATTTTAATAATATCCTTACTACCTTTTTGGGCCTTGAATGTGTCAGTTGCATTGCTGTCTATGCAGGGCCAGAAAGCTCTGGGATTTCATCAGAAATATCTTAATTTGTGTTCTGAAGGGTGAGTTAATAATGACAAAATTCTCATTTTTGGGTGAACTATCCCTTTTTTTTACTAACTGTATAGTTAAATTAAATGTTTTATTGAGGGTCCTCACACAAGAATATGACGAATGTCGCAGAATATTTTTGGCAATGTTCCATCTAGTTTGTGTTGATGAAACAATAGCTGTTGCTTGTCCTTGATGTTACAAAAATTGTCATTGTCTGGTTTTCTTTCAAACATGCACAATACTAATGGGCAGAGTGACATTAATTCTAGTTTACGTGTGTCTCACTCTCCGTGTTTCCACCGCAGAGAATAGGAAGCGGGTTGTTTGGCTAGTAATCAGCGTGTGTAGTGCTTCATTGTTGCTTGACGTGCTTTCCGCTCCACACCGAGATGAATGACCTTGTCTCTTTTAATAGAGCCGCATTGAGCGACCGGTGAATCTTTCAAACAAAACCTGCCTCGTGTGGAGGCAGCCTCTCCTTTAATGAGGAGCCATTGCAGGCGTGCGCTTCCTGCCACGTCCAGAGCGAGGCCGCATTTCCCCCTCAGCGATAAACAAACGGACGCTGTGATGTGGGCTCTATGAGAAGGCTGGAGGGAGGCTAATGGAGGGGCTTCACCTCTCCGCTCGCCGCTGCTGTCTAGCCTCACCAACAATAGCCTGGCCAATTACCCACCTGCCCTTTGATTGGACGGCTGTGGCGGTGAGTGCATGGAGAAGGTGCCGGTCATTACAATGGAGAAGTCACACCTCTCTTTGCCTTGACAGTTATTCCTGCTGCTTTTGTCCACAGGCAAACAAAGTTGGCAGATCAATAGGATCCAGGCCTTGTTTTTTTCTTTTGGGCTGTTTGAAACACAAGCTGAATTAATTATCATACACCCTTCGCAGCAAACTTTGTCGGGGGAATATCAATTGCTGTCCTTGCACGTCAGTACGTACCTTGTCTTTAACTGAAATTGCCCACACAATTCCTCCACTTCCGCAGAGAATCGATGCTCAGTTCACTTCATCATTTTAGTCTGCTGACCTTTGAATGGTCTAATACATCTCAGAGTAAAGTTTGAGAAGTCTTTGACTTTGAAATTCATTGAAAATGATAGAAGAAGAAAACAGCCTATTCTAAAACAGTAGACATGTACCTAAACAGAATATGCCGCCTACTCAACCCAGAGTCCTGTAATCTTGTGTTGAATCCTCTAGACAGCAGGCTGTTGTGAATGTCTCTCTTTAACCTTAAAACCCAACATAAGCTTTTCACCTTTGAGGTCTTCTGTTTCCCGGAATCTCTGACTTGTGTTCAGCAGGCAGAGAAATACAGAAAAATAATAAAACTTCTTTTTATTTCCCTCCTCCTCCATATGAGATGTTTAATGTTGCATGAAAAACCTTTCCTTTAGCGACAGATAATATTCATGCTACTGAGTAGAGGTTTGCTTGTAAATATACCCTCAAAGACCTCCTCCTTTCATGCTCTAGATTTGATTGCGTTAAAAGTTCAATAGAAAATTGAAAATGTGTGTTTATTGCAAATGTGTACTGTAGTATTTTGCCTTTTATTTGGTAATCTGTTACCGACCTTAAACAGATACAGTGGAGATGTATAAATACTTATTTTTCTGAAATATTGTTGATCTTCATTACTCAAAATTTGAAGGAATTTTATCTGTAGGCATACCACTGTTCCACTAACTTGTTTGACAAAATATCCAAGGCATTTCAACAAAAACCTTTATTTTGTGGAAAATACAGTGATCAAAATTATAGAACAGTAACCACTGTAGCACGAAAGAACATTACAACTACAATTTTGGAGGGTTACAGCTGTCAGAAATCAGTAGGACGTGTAGAGGCCTTACTTTGAATGACTTCAGCACATCTGCAGCCGCAGGACATCACTATTTCTCAGACTGCGCTGGTGTGATCTTGGTCCACTCTTCTTCCATAGTTTAGTAACTGTAGTGGGTGTCTTAGCCAGAACTTTGTTACCAAGGATTTTCCAGAGATTTTCAATTGGGTTTATATCAGGACTTTGGCCCGGCCATTTCATTAGAAACTACTTTACCTGTTTTGCAGTGTAACGGGGCATTGTCTTGGCTGATTGGGAGTTTTGCAGGGAAGGAACTGCAATGTGCTGAAGGAGGTTTTAATAAATATTTGCACCCTGCCATAGCTGTATAAGAGGCCCAACTCCTGCTGCAGAAAACATCCTCCTTCGCCTTTCATTGGCTTCTTTACGCATTTGGGTTTCAGTCTTTCCTTAATTTGATGCCGAACAAAATGTTTCCCATCAGACCCAAATATATTATACTTGACTTCTTCACTAAAGTGAACTTTGGATCAGTTCTTCTCTCCACACAACATGCTTTGATTCTTTCTGCTGATGAGAGGCTTGGTCACAACATACCAAGGCAGATCCTTACTTTGTTTAGCACTGAACTGGCAAGCAATTCCAGCTGCAGTGTTGAACTGATTCCCCATTGAGAGTCTTTTCATTATGCTTTTGCCTTATGTGGGCAAGCCTTTTTGGGAAACATGAATTAATTAATGTCATTCTAAACCTGCAATATTGGAGAAATCACAGATTTGGAAAGACCAGGGGCCTCATTTATAAAACTTTCTTACGCACTGATTTGATCTTAGAGTGTTCGTACGATCAAATCCACGTCAAAGTACAGATTTATAAAAACCGTCTTTGACGTGGAAAAGTACTTATCTCCACGTCAGATTCCAGCTTGGCGTACGACCGTTTCCTTGTGGTAATGCCTGGTATTGCAGATAGTTCAGCCTCACTATAATTTGATTTCTTGCGCTTCTTTTTACTTGCCATTGTCACAGAGTTTTTGCTTTAGGAATGAGCTCATTTTATATGTTAATTAATTAAGCAGGGGCGTTTCGACGGCGGAACATTCAGCTGCACACAATTCCACGATCATTTGTGATTTATAACCGAATGACTGGCGTATGCATGGATTTCGTGGTACGTTCGTTTTCTCTGAATCGCTCTTACGATCAAATCAGAAAAGTTCTTAGATAAAATCAAGGATGGTTTCTACGCAAGTCTTTATAAATGAGGCCCCAGCTTCTCTTGCTATGGCTGAAAGGGTCACCTCTTTGGCCTTGATCTGAACAATCTCCAGTCCCAGGGTTTCAGCCACCTTAGAGCAGTCCCCCATCTTGCAATCTCAGTGAAAATAGGAGTAATGCTGCCTGTTAAATAGGATTTGACATATAATTAAGGAAGTTAACACCAGGGGCCTCATTTATAAAACTTTCTTACGCACTGATTTGATCTTAGAGTGTTCGTACGATCAAATCCACGTCAAAGTACAGATTTATAAAAACCGTCTTTGACGTGGAAAAGTACTTATCTCCACGTCAGATTCCAGCTTGGCGTACGACCGTTTCCTTGTGGTAATGCCTGGTATTGCAGATAGTTCAGCCTCACTATAATTTGATTTCTTGCGCTCCTTTTTACTTGCCATTGTCCCAGAGTTTTTTCTTTAGGAATGAGCTCATTTTATATGTTAATTAATTAAGCAGGGGCGTTTCGACGGCGGAACATTCAGCTGCACACAATTCCACGATCATTTGTGATTTATAACCGAATGACTGGCGTATGCATGGATTTCGTGGTACGTTCGTTTTCTCTGAATCGCTCTTACGTTCAAATCAGAAAAGTTCATAGATAAAATCAAGGATGGTTTCTACGCAAGTCTTTATAAATGAGGCCCCTGGTGCCAGATTAACACCAATAACTTGGAGGTATCTGTGAGTGTTCTCTAATTTAAATAAGTTCTTTTTCAAAAATCTCATTTAAGTTTTTCATACTGTGCTTCAGAACATAATTTATTTATGAAATATGATTAAAAAACAGCCCTTCTACTCCTGTTAAGATAACTTCAAATAGGACTAAGCACTAACCTTAGGAAATTATAGGTTGTTCTCTAATTTTGATCTCCACTGTAGTTCATCCCCACAAAAATAAAATTCCTCGTCATTCAAAACATCTCCTGTTGTGTTCCACTAAAGAAAGAAAGTAATTCAGGATTGGTTTTTCAGGATTGTGATTTTTCATTTGTGGGTGAACTATCCCTTTGATCTTGTCAATGAAATTACTGACAAAAACCCTTGTTAATGAAGTCTTCAGATTGTTTTAGTGATAATAAAGATGAGACAAAAATGCACATCATTGTTGTAATTAAACAGTTCTATTAAAATGTACTGTTGATGAAACAATGACAAGAAAACGTAGACTAAAATACATTAATAATGCTCTAACAATGTTATTTAAAGGTTGTATCAGCGATTTCTAGCCTAAAACATAAAGTGTCAATTTCAGCTGACCTTTCTTCACGATCCGCTCGCTGCTTGCCCCATAAATTGTCTGTGAAAAAACCGCGTCTCTCTGGTCAGCCTAGGGTCCGAGATATGAAAAAAAAACAATCGGCACTACCAACCTTTCCACAGATAAACAAACAGTGTTCCAACCAATCAGCGTCAGGGGTTTGGTGTTTTGGACTTTCCTACTGGTGCAGGGATGTGAGGGAGGCGGAGCGAAAGTCCACAACACCAAACCTCTGACGCTGATTGGTTGGAACACTGTTTGTTTATCTGTGGAAAGGTTGGTACTGCCGATTGTTTTTTTGGCATATCTCGGACCCTAGGCTGACCAGAGAGACGCGTTTTTTTCACAGACAATTTATGGGGCAGGCAGCGAGCGGATCGTGAAGAAAGGTCAGCTGAATTTGACACTTTATGTTTCAGGCTAGAAATCGCTGATACAACCTTTAAAGAAGTGAAATCTAGAATGAGTATGATTGTTTCAGATAATCCAGTCATGGCCAATAATGTCAGTAATTGCTCTGCCTGAGCTCCATGAAATGAAACTGAATGAACACAGTAGCTCAGATCCCACAAGGAGATTTTCACACGTTTTTGTTTAATGTTATGTTTAATATATCAAATGTATGTTTGGTTTAATTTTGCACTCGTCAATCTACAATGTTGTTCTCATCGCCTGAAATTTAAGACATTTTACTAAAATTGACAAATTATTTGATCAAACATGATAAAATATTAATTGGACTAAACCGTATCAAAATAACACTGTCTGGTACTAAAGTTTTCTAAAAAAGTTTTTCTAAGGGGTTTTAAGTAAAACTAAAAAACATTTTGATGGTCATCAAGTAGTTGCAATACAATCCTGGAACAAATGATGTTGTGAATTCATCTTATTCACTTTGTGTTCAATACCAATTTAGATTTTAATAGAGCTTAGACTCACATTTTAATTAGCTAACAGCATCTTGAAGCCAATCTAAAGAGGTTTATGCCAAGTGTTGCAGAGAAGAAGAACATCTAAAAGTTCTTGAAGCTGTTTTATTTTTGTTGTTGTTTGTCTATTGAATTATGAAAGGTTCAGAGTCTTTCTTAGTGCTTTGATGACCACACTCTGAACGAACCATGCGTCTCTTGACATTTGAGACAGGCTTATTGCTACAACAAAATCATTTGCCACATTGTCAAACATTGTTAGACATTTCCCTTGTTCTGCGTACAGGATCCCTTTGGGTTTCCTGTGCATGCTTCATTTTCTGCTCCTCTTTACAGCGCCAATGTAATAAATTGGGATTGAGTCTGAACATTGATCTTGCTGCAGAGACGGATTTATGAACGGTTCAAGGGAGTGCATATCTCCCCCCTGAGGAAAACGCCGGTTGAGTAAATTGGAGCCAACAAGCAGGGCAATAAGGAGGGCCGGTGCCTTTCTTTTATTCACATACTGGCCAACGGCAGGCTTCAGAAACACACAGTATATTATAAATAAAGGCAGTAGCAACGAAGCGCTCAAGGTGCCTGTGCTTAGCGGATGTTTTATTCTCTGCGCCTGTTCTCTGGGGGCCACAGACGAATCCTGACTAGAACGTCAGCAGCATTATTGGAGCCCAACAACACGTGTGCCGAGACAAAGCAGCTAATTCATTCACTGTAACGAGTCCATTACGGCAAGCCTGCACTAGCTAAATCACAGCTAGCGAGGAAGAAATACTTGGTGAGTAATGCAACATGCCAAGATAGATAATCCAGTGATGTATCATGTCGGAAACAGGGCTCTTGTTTTTCTTACAGCAACTTGTTACATGCCTTTATTGATTTACAGGGTTTTACAGGCCTTGGATAAGTAATGTAAATTAATTAAATCTTAAGTCAAAGAAATTGCATACAGTGCCTTGCGAAAGTATTCATACCCCCTTTTTTGTTGATGCCTTTAAATTACTTTTTCCAGCATCAATCCACACTCCATGATGGCAAAGCAAAAACAGAACTGTCACAACTTTAAAAATGTATTAAAAATAAAATAAAAAACTGAAATAAGAACATTATGCATTCATAGTCTTAACACAATTTTTAGCTGAAGCACCTTTACAGCCTCAAGTCTTTTTGTGAGGTCTTTTAAATCTAACTAATACTATTTCAAAGAACTACACTTTTGTACTGTCAAACCTAAATTTATTCAGACACCTTCAACATTTCTCACATTATCACAGTTTATTTGCTATAATTTAGGAAATGGTAATAAAATGTGACAGTTTAATGTGAGTTAAACTGTGTCAGAATAAATTCATCTTGATAATGTTAGATAACTTCGATAGAAAGGTATGTAACTAAACATGGTTAGGTCAAAGTGTTAAATCAATTTTTTTTATATATATAAATTTTACTGGTAGTCCACTGTATGAAGAATTTTACTTTATTTGCTCATTTTACTTTATTTTGCCATCCTTACTTACATAAACTGTAGTGTTCTGCACCCACTGGTAAAATAAATATAAAAAATATATCTGGTGTCTGAATATTTTTTGGTTTGACTGTCATTGCTATTTGCACTGTTTAAATAGCATCTATCGCTATTTGCACTTAGTCCAAATCTAATCTGCTTCAGTCTAGTATGTATATGTGGTTAATTCCAATAAATTTTATATTAGCTTCTCAGCAGCATTTATACAGTGTCTGTAATTGCACATAACACACAAACATCCTCAGACACACAAAATGTTTTTGTTTTGTTTTTTTGCATCCAGCTGTTTTCATTGTACAGGCTTGCATGTTTATGTTCCTAATTAACTTTGGAACTCTTGTGAGGTCTTTGAAAAGCAACATTTTCACATTATTCTTTGTTATTGTGTATGTGTGGCTCAACTGTGTGCCCTGACCCTATTAGATATTCTCTCTGTATACAGCTTTTTTTTATTATTCTTTTATTATGCGCCCTCTCCCCACAAATAAATTTAGAAACTCACTTTAAAGATCAGTGTCCTTTGATAGTTTGCAAAAAAAGGATACCAAAGGGCACCATTTGGTCAGAACTGCAATTATTATCTTTTATGCCTCTCAGCTAATAATAGGGCATATTCTTTTTTCTGCCAATTCGCTCCAGTAAAACAATATGGTTCTAAGTGAGTTCATCTAATAATGCAGCAACAATTAAAGCAAGTGACTCATTGGTGTGAATCTCTCGCTTGTTAAGTTCGAATAGCAGAGACAATGGTAATTTTTAGCCCCTCTGTAGCTTTCGTATCAAAGAAACAAGCTCTAATGAAGCACTGTTCAGAGAGTCTCACATCTCACCAGTGTTGATTTGAATGTGATTTGAAGGGTACAGTGCGGGAAGACGTGCGTCTGACTCAAAAACTATCAGAACCTTGAACGGGGCAAGTGCTTCTCGACCATCTGTCTTAATGACAGACCACCAGGGAAAGAGAAAAATGAAATTTTCCACCCAGGTTGGGAAGGTAGTGGCCCAGAGAGGTCTGTCTGCAAACCATCAAAGCAGAGAATGCGCCTGCCCTTCATCATGGCTTGTCAGCCATATGCCAGCGGGATACGAAACTTTGCCTTTTCCTCATAACTGTTTATTTGTCACTTCCTTCCCTGCCGCTCGGCCTGCCACGCATCAGCACCAATGATTTATGACCTCGTTTAATCAAGCGCTCGTAGGACATGGAAAAAGAGAGAGAGAAAACCCACTCGACACTTTCGCTTCTGTGAGCCACTTACACTAACAACAGCCTGGAAAAGTTTTGCCAGTCTCCTCCCCACCTCAGCTCAGTGGGATCAGAGTGCAGTGGCAACTCATATTGAGGCTGTCACTTTTATTGGGGCCATTTGTTTGAAGGCCAGACACCCTGGGAGTTGAGAAGAACAGAGAGAGCGAGAGCGAGAGCGAGAGCAACAAAAAGAAAGGGTTGAATGCAACTTTTGCGCTGGCAGGTGACTTTGTCGGAGTTTAGTAGACAGTGAGGATGCAGCTGGAGGTTCCCTGAAGTGAGTTTGGCCTCTGGCCTGAAAGAACTGAACAAGAGAAACAAGCACGCACACACATTCCTTGCTGTTAGACGTCCACCAGATGAACGCCCCACATACTGTCTCCCCATCGGCTAATATACTCTTTTATTTTTCATCACAGATGTCCTGCTCTGTTTGGGTTGTTTATAATTGCATCGGGGGCCTGCAGTGAGCTCTCTGTACACAAACCAGAAACTCTCTGAGGGTCTGAAGTGCTTCTATCATTAAGTTGCCAATCTTTTCACTGCCGTATTAAAAATAAATATGTCAGTGCTGCATTTCTGACACAATGGGTCTTCCCTGGAGGTGTGCAGACATCACTGTGAAAATATCGTGTCACACTGGGTTTATTATTAAATAAATGTTCCCTTAAAAACAAAAGGAAAAAGCAACATATTACTGTGATACTTCTTTTCCAAATTAAATGATTGTTTTCACACAGGTTTCCTTAACACTCCCCCATTTGTCTTGCCACTGGTTAAGATAAACAGCCCTGCCCTAAACTCACGCAATTGATCAAACTTGTTACAATATTTTCAAAGCACTGTAGAGTTAGGGTGTGCACACCAAAAACAAATGTAATAATATTTGTGTGTAGATTACCTACAAAGTTAATGCTAAGACATGAATAGACGCAAATTCGCGCCGGGCGATTCGAATGATTGTCATCGAATGATGACAAATTGGGTGACATTTGCCTCAATCCCGTCTTCCGCGCAAGTTTAAAATTTTTAACTTGAGCAGGAAATTTGCATGACATGTTGTCACACAAGCCAATCAGCAAAGAGCTTATTGACACATCCGGTTTTACATGTCTGGTTGTATAAAAAAATGGAGGAGAGCATTATTATGCTTTTGTTTGTGCTAGTGACGTAATCTAGAGCGAGTACCGCGCAAGGCCTTGTCCACACTAATACATGTTAGTTTGAAAACCATCTGTTTCTCTCAGTTTTGGCTTTCTGTCCACACTGAGACGCCGTTTTGTCAAGAAAACTGAACTTTTTGAAATCGCTCTCCAAAGTGGATAAATTTGAAAACAGAGGCTTTCGAAAGCGATGACGCATGTTTAGTCATGTGACACACATTATACCAATAGATATCTATGTTTTTGGGGGCCCAAGCACTAATGGTGTGAGGACCCTATCGGATTTTTTCTGTTTATTATTATTTTTCAGATTCTTCTCCAAACTGAATCGCATTTTTTAGGCCATAAACAGGCTCGAAAACTCATGAAACTTTGCACACACCCCAGAAGTAGCCAAAATTTACATTTGATATGGGTTACAGAAGTGGGTTTGGCAAAATGGCTCAATAGCGCCACCTATGAAATTTCAACAATGTGCCTCTCAAGCTGGATTCGGAAGTGACATGTTTTACGCTGTAACGAACTCCTCCTAGAATCTTTAATGTTGATGTCTTTAATGATATCAACATTATATTCGGTCAGTCTAATCTAAAGGCCTTAGCGAAGATAAATTGTGAAGATAAATTGCGAACATCTTGAGTTTTTATTACAGGGCGTGTCTGTGCAGGCCTGAGTTCATGGAAAAAGAAGTTGTAGTATCTCAGCCATACAATGTGCGATCTGCCCCAAACATGGTTTATAGTCATAGCACCACCTGCTGGCAACAGGAAATTACTTTAGTTTTATACTAACTGAAACATGCAACGTCCAATCTGCCCCAAACTTCATATGTTTGGTAAGAGTCCTGGCCTGAAGACATCTAAGTTCTAGTTGTCACTTAAATCAACATTAAGTAACTTAAAATTTCAAGTTGATTAAACTAAAAAATTTAGGTCAGCAGGGTAACAAATTATTGTAAGTTGAAACAACTTTTTGATTTTTTTAAAGTATTGCTACAGCTTACTGTTACTGTGTACACTCTTAATAAAAATGAAAGAAAGAAAGAAAGAAAGAAAGAAAGAAAGAAAGAAAGAAAGAAAGAAAGAAAGAAAGAAAGAAAGAAAGAAAGAAAGAAAGAAAGAAAGAAAAAGAGAGATTTCACTCAAACTGAGCAGTCCAAAATTATAAAATGCTCATGGGGGGAAGGATGCAACACTATAGAAATTTTAAAATTAAGGCATGACCATGACAGTTGGTTAAGAAATTATGCATGCATTGTAATTGAAACTATTAAATAGAAAATTATTTTTGACATGTTTGTATATAATTGGATGGGGGAAAGTAATTACTGATCATTACTGTCATTTCTGAGTACTCTAGTTCTCAAGTGCTCTTGCTCATCCCTATTAGAAACACCACAGCTGTTGTGGATGTATTGTAAATCAGATGTTTATAGATGCATTTTGTCAAACATTGTTTGTGTGCTTTGAAAAAAATGTAGTTTTGATTTGAAGACATCAGAATTCACGAAGCAGGAGGAACCATAATAGCATCTCTAAAGGGAAAACTTTAGAGGTTTTTAAATGTAAGAACGATTCCTTCTTGAAGTCAAACATAGCGCACAGACCTTATAGTCAAAGCCTGACTCTTTTCATGTGCATAACTTTAATGATGCCTGCTTCGCAGCATTCAAATGTAATGAAGAAATTCACTGGCCCTTCCTTTTCAAACCTTTCATCAACACATGGCTGCTGCACCTAATGGATTTATGTTATTGCTGGTAATCCGAAGCCCATGTATTTGGTACCTCCAAAGCATCTAATCACACAAAGTCACATGGACACACAAACACACACACACACACACACACACACACTGATTCACAGACACAGCAGCTGGGAAGCGGTGATTGAGTTTGTGTAGGTATTAATGCTTTGTATTTGAATAATGTGCAAACGGTCGACAAGCTGCAGCAAACTCCTGCTGCTTCTGAAAATGAACAAACAGTAATGTGTGGAAAGATAAGACTTCACTGCTTTTTTTTTTTTCTTTTGAAATGACTGGCTTTGCTGTTTCTTTGTGCTGTCACTGAAAGGGGTCAAAAGCATTACCCGCTACCCGACTAACACTGGGAAAATCTACTTTTTCCATCTGTTTTGCTTTTCATTTGGGTATAACTCACGTTGGCGTAATTAAAGACATTTGTACACTTGTATTGGCTGAAAAACATTGCGTTGAAAGAAGAATTCCAAGAGTAGCAATATTGGATGTAAAACATATATGAATTTAATAAGCTAATGCAACAATTCTTGAGCATTTCGTCTTAATTTCACTGTTCATTTCACTTAAAATTGTACAATGGAAATTTACTTAAAGAATACATTTACTTCCAGAATAAAAAATACTGATAATTTACTCACCCCCATATCATCCAAGATGTTCATGTCTTTCTTTCTTCAGTCAAAAAGATATTAAGACATTCCAGGATGTTTTTCCATATAGTGAACTTTATTGGAGATTAATGGGTTGAAGATCAAAATTGCTGTTTCAGTGCAGCTTCAAAGGGCTCTACACAATCCCAGCCAAGGAATAAGGGTCTTATCTAGTGAAACAATCAGTCATTTTCTTAAAAAAATAAAAATGTATATATTTTTTAACCACAAATGGGTCTGCAATGTGCATCCGTGTCTTCACACTTTGCATAATCACATTGAAAAGGTTGCATGACATGTTAATTTCTTCATCTGTGTACTTTGGTTCAAAAAGGTAGGGCGAAAAACTCTCATTTTCTCTTCCAACTTCAAAATTGTCCAACATAATTTTATCTTTTTGATGCTCTTTGCACGTTCGCTTGGTAAACACTGGATTGGTATTTCCACCGTCCCGTGTGACCTTTCCAATGTGATTATGTAATGCTTTTAAAAGAAAATGACAGATCGTTTCGCTAGATACAACACTTACACCTTAGCTGGGATTGGGTAGAGCCCTTTGAAGCTGCATTGAAACTGCAATTTGAACCTTCAATCTGTTTGCCACCATTGAATCCACTATATGGAGAAAAATCCTGGAATGTTTTCCTCAAAAACCTTAATTTCTTTTTGACTGAAGAAAGAAAGACCTGAACATCTTGGATGACACAGGGGTGAGTAAATGATCAGGAAATTGTTATTCTGGAAGTGAACTAACCCTTTAAGAAAAGTGAATTCCAACATGTAGAACCACTGCAGTTAAGCCAAGGAATTAACACTGTGTCTGTTTATCCTGATTAATATTCTAGAAACGAAGACATTCAACAATTCATTTAAGTGTTAACAACAATGGAATCTTATGGGGTGTTAAACATTAATGCCCTTGAATGGGACCACGAGAATGGAGAAACAATTCTGTGATTAAATTACCGCACCACTGCACTGCATCACACAATCAATCTCCTTCCTTTTTCCTTTAACAGAATACAAACCTAGACTCATTTCTGTCTTTTTTCTGTCTGCTATTTTTTTAGAGCACCTGAAGGCACATCTGGAGGAGTACATGTCCAGATTTCCTAAGGTCCGTATCGTGCGCACCAAGAAGCGAGAGGGTCTGATCCGCACACGGCTGCTGGGAGCATCGGTGGCTAGAGGAGAAGTCCTTACTTTCCTGGATTCTCATTGCGAAGCCAACATCAACTGGCTGCCGCCCCTGCTCGGTGAGTCCAGATAAAAAACTGCCTACCCTGGCGTCAGCACGTACCCACAGATCTCTCTGTTTTTTATGCCTATCACTGTGAGAAAACACAAGCCACTGAAAATCCCACAGAGTGTTCTTTGTGCTTATCTTTCTCTTTTGAATCTAGCAATTTCAAAATTCAATTGCTTTTTCCCATCTTAAGTCTTTCCCCCTGCAGTCGGTTGATTAAAAAAAAAATCCTCCATCTCCTTGTTTCTTGTCCATAGCTTGTTCCTTTTATCACAGAAAAACCTTTCTTGTTTTCAGACTCATTGAGGATAGAATCTATAGTGTATCCCGCTGCGCCACATAAGCATTGCAAATCCAGAGGGCTTTTGATGCACATGACCCTGTTACAAGATGTTTTAAAATGCCTACTTCAACAAATGTTTTGCACATATCGATGCTTATTGATCTGATACAAGCTTGTTTTTTAGTTAGTAGGCTTGATCTGTCAACATTTTTTTTTTCCTGGGCTGAACATCAGGCAGTCGTCCCAGGCATGTGGGCACAGCACGGCGAGTTCTAATTGGTTATAGTGAGCTGTGTATGGCCTTTGAGAGGCATGCTGGGATGCGGACTGGCATGTATGATTAGAGTGGAGCTGATGCACAAGCGCGCGGCAGGTACTGTGTCACAGGCTGTTTGAAACAGAGCTCTGATCTGTAATGTGAAGGACTGGGCTCCAGTCAACTCATCAGACTATTGCTCGTTAGAAAAGATGCAACCAGACTATTTATAAATGATGTTTGGCCAGATACAAGGTTTAGTGCCTTTCAAATGGCCAGAAGGAAAAAAAAATTTAAACAAACAAAAATAGTGCTTTATGTTTAATCAAGAACTCTCCAGCCATTATGGAGTGTAGTTGGTGGGTTCTAGAAGTAAACATCTCATTAATGGCCTCCTATAGAGAACATTACACTAAAATATAGATCTGGGGCTGTTACAGAAAGATATGTGTCTCTGTAGAAGCCACAAGGTTGAGTTTAGTGTCATTTAATATAATTATGTTTATATACAGTATCTTGCAAAAGTATTCATACCCCTTCATTTCTTTGAAGTCAGCTCTAGGAAGAGTCCTGGTTGTTTCAAACTTCTTCCATTAAGGGTAATGGAGACTACATGCTTCTGTGAACTGTAAATGCAGCAGATTTTTTTCTGAACTCTTCCCCAGATGTGAGGCTTGATGAAATCTCATTTCTGAGCTCTATAGGCCTTTTTTTTTTTTTTTTTACCTCAGACCTTTTATTAAGACATGTGTCCCTTTCCAAATCATGTACATTTAATTGAATTTGCCACAGTTTTACTTAACTCAAAGTGTAACATATACAAGCAATATGAATGCTCCTGAGCTGAATTTCAACTGTCACAGATAAGGGTATGAATACTTATACACTATAAACGCACCATTATGGTGTATGGAGTGTAGATTGATGTGAAAAAAATAGTAATTTAAAGCAGTTTAACATAAGGCAGCAACAAAATGTAAAAAAAAGTGAAGGGGTATGAATATTTTCGTAAGGCACTGTATGTATGTATGTATATATATATATATATATATATATATATATATATATATATATATATATATATATATATATATATATATGGCTTTCTAATGGCTTTTATGGCTTAGAACTTTATCAGAACCATATAATAGTAGATTTAGCCCTTTTTGGATGCTCTAGTACTGACGTTTTTACTTACTTGCCTTATTCTGTGTAACTGTCATGAATAGTGGTTATTATGAGGGAGTGTGAATTCACAGCACTATTCAGACTAGATTGGTTTTCCAAATAACATTTGAGTTACAGTCATTAACACAGAATGTCTGTGATGTCCATGATGGTACTGTGATGTCTGCAGTTTTTAGCAGGGCTCTGAACCGGTTCAAGGAACGAAAACGAAAAACGAAAACAAATGACATTGAACAGGAACAAAAACGAAAACGAAAACAAAATAAATTTTAATCGTTCTGAACAGAAACGGAAACAGAAATTCCAAATTAACCGGTTAATAACGGTATTTGTATCGTTCTCTTTATTATGTCAATTTGGCAGACCAAAAACATGAATTCAAATTGTGTGCGCAAATGCGACGGTGACGCATACAACGTGAAATGCCCGCGAAGCAGATGTCATCATCATAAGCAGAGCCCTTTCTGATGCGATGAGCTTAAGGTTACTAAGCACCTGGCTGTTTCATGTGCAAAGGTATGTTTAGGTTTAAGTTATTGTAGCCTAATTAAAACTTGTAGTTTAAGGCCCTGATCACACCGAACGCGTTTTTGCAGTGAGAGGCGCCTTTTTTGAATGGTTTTCTGTTGGCAGTGAGCGTTCTACGCGCTGCTTATGCGCCTCGGGCGCCTCGCGTTTTTGCAGAAGCGCTCTGAGCGCCTGAAGTTGAGAAAAAAAAAAAAAAAAAAGCAACTCTGAGCGGAAAATCGCCTGACGTGACGAAAGTTTACCGTTACTTAAAAAGTCCGGAGACTGCAAGAAATGGAGGAGAAACATTTGGTCATTTGTCGTGGGTAAACCGGAGCTGTATTTTTTGGGGTTTCTGCTAACATGACAGTTTAATTAACAGCAAAAACCAAAGATTTTAGAGCGCTCGCGCTATAATTCTTTGATTTGACTGACAGGACAGCTGTTTTGGTTGTTGCCTAGCAACATAAAAAACGCAGCACACTGCTCTTTTTTTAAAAGTCACCAAAAAAAAAAAAAAAAAGGCAGTGCTGTGCGCCTCGCGTTTTTAGAACTAAAATACGCGTTCGGTGTGATCGAGGCCTTAGTAGGTAATAGATTCACTTTTGCTGAAGCCCATCCAGTTTTTCCAGTAGCCTGTTTGGTATATTATAATTGAAGTTGTTGATCTGTTGTGTTAAATGTAAAAAATAAATAAATAAATCTATTGTTGTTTTATAATGTTACAATGCATTATGTTTTCTTTTACTTTTACTTTTATGCATTAAATGTAAAATCATATCCACTATCTGGAGTTCTGTTTTGTTTGAGTAAAAATAGCCTATAATAGGCTATTATGTATATTAGGTAATAAGTCAATATGTTTTTATCGCAGATTAAGCCGTGTGGTCAGGATGTTAAGCGGATGGTCTTGAAGGGGCTTATTTCGCTATAGTATTATCAAACAAGAAAATAGTTTTAAAAAAATTATTAGCGCATTTGTAACAAGTTTCCAGGTGAACTCGTTTACTTTCGGTTTTAAAGACATTAAGTTCAAATGACACGAACACGGAATTTGGTTTAATCATTTGTAAACATAATGCCAAACATGTTATTAAAAGGCACTATCTATCTATCTATCTATCTATCTATCTATCTATCTATCTATCTATCTATCTATCTATCTATCTATCTATCTATCTATCTATCTATCTATCTATCTAATAACGTTATCTGCAAGCAAAGTTTACAGGCCCATATGAAATTGAGGAGAAGTTAAGTGATCTAGACTATGTTGTACGAACTCCTGAGAGGCACAGAAAGTCCCGTGTTTGCCACATTAATATGCTAAAGTCATATGTTTCCCGTTCGGACTCTGAAAGTTCCAGATCTTCTCCAACTACTTGCCCTTCTATAGCAGTTCCTGTAGAAGTTGTTTCGTCTGCTGATTCTCCATGTGTGGATGATCTTCGTTTGGGCAGTACTGCCATATCCAGTGCTCGTTTGCAAAATTCCGAAACCCTTGCAACGTTAAGTTCAAAACTCTCCCACTTATCTGAGTCACCCCGAAATGAGTTATTACAGTTAATTGAAAAATTTTCGTCACTCTTCTCCGATGTGCCAACTATAACATCTGTACTAAAACATGATATTGATGTCGGTGATCACCGTCCAATCAAGCAAAATGCATATCGTGTAAACCCTACTAAACGTGAGATAATGAAGCAGGAAACAGACTACCTTTTGAAGCATGGTTTGGCTGTACCTAGCTCTAGTCCCTGGTGTTCACCCTGTTTGTTGGTTCCCAAACCTGATGGTTCCTCACGTTTCTGCACAGACTACCGGAAGGTTAATCAAGTCACCAAAGCAGATTCGTATCCCCTTCCACGAATAGAAGACTGTATAGACAGAATTGGAAGATCTAACTTTGTAACCAAATTAGACTTGCTTAAGGGTTATTGGCAAGTGCCACTTACAGAACGTGCCTCAGAAATTTCAGCATTCGCTACTCCAGATGCCTTTCTTCAATACAAGGTGTTAGCCTTCGGTCTTCGAAACGCTCCAGCAACGTTTCAACGTTTGATGTGTAAAGTACTGTCCAATGTGAACCATTGTGAAGCTTATCTTGATGATGTTGTGTGCTATTCAGAGACCTGGGAAGGTCATTTGAAAACATTAGAAGAAGTGTTCACTAGATTTAAGGAAGCCAATTTAACACTCAACCTTGCCAAGTGTGAATTTTGTCATGCTACTGTTCAATATTTAGGAAAGAAAGTCGGCCAGGGTACCGTAAGACCGGTAGAAGCCAAAGTTACTGCCATTGTTAATTTTCCTGTACCTCAAACAAAAAGAGAACTCCGACGCTTCCTGGGCATGGCAGGATACTACAGAAGTTTCTGTAGGAATTTTTCTGACGTAGTGAAACCACTTACTGATAACCTCCGTAAAGCTGTTCCATTTGTTTGGTCCCCTCAGTGTCAGGTTGCTTTTGATTCTTTGAAGAATTTGTTGTGTAGTGCCCCAATTTTAGCTGCTCCCGACTTTTCAAAAGCTTTTAAACTTGAGGTTGATGCTAGTGGTACTGGTGCCGGTGCTGTACTGTTACAGGAAGATAAAAATGGAGTTGATCATCCCTTGTGTTTCTTTTCTAAGAAATTCAATCGCCACCAATGTAACTACAGTACAATTGAGAAGGAAGCCCTCGCCCTTTTGTTAGCTTTGCAGCACTTCGAAGTTTACGTTGGTTCAAGTTCCCAACCTGTTGAAGTTTTTACTGATCATAACCCTCTTGTATTTTTGCAAAAGTTTTGTAACAAAAATCAAAGACTTATGCGTTGGGCTTTAGTCTGTCAAGATTTTAACTTGGACATCAAGTATAAAAAGGGCAAAGATAATGTTATTGCTGATTCGCTGTCAAGAGTTTGTGTATAAACCTGAAACGTTTAATCTTGTGTATGGGGGTGTTACGTCCCTTTTTGCTTTATTTCTCTGTTTTGGGAAGTGTTTTGTGTCTTTCTGTGCAGGACGAAGCTGATTGGCTCCTGTAGCCTAATTGATACCACACCCTGCCTGGTCAGCTGACTCCCTGCTGCCTATAAAGACTCCACCCTCACTTCCTGCTGGAGCTCTGATAGCTCTGATAGCTCGTTTGCTTGTTACTTCGCCCTTGCTGTTAGCTAGTCACCTGTGTTAGTAAGATTGAGAATCTGTGTGTGGATATTTGAGTGTGTAACAGAGTGAGTTTGGTTGTTTAGTGTTTGCTTGTTGTTAGTGTTCTTAGCCCTCCTTGTAATTCTGACTTCTGACTGTTTTTGACTCTGATTCTGGATTGCCCTTACTGGATTTGACTGCTGATCTTTAAATAATTGTAGACAGTATTATTGGGGAGGTAGGGAGACCGACGCCATTTTTGTTTGATTCTTTTATTGACTGTTTTTCTGTACAGGGAGTTAGGGAAGTGATTTGTATTTTGTTTTCTTTTCTTTTGTAAATAGGTAATTTAGAGGTATTCAATTGTTAGTTATTTTTGTTTGTTATTTTGGCCTGGTCGGCTCCTGAAGACATAATTCCCCGTCTGTATTGTAAATTTCATTATTTTCATTAAAACATTGTTAATTCATTTACTTCGTCCTTGCACTCTTTCATGTTGCACCCCCACCCTAGACGGGGGCGTAACAACCGGTATTTTTTTCTAGAAAACCGTTTTCGGAACGTTTTGTTTAATGAGGAACGCAAGAACAGAAACGTTATAATATCGATTCTGCTCGGAGTGAACCGAATGGATTTTTTTTTTTCGTTTTTAAGCCCTGGTTTTTAGTAATGTTAGAATGGCAGTTGTCTGGATGTGGCTGTTACAAAAGGTTATGTGCTCTGGATACACACACACATGCAGTGCCCTCCCCTAATATTGGCACCCTTGGTAAATAAGAGCAAAGGTGACTGTGAAAATAAATCTGCGTTGTTTATCCTTTAGATCTTTCATTCGAAAAATTCACAAAATTCTAACCTTTCCTTTAAGTAAAACGATGGAAACTTAGGGGGAAGTAAAATATCTCTGAAGGATATTCCCATTAATATTAAAAAAATTTTAGCACACCAGGGTGGCTAGGATTATAAAATTGTCCGGCCATGACTTTCTGTTCCACAGGATTATAAATATAAAATAATAATAAAACAATATGAGGAACACAAAGGCCAAATCCCCTTAATTATCCATCACAAGTAGTAAAACCAAAGAATGTAGTTCTGATGTGCAAAACAAGTTTGTTGAGCTTCACAAAATAGAAAGTGGCTGTAAGAAAAGAGCTAAAGCATTGAAAATCCCCATTCCCACCATCAGGGCAATAATTAAGAAGTTCCAATTAACTAAAGATGTTACAAATCTGCCTAGAAGAGAGTGTGTGTCTATATCATCCTAGTGCACAATAAGGAGGAGAGTTTGAGTGGCCAAAGACTCTCCAAGGATCACAGCTGAAGAATTGCAGAGAATTGTTGAGTCTTGGGGTCAGAATCAGAAAGCCTAAAATAAAATGATCAAACAGCCCCGACATCACCACATGTTGTTCCAGAGGGTTTCAAGAAAAAATCCTCCTGGCTTACCCAAAAACAAACTCCAGCATATTTACTTGTCAGACATGATTGGAACTTCAAACAGGACTGGCTTCTATGGTCAGATGAAACTAAAAATTAGCTTTTTGGCAGCTAACCCTCCAGATGGTTTTGGTGTAGATGGGAAGAAAAAGTACCCCATGTCCATGGTTCAAAATACTGCTGGGTCTTTAATGTTGTGGGCCTATTTTTCTGCCGGAGGTCCTGGACATCCTGTTTAGATACATGGCTTCATGGATTCTATCAAATACCACCAGATAAAAAATTAAAACCTGACCGCCTCTGTTGGGAATCTTATAATGGGCCATGGTTGCATCTTCCAGCAGGACAATGATCCCAAACAAACATCAAAATCAACAAAAAATTGTGTCACTGAGCACAGAATGAAGCTTCTACATGGCCATCCCAGTTCCCTGACCTGAACCCTGTATAGAAACTGAAGAGAAGAAGCACCAACATGAAGCTGGGAATAAAGAGATTCTGGAGAATCTAGAGAGATTCTATATGAAGAAATGGTCTCTGATCTCTTGTCAGGTGTTCTCCAAACTCATTAGACATTGTTGGAGAAAACTCAGAGCTGTTATCTTGGGAAAAGGACGTTGCAATAATTGTGTGCCAATAATAGTGGCCAACGTGAACTAGAGAAAAACATTTATTTCATAATGAGATTTCCCTCCCAGGTTCTATTGTTTTACTTCAATGACAGGTTAGAATTTTGTGAATTGTTTGAATGAAAGATCAAAAGGATAAATTATGCAGATTTATTTTCACGTCCACCTTTGCTCATATTTACCAAGGGTGCCAATATTAGTGGAGGGCACTGTATATACTACCAGTCAAAAGTTTTTGATTTTTAATGTTTTTTTAAAGAATTCTTTTTTGCTCACCAAGCCTGCAGTTATTTGATCCGAAGTACAGCAAAAGCTGTAATATTGTGAAATATTTTTTTCTACTGAATATTTTCTCTTCTTTTTTAATATATTTTAAAATGTTATTTATTCATGTGATCAAAGCTAAACTTTTAGCATCATTACTCCAGTCTTCAGTGTCACATGATCCTTCAGAAATCATTGTAATATGCTTATTTCCTGTTCAAGAAACATTTAAAACATTTTAGTACCTTTTTTTCAAGATTGTTTGATAAATAGAAAGATCCAAAGATCAGCATTTATCTGAAATAAATAGTTTTTGTAATATATTTAACACATTTGTAACATATGTTTTTGAATGGTACACTATTACACTATGGTACCATTCAAAAGCTTGTAGTCAGTATTTTAAATTAAATAAATGCAGGCTTGGTGAGCAGAAGAGACTTCTTTAAAAACATAAAAAAGGTTCAATTAAAATGGATCAAAAGAGAGTTACACATCATTTCTATTTCAAGTAAATGCTGTTGTTTTGAACTTAATGTTCATCACGTATCCTGAAAAAAAAAAAAACATGTATCACGACTTCCACAAATATATTAAACAGCACAAATGTTTTTTTATTTTTTTATTTATCATATTAAGAAATGTTTCTTGAGCAGCAAATCAGTCCATTAAAATGATTTCTGAAGGATCATCTGACACTGAAGACTGGAGTAATGACTGCTGAAAATTTTGCTTTGCCATCACAGCATTAAATTACATTTTAATTACTTTCAAATAGAAAACGGTTATTTAAAATTGTATTTATAATTTAAAATATTATTGCTTTATTATATTTTTTCAAATAAACAGACATCTTTCATAAGAAAAAGATTATTGGCAACCCTCAAATGTTAAATTGGTAGTGTACATGATATATACAGTTGGGGGAAGAAATTAATTAAAATGAGAATCGTATCTGATGCAGAGCTTGGCAGTGGCAGTTTTCCCTGATCTCCTTATTAATTTAATTATCGTTTTATGTCAGATGGCATGCCAACAGCACTTGTGCCACCAACTGTTACCTAGAAAGTTGTGATGAAGGTGCACCAGACAGTGCAACTTGAAATTTATCTAGAGACAGGATTTACCGAAGGTCGAAATAAATCAGAAGCATTCATGTGAAAATTAGACATTCCTATCCAGACGGTTTTCACTTTTTATTAGAGGACCACTGAAAAACAGCAATTTGCTCTATAATTTTTACTAAGGTTGTGTGAAAGCACAGACATGTGTGATTCATAATCAAAGTATGTCTGAGAAAGACAAATTTAGCTGACCTCCTGAGGGAAAATTAGTCTAGTTTAACTAGAGCCTTGTGTCTTCTACAGAAAAAATCCAGCATCTCCAAAATAATTGAAATTTCTTTGTTTCGGTATTGTGTCCTCCTGAGTGTGATCTTTGTCTTCAAATTGTTTTATAAATATGCTGAAATGTTACAGTGTGCAGTCTGGTTTGGTGCTGTTTTGTAACTCTTACCAAAACCTGTCAAATCCATTTGAGAAATCTCTCCTTAGTCTTCCTCTAAATTCTTCTTTAGTTGTCTTCCTCAGCTGTGCAGACGTCAGATGGAGTCCTTGGTTTTCAGATTAGGCTACTTAGATACATCTGCAACAGGATAAAGAATCAAACAAAGGATTCAGCCCCAGTAAGCACCACAGCAGAGCGGGTTCTTATGGTAGGAAAGTGGATACTCAGTGCCAAAGAGAAAACAAAGGCGTAATATGTGAGTGTTGGCAGGAGAACGCAGGTGGTTGTTTGTGTGGTAGCTTTTTAGGAAAGCTTGTTCTTGAACTGACACACACACACACACACACACACACACACACACATACATACGTAAACAAATGCAAAGCCAACAGCTCTCGACAGAAGACGTCCTCTAGCCTAACTAATGACATAAAGCCGACAGTAAATTCTTCATGTAACCATAACAGCTATTTGTAGCACTGCAATACATGTGTATTCTTGTAATGTGTGCTTAGTTGTAGTTAAGCTACTGGTATACTACCAAAATTGCTTGTATTCACTATACAACAATAGAAGAGCGCAGAAAATGTCTGCTGCAGAAGAAAGCCAACAGATTATAGCCCTGCAGCTCTTGACTGGTTACCCACTAATACTAAGCACGGTTGTGCCTGGTTTGTGTCTGGACCACACACCAGTTATCAGTAGAGAGGACAGTTTTGCACTTCATGTCATATGGATAAATGCTGGATGCTTGTGGAGGTTGATGACTAGTATTTTAAAAAGCGTACACCCTACAAACATACTATTCCAACTTTAAAAATCTGTGTTATATGAAGATCACTTTTAAAAGCGTCTTGGAAAAGTTTTACCATACCTTCAACATTTATTTTTGCTGCTTTTCAAATGCTGTTTTTCAAATGCTTTTCCTCGCATATTGATTTTACTTTAACCCCACTTAGACTTTAAATCTTGAAGGGACAGTTCCTCCAAAAATGTAAATTCTGTCATTAATTACTCACCCTTATGTTGTTTCAAACCTGCAATTACTGTCCAGAAAGCTCTCAGAAAGCTCTCAGATTTCATCAAAAATATCTTAATTTGTGTTCCTAAAATGAACGAAGGTCTTACGAGTTTGGAACGACATGAGGGTGAGTAATTAATGACAGAATTTACATTTTTGGAGGAACTATCCATTTAAACTGTGACAATTCATAATAAACTATTATAATCTAAACAAATCGTGAAATAAATGGTTTCAATATTGATTGTGTGAAAATATCAAAATATCAGTTTTTCAAGAAATATGACAGTGTGAAGTGTCGGTGTTTTATGTATTTAAGACACTTTTTTTAAATAGCTATTAGCAAGACAAAATAGTTCAGAATGCAATTTCCATTACTGTCAAAACATCAAACAATGTTAATTAACGCATCATATGAGATGTGGTGGAAATTACGCTGTGATTGGAATATTCTTTATTTTCAGGGCGAAAAAAAATCTATAGTGTTGTTACTGATTCGTTTGATCAATTTAATGCATTCTTGATGAATTAAAATGTTTTTCAATCAATAAATAAACAATATAGCTCAAAAAGTAGAGTATGGCACTAGCAATGACAAAGTCATACATTTGATTTCCAATTAATGCATAGACTGATATATCTAATTTAAAGGGTTAGTTGACCAAAAAATAAAATTCTGTCATTAATTACTCACCCTCATGTCATTCCAAACCCGTAAGACCTTAGTTCATCTTCGGAACATGAATTAAGATACTTTTAATGAAATCCAAGAGCTTTCTGACCCTGCATAGACAGCAGTGTAACTACAATGTTCAAGGCCCAGAAAAGTAGTAAGTGGTTCAACTTTAATGTTATAAAAGAAGAAGAAGAAAAATAGACTTTATTCAACCATTTCTTATCTTCCGTGTCAGTCTTCCACGCTTGTTCACAATAATATCACAATGCATGCATGTGGTGCTGCTGACGCAGGATCTGGCGTTCTGACGTAGAACCCGGATGATCTGGGCCTTGTTTATTAAATTGCTCTGGATAAAAATCAAGTGCATAAAAATCTAGTAAAATATGTATGGCCATTGCAGCCTCAGTTTCAGGCAGACTGTGGAGATTGTGCTCTTGAATTGAATCTTTATGATGTATTTGTTTAAGGTGTGTGGTGTTGTGTGCTTAAGCCCATGTTCCAGCTCTCTGTTTTGCTTTCTCCCTGTGATCTCCATGGTCCAGTAGTGCAGTGGTGTTGAGGGAGAGTGTGGGTGACAGATCTGGGACGGCTTAGCGGCTGCTGACT
Source organism: Garra rufa (assembly GCF_049309525.1). Classification (NCBI taxonomy): domain Eukaryota; kingdom Metazoa; phylum Chordata; class Actinopteri; order Cypriniformes; family Cyprinidae; genus Garra; species Garra rufa. The sequence continues at coordinate 22,495,940 of NC_133366.1, read as the reverse complement.
GACAGAGATAGAGTTAAGGGCCGAGGGTTTTCTGCTCGGCCCTCCATGGAGCAAACCTACTTTGAAGCGCTGTAATTGTTTCTAATCGCCGGGCGGCTGTGGCGGCTTTAAATTTCACAGGGTCGCCACACTCAGCCAAGCAGAGCGAAGGAGAGCAAGTGATCCAGGAGAGGAGGGAGACTCCTGAGACACGCTGCCTCCCCTTTCTTTTCTTCCCTCCACTTCTCCACGGAGTGTTTGTGTAGAGACGGAAATTACAGATTTCTAGCTTTGCCTAACTTTTCTTCTCCTTTTCTCTCCTTGCCTTCTGTCTGCAGACCAGATTGCCCAGAACCCCAAAACCATTGTGTGTCCCATGATAGACGTGATTGACCATAACCACTTTGGATACGAAGCGCAGGCAGGGGACGCCATGAGGGGAGCTTTTGACTGGGAGATGTACTACAAACGCATTCCCATCCCATCAGAGCTCCAAGGACCAGACCCCAGCGACCCATATGAGTGAGTGAAATCATCCAATGGAAGTCTCTTATGTGCTCACCAAGAGGCAGAAAAAAAGTTTACACTGATGGTTCAGAAGGAAACATGATGCATTAAGAGCCGGGGGTGAAAACTTTTGGAATTTAAAGATCAGGGTAAACTTATTTTGTCTTCTGGGAAACATGTAAATAGCTTCTGTAGCTTCTGAAGGGCAGTACTAAATAAAAAAATATGATATTTAGGCAAAATAAGAAAAATGTACACATCTTCATTCTGTTCAAAAGTTTACACCCCTGGCTGTTAATGCACCTTCTGAAGCATCAGTGAGCGTTTGAACCTTCTGTAATATGCAAATGAGTCCCTCAGTTGTCCTTAGTGTGAAAAGACGGATCTCAAAATCATACAGTCATTGTTGGAAAGGGTTCAAATACACAAAAATGCTGAAAAACCAAAGAATTTGTGGGAACTGAAGAATTTTTTCTGAAGAACAGCAGGCAGTTTAACGGTTCAGGACAAACAATGGACTCATCACTAAACAAACAAAAAACAGTCTTTTGAACAAGGTAATTTTCATAAATTCAACTATTATTTTGTCTTGTGGCCTATATGTAAATGCCATTTATATCTTATTCAGGTCAGTACAAAATAAAAAATAGCATGCATTTTGTATAATCCCCCTTATTTTGATAAAATATTTAACATTTTGCAGATTCTACAAGGTGGATGTAAACTTGTGATGTTATCTGTATATTTTGGAAAATGTAAGACATTTAGAATATTATATACATTTTTTACACATATACACACATTTTCAGCTCTTTTTAGTGCTTTTCTCTAGTTTGAGATACAGAAACACAAACATACTATATATTTTTCCAAATCACAGTTTATTGAGCAAATTGTTAGAAATAAATGAGCCTAAAGCATATAAGTTTGAAAAAAGTATACAGTGGACAGTTTTGCAGAGATTTTTCACTTTATTATTATTATTTTTTTTTTAAAGAAAAGCACTGAGGAATCAAAACACATATGTTACCCTGGACCACAAAACCAGTCATAAAGGTCAATTTTTTGAAATAGAGATTTATACATCATCTGAAATTTGAATAAATAAGCTTCTCATTGATGTATGGTTTGTTACGAAAGATAAATAAATGGTCAAGATACAACTATTTGAAATTCTGGAATCTGAGGGTGCAAAAAAAAATTAAATATTGAGAAAATCACAATTAAAGTTGTCTAAATGAAGCTCTTAACAGTGCATATTACTAATTAAAATTTAGGTTTTGATATATTTACAGTACAAAATTTACAAAATATCCTAATAGAACATGATGTTTACCTAATATCCTAATGATTTTTGGCATAAAAGAAAAATCTATAATTTTGACTTATACAATGTATTTTTGACTATTGCTACATGCTGCTTAAGACTGGTTTTGTGGTCCAGGGTCACATATATCCTTTCAATTTTTTATGTCTTTGTGTTCAATGGAAATCCTACAATTGTTTTTGTTCTTTTTTTTCTTTTTCTTTTCCTTTTCATTTTCTTTTTTCATATTCTTTATTGTTCCCTCTCCAATTTGCTGTAGCTTTTGATCTGCCAGTCTGTTTCAAAATCTCATTTATATCTGCTGCACCGAGACATTGTGAATGACCTCATTAAACCTGTATTGTTGAGCATGAATAGAGGATATAAGAAATGTCAGTCCGACCAGTGACCTGCACTTACGATACCCTCAATTAATAGCCAGGAGTCTTAATCCAGACTCTTTCATTTTTATACTGTTTCATTGCATTCAATGCGCACATGTACACATTTCCTTTTTTTTTTTTTTACCAGCTCTTCTATCACAGCTTACGTCAATCTATGATTCAGAGTTTAAGTATTAGTTCTGCCCTCTAACCTTCAGCTTCACAAGCAGTAGAGCAGCCTTTTCCTACATTTTTTGTCTGATGTACCCTCACAACCCCATCGGAAGGCCTCAAGCCATCAACACTTAACCAGAAATGTGTTTCTTCTAACTCTGATTATACTCGATATGGCCATTATTGCAATAATTCACTCTAAATTAAATTAAAAACAGTGGGTGAAAAACTCACACACAAAAAGTGTTCCTCTCAAACTGAGACAATTTGAGTAAATTGAAGCAATTTGGGAAATACTGTATCTGTTATTTTATAGCCAGATTTTGTTTGATTTGAGACATTAGATGCAGAAAAATGAGTTAAAAATGGTTTATTTTCCTAGAAAGTGCAAATGAGATGAGTGGAGAAAGAAATCTATTTGTCTGTGGAGTCTTTATAAATAAAAATGTCTTCTGCTATTATATGTCATCCACATAAATTGACTATTTTGATTCTTTTCCTTGAAATTGTTCAGTGAGTAATTGCCAGGAAAACTTTACCCTTTTTTATTTTTGTAAGTCATAACTTGTGTTTCATAGTTTTAACCAAACAAAATCACAATCTTTTCTCCCCTGGATGGGAATCACTGCAGTAGAGACACTCTTGTGCACTGGGAGAATGTGTGTGTGCTTTTTTGGTCCCCTATCACATCGCAGCACGTTGCGCCCCAGACTAGCCATACCAGGCATTAAGCTGTGGATTAATTTTTGGGGTGGATATGAGGTCTTGAGAAAATCAGCTTTCCTGAGTGTGGCGGAGTGTGTGTTTGTGTTTATATGTGCAGGCGCACTGCGTCTCCTCTGCAGAGGTCTGAGTGAAGACTCTCTCACTCACTTATGTACACCAACACAAAAACACACTCTTACTCAGTCTTACAACCAGCCTTTCATGACTGCTGCTGCACACATGTGGATTAGAATGTTAACATTAGTGGGATGCTGCAAGGCTTTATCCACAGACCTCTGTGACTTTCTGCGGATTCCAGACCTCTCCTTCCCCTCTGGTTCTTCTATATGCCGTGCCCAGCACGGTCCACTGTAGTTCATCCAGCATCCCACTCCTCCTCCAAGCCCTGAGGGCAAGTCATATTTTCTCCAGTCAGTGGCTCAACCCATGCTCACCTGTCAGGGATCAAACACACCTCTTTATCTCTATTCCACTCTGCCCGGCTGTCAGCATTACTGACTACATGCGACTAGCGTGTGCCTAGAATGTTTAGATAGGCAGGCAGAAAACTCCCTCTTTGTCAGTTTTTATGGAAGTAGGCAATATTTATTAATTAAGTTGTTTTACTATTGTTTGTCCTTAAAGGGATAGTTGCCCAAAAATGAAAATTAAGCTATGATTTACTTACTCTCAAGCCATCCTAGATGTATATGACTTTCTTCTTTCAGATGAAGTTATATTTAAAAAATGTCCTGGCTCTTCCAAGTTTTATAATGGCAGTGAATGGTGGTAGAGATTTTGAAGTCCCACCATCCATCATAAAAAGTGCTCCACACAGCTCCGTGGGGTTAATAAAGGCCTTCTGAAGCAAATCGATGCGTTTTTGTAAGAAAAAATATCCATACGTAAAATTTCATAAACCGTAATCTCTAGCCTCCGCTAACCGCCGTACGCAAAAAAGTGGCGTTCCAGTGGATGACAGGATGTAGGCGTAGCATAAGATCCGGTGGGAATATGCTAGTTTTGCAAGAACCAAGTTTTGTTTACAGCAAAGAAAAACCAGTCTCCTCTTGGCCTTTTTCTTTACAAATCCTTGTTTTGTACTTCTACTTCATGACCAGTGTTTTGTTTGCCTACGTCCTACATTACACTACGTCCTACATTAATCAGTTTGAACAATCAGGATGAACACAAGAAATTACCATTTTGAGCCGCTATACCCACAATCTCTGTGCACTGTGTAAACAATGAGTGTCGTATACACGCGACAGATCGCTTCCGGCGTTTGCGTATACTACGCCAGAGCCCGTTCACATGTCACGAGCCGGATGATGAGCTTGTGCTCAGGAGAGATGGACGTGGCTGTGTATCAGAGGTAAAAATTATATAAATACTGTTCAGTTTCTAGCAAAAAAAATTATTGTTTCGTGTTTTATGACATCAATGTATCGTCACGAGTCACAGGGTGTAATTTGGATTTGTCTGTGCATGTTTTGTTTTGTTTTACTTTTAAAGGTCTGGTGTCCATCCACTCCCATTATATGGCTGACAGACTGCATCAGTTTTAGCTAAAAATCTTCGTTTGTGTTCTGCTGAAAAAACAAAGTCACCTACAGTCGTGGCCAAAAGTTTTGAGAATGACACAAATATTAGTTTTCACAAAGTTTGCTGCTCAACTGCTTTTAGATCTTTGTTTCAGTTGTTTCTGTGATGTACTGAAATATAATTACAAGCACTTCATGCGCTTCAAAGGCTTTTATCGACAATTACATGACATTTATGCAAAGAGTCAGTATTTGCAGTGTTGGCCCTTCTTTTTCAGGACCTCTGCAATTCGACTGGGCATGCTCTCAATCAACTTCTGGGCCAAATCCTGACTGATAGCAACCCATTCTTTCATAAACACTTCTTGGAGTTTGTCAGAATTAGTGGGTTTTTGTTTGTCCACCCGCCTCTTGAGGAATGACCACAAGTTCTCAATGGGATTAAGATCTGGGGAGTTTCCAGGCCATGGACCCAAAATTTCAACGTTTTGGTCCCCGAGCCACTTAGTTATCACTTTTGCCTTATGGCACGGTGCTCCATCGTGCTGGAAAATGCATTGTTCTTCACCAAACTGTTGTTGGATTGTTGGAAGAAGTTGCTGTTGGAGGGTGTTTTGGTGCCATTCTTTATTCATGGCTGTGTTTTTGGGCAAAATTGTGAGTGAGTCCACTCCCTTGGATGAGAAACAACCCCACACATGAATGGTCTCAGGATACTTTACTGTTGGCATGACACAGGAATGATGGTAGCACTCAATCGGAAAGAGGCTTCATCTGAGAATATGACTTTGCCCCAGTCCTCAGCAGTCCATTCGCCATACTTTTTGCAGAAGATCAATCTGTCCCTGATGTTTTTTTGGAGAGAAGTGGCTTCTTTGCTGCCCTTCTTGACACCAGGCCATCTTCCAAAAGTCTTGGCCTCACTGTGCGTGCAGATGCGCTCACACCTGCCTGCTGCCATTCCTGAGCAAGCTCTGCACTGGTGGCACTCCGATCCCGCAGCTGAATCCTCTTTAGGAGATGATCCTGGCGCTTGCTGGACTTTCTTGGACGCCCTGAAGCCTTCTTAACAATGCAGTGGAAAGTTTTCGGGATTAAGTTAATTTTCAAATGGCAAAGAAGGACTATGCAATTCATCTGATCACTCTTCATAACATTCTGGAGTATATGCAAATTGCTATTATAAAAACTTAAGCAGCAACTTTTCCAATTTCCAATAATTATGTAATTCTCAAAACTTTTGGCCATGACTGTACATCTTGGATGCCCTGGGGGTAAGCAGATAAACATCAAATTTTAATTTTTTGGGTGAACTATCCCTTTAACACTCATGCACGTGAGCTGCCTGCAGCAGAGTCAGCATTGGATCAGCGACCTTTCTCAGTTTTATGCATTAAGGTAAGGGTGTCATCATGATCAATTCCTTGTTGTTTAAAGTTAAAATGGTGCATCATTCAGATTTGCCTTCAGTAAACATGAAAGAATAAAAAAGCACCGACACGTGCAGGAGAAAAATAGCGTTAGCTGCCTGTTAGCCAATCAGTTTTGATAGTTTTTTTTTTATCTATCAACTTTGTGTTATTGAGTTCTTGTTACTGAGTTGAAGTCATGCTGGTGATAAAACGTAATAAAAGATGTTTGGGGGGGGGGGGGGTTAGTTTTGTTTTTCCTACAGGGCAGGGGAAGGGAAGATCATTTCTAATCAGTAGTACACATCTAAATGTTTTTGTTTTGCATTCAGAATATGTCCAGATATATTTCAGTCTAATAGGGATGCCTGCACTTGATGGCCAATTTCACATGTATTTTGTGTATTTTAAAAATACAAAATACTGTATTTGTATTTAAATACATTTTTTACACAGTATTTTGTATTTGTATTTAAATACATTTTTCCACTCAGATTTTGTACTTTTATTTTAAATACATTTCTATGTATTTATGCCCATCTCTGCGTTAACCATCAGGACTGGGTAGGTAGGAAAACTTGTGAACTGATTATAATAAAAGTAATTAAGTAAAATATGAATTTACTTGAAAATCCTGCAATAATTTTTTAGGATAGGGAAATTTATATTATTCAAAATCCTTGTCTGGGCACATCAAACATTGTTTAAGGGGTTTTATGTATTAGATCTGAAGTAAAAGTAATGAACAACAAATCTGAGTGTAAGAACTAGGGATTCTCTAGTGACTGAAGTTTTATTCATTTTGTGATTTGTCGTTTGGCAAAAATGCTTATGAAAAATCAAAGCTGGGGAAATGCATACACAAAATCAATGCAGAAAGTAATATTCTTCATATCTTCTGTAATACAGACTGAGTACTAGGAGACATTTCTCATTACATGCCAGTCTCTGAGGGGAATTAAGAGGGATAGTTGGACGGCAGGATGCAAAGACAGTGTGATACCAGAGTTCAGTTTCGAGAGAGAAATGCATGTATTTCCAGTGTTTTCATTTCGCCAATAAAACTCAGCTCCCACCGGCTCGCATTTTACTCTGACCTGCATATCTGTGCTCCCTTTCTCACTCTCTTTGTCTCTCTCACAGGAAGGGCAGCTGAAATGTTCGCTGTGAAACATTACTCACAAATGTGACACTAAACCCTCAAACATTTCAGCGGGTTTTATAAATTCGATCCATTCTACAGACCTAGGCCTCTTTGATGCGTATTGCAAACCACAACAGAGATTTGTTGCCTTCCAATCTACGTGTATACTGTCACAAACGGTTGTGTTTAACTCTGTCTGGTGTACCAGCCAGTCCTAAGTCCCCCGTATGCTGTTTATCTTCCCCTTCAATTCTCTGCAAAAAGTCCCCCTACAGTACATAACATCTGCCTAAATCAGTTAACAAGCCAAAGTTAAGCTGACGTCTCTCTCCTCACGCACTCAAGCCTCTCGCGTGGGCTAAGACTCTTCCGTCAGAGCCGTGTTGCTAGAGGGGTGACGTCTCCTCTGCCAATTTGCTAACTTTACTTCTGAAGGAGCAGGCTGAGGCATTTTCATGAGGGTGAAAAAGAAGCATAGGAGAGGAAGACAAAATGCATCCGTTCAGTCTCCACGCACCCTTTTTGCTCTCTGCGAGACGTCGTTGCTGAAAGAGAGATGCAGAAAACTTTGCGACGTGACGGGTACGTAATGAGCCTTTCCTGCGAGCCGCCCTCGACCGTGGAACAGAATCCTTCTGGCTTTTGAAATCCCCCGTCCTTTTATTTTAATACTTTATTACCTCTCCTCGACTGCTGGCTGAGCAACCTAGACTGGCGCATTCGCATGTGTGAAGCGTACGCAGCTAAGAAGCCTTAATATAGATCTTACCGCCTGTTACAAGATGAAAGCAGCCTCTCTATCTGGATCACAGCTCATTTGTGCAATGACTGATCCGCTGAGAAGTCAGAGCTTTCTTCCCTGACTTCTCTCTGATTGATTGAGAGAAGAAGAAAGAGTAGTAAACCCAACGTATTGGCGTTAATGGAAGCACGGCGAATGATTCACCTCACTACCTTGCGACATGCGTTAGCTGTTGGGTTAAATTACATTATAACCCCAGTCTGACTCTAACCTGCTCCGAGCTGAGGTCGAATTCTTTGTCCTCACATCGCCCCCTTCTGGCCAGGATGAGAAGACACGCCAGCTGGCCGCATTTGATGGTAGGAGAGGATAACAGCAGGATCCTATTTCCATATATTTCAGACCTTATTGGCCCTTTATTCATTAGAGATGGCTTTCCATAATGGGGTCACATTGTCCCCTATCTTCCGCCTTTCTCCGAGGAGGAAATGAATAATGGATTTACGGTGTACATATGCTTTAATAGTGATTCACGGTCTTGCCTTTCACACATATGCCCTTGCTTGGCGTGTTCGACACCTTGAACTCACAAAAAAATGTGCAAATGTATGAAGTTTTCTCTCCAGGTGTAATGGGATTCCTGGAAAGTGTGATAGATGACAATGGACTCAATCCGTTCTCCGCCTTACCGTCTCTGTCTCTTTCTGTGTCTCTCTCACTTTATGCATACTCTGACCTTGACTTCAAGGAAGTACATTGGAAATGATTTCCCACTACAAATCTCTTCTAAGTCCCCCACAGTTTCGCGTGACTTTAACCATTTAATACGCAGCTGCACAATAGGCCTCAGAAAGAGATGATTATGCCAGAACTCGCTCTCCTCCCACCCACCATTCAAGCAAGATTGGACATTTCCAAATGGAGGTCTTTTCTACTGAGAATGGAAATCTTCCTGCTGAATTTGCCAGGGACGGGAGTAAATAGTGGATTTATATTTATGGAAATCACAGGGACAGCGGGGATGAGGGGAGAGAGAGGGAGAGAAAAGAAAAGCTGATGAGCTCTTCAGCCTGTGTCCTCCTTGCTCCACAAAGACATTTAAGCTTCATAAATGTTGTATTTGGGGAGAACTTAATTGGATTTATGTTGCTCAGGCCTTGAATGCAAATTGTGATTGGCATCTGCGTGGCTGCCACTTTTTCCAAGATTGAAAAAGAAAAGGGGTGTACAGAATGAAGGTGATGCAAAAACGTTGTTTTTGTTTTCTTCTTTTTCTGTTAGAAATGCTTTGAATTAGCAATGGGTCGTGAAGGTTGGCTAGATTTTCTTGTATATTTTATTGTGTTTTATAGTGTTATTTTCAATGTTAGTGTTTTAATTAGCATGCTGACAGCTGGCTGTGGTTTAACTGTGCATCTTTAAATTAATCCTTTTCAAATTAATATAACGCTACAGCCATACCCATTCAAACTATTTCTTTAGGATGTTTTTTGAGGGTCATGTCTTGAGCTTTGCCTTTTTTTAAGATGCTATGTGGAGGTAAAATTAGCCCAAGTTTTATAAAATGCACCCAGCAGGCACAGGGCGTCAACATGACGTCAGATTGACGTTGTACCCCAACCACTATGATGTCTATCAGACGTTGGATTTTGGTTGCCATACCTGACGAATAAATGTCAGTATTTGATGTCAATATTGGCTCGACGTTGGATTTTGGTCACTTTCCAACACAACCTAAAATCAACCAAATAGCATTGTCATTTGACGTTGTTATTGGACGTCAAAATAACGTTGTCCTTAGACGTTGGCTAGACATTGAATTTTGGTCACCTGATGTCACAACCTAAATCTAACCTAATATTAACGTCTTATGACGTTGTGTGCCTGCTGGGCATCTTGAGTGAGTATTAAAGCAGATTTTTTTGTATGACATACAGTCAGGTCCATATATATTTGGACACTGAAACAATTTTATTATTTTAGATGTTGACCACAACATATTCAAGTTACAGTTATATGACAAATATGGGCTTAAAGTGCACACTCTGAGCCTTAATTTAAAGGCTTCAAAATTGGAGGAAAGGTTAAGAAATTACAGCTCTTTATTATTCCTCGTCCATTTTTCAAGGGACCATAAGTAATTGGACAGTTGACACAAAATCTGTTTCATGAACAGTTATGAGATATTCCTTCATTTTCTCTACCCCAATTAAGCAAGTAAAAGGTCTGGAGTTGATTGTAAGTGTGCTATTTGTATTTGGAAGCTGTTGCTCTGAACCCACATCATGTGGTCAAAGGAGCTCTACATGCAAGTAAAACAGACAAATTGTTAGGCTTCATAGACAAAAGAAATCCATCAGAGAGATAGCAGCAACATTAGGAGTGACCAAATCAACAGTCTGGTACATTCGGAGAAAAAAAAGAACACACTGGTGAGCTCAGCAACATAAAAAGGCCTAGACGTTTACAGAGGACAACAGTAGTGGATGATTGGATGATCCTCTCCATAGTGAAGAAAAACCATTTCACAACATCCAGCCAAGTGAAGAACACTTTCCAAGAGGTAGGCGTGTCACTGTCAAAGTCTACAATCAAGAGAAGACTTCACAAGAGCAAATACAGAGGGTTCACCACAAGGTGCAATCTCGGCTAGATTAGACCTTGCCAAAAAACATCTAAAAAAGCCAGACCTCTTCTGGAAAAGCATCTTAGTGATGACGTGACAAAAGACAGAAGCAGCCGGATGAATTCTGAGGTGTACAGGGATATACTGTCTGCCCAGATTCAGCCGAATGCAGCAAAGTTGATTGAACTGCGCTTCATAGTGCAAATGGACGATGACCCAAAACATACAGCAAAAGCAACCCAAGAGTTTTTGAAGGTGAAAACGTGGAATATTCTGCAATGGCTAAGTCAGTCTCTTGATCTCAACCTGATTGAGCATACATTCCACTTGCTGAAGAGAAAACTAAAGGCAGAAAGACCCACAAACAAACAACAACTGAAGTCAGCTCAGTTCCAGACTTAAGGCAGTAATTGTCTGCAAAGGATTCTCAACAAAATATTTTAAATGAATATTTTATTTGTGATTATATTTATTTGTCCAATTACATTTGTGCCCCTGAAAATGGGGGGACTGTGTATAAAAATGGTTGTAATTCCTAAGTATTGTATGTTATATTTTGTTCAACCCCTTGATTTAAAGTCTGCGCTTCAATTTCATCTTGATTGTTTCATTTTCATTATATTCTGGTGGCATACAGAGCCAAAATGGTGCAAATTGTGCCAGTGTCCAAATATATATGGACCTGACTGTAAGTGTATTACACTAATGTTCAAAAGTGTGAGGTTGGTAAGATTTTCTCAATATGTAGATTTTTTTTGCACCCTAAGATTCCAGATTTTCAAATAGTTGGATCTTGGCCAAATATATACACCAAAAAGCGTATTTATTCAGCTTTCCATTGATGTACAAATTTCAATTTCTCAATCTCAATTTCAAAAAATTGACCCTTATGACTGGTTTTGTGGTTCAGGGTCACATTTCTACCATTTAAAGTGCATGAGCTTTAATACATTATAAATAAACATGAATAAACAATTAACGTTATAAATGAGTAATATACTTGATTGATTAACCTAGATTATTAAATGCTGTAAACACTGATGTTCATTAGTCCATGATACCAAATGCACTAGCTAATGTTAACAAACTGAAGCTTACTATAAAGTGTTTCCAAAAATATGTTGTTTTGCACGTCCTTACTCTGAATGTATGTCAGGAGAGACAGGGATCGATGCCAGCTGCTCTTAGGGGCTTTCTCTGAAGGGCTGTCTCCAACCAGCCTGAACAAATGATTATTTATATTAGGATGAGCACAAAGCAGTGAGAACCTTTAACTTAGAGCCCATCCGCAGAGGACAGACGCGTGGAGCCACACAGACTGACAGCAGATTTAGCTAGAATACAATGCCCAAACTATGTCTCTTCCTCTCTCTAGTTCCCTCAGAATAATTACCATAAGTCAAGGGAGCAAACATCATTGTGACTCTATATGTAAATACCTTTCTCTCCTGAGGTCTGTTTCCAGAGATTACGGTATTTAATTGAGGAATAACACAAATTAATAAGAGCCAAGTCACAAGGCACTCTTTCTAAAAAAGGCAATTGTGGCAGAGTTTACAGAATCACCTGCACCAATTACCCCTTAGTGTTGCTTTTTATTAGCCCCAGTGGAATCAGCAGACCACCAAGAGGGCTTGTCAACACGGGGCATGCATGTCCTCAGGGAATCGTTCTGTGTGAGTGTGTGTGTGTGTGTGTGTGTGTGTGTGTGTGTGTGTGTGTGTGTGTGTGTGTGTGTGTGTGTGTGTGTGTGTGTGTGTGTGTGTGTGTGTGTGTGTGTGTGTGTGTGTGTGTGTGTGTGCGCTTGTGTGCTTGTGTGTATTTAGGTCGCTGTGCTGAATGGTAATAGAAATGAGAGCAGTATTGGAGTGGCCACTGTGCGAGAAGGTGATGAATGCTAATGAGTGTGAAACAGGGCTGAGAGGTCAGGACCCTACTGAGTCCCTCAAGACCTGGAGAGAAAGCTGCCCCAGAGAGTGTCCTACATACAGACGTGAAGAAGAGTGTGTGTTTGTGTGTGTGCTTGTTTCGCACCTACTGTTTGGAGAATGGAGCGATAGCCATTTTCGCATCCTCGCTCAAAGCGTTCTGTAATCACGCTCCAACTCCACTTGGGGTTGTCCATTTCCCGTTTGTGTCTTTTTGTTTGTTTGTTTGATTTCTATGGCATATGTGGTTGTAAGATTCTAGATTTTTCTTCTAGATTTGTATGATTTCATGAGTATTTTTTAATTGAATATTTCATTAGACTAACTATACATTGTTTCTTAAAGGGATAGTTCACCCAAACATGAAAATTCTGTCATTAATTTCTCTTCCTCATGTCGTTCCAAAGCTGTAAGAACTTCATTCATCTTCAGAACACAAATTAAGATATTTTTGATGAAATCCGAGAGCTTTCTGACCTTGCATAGACAGCAATGCGACTGACACGTTCAAGACCCAGAAAGTTATAGAACAGTCCATGTAACATCAGTGGTTCAACCTTAATTTTATGAAGCTACGAGAGTACTTCTTGTATTTTCATAAAATACAGTTGAACCACTAAACGTCACATGGACTATTTTATGTCCTTAATGCATTAATTTCTGTTCTGAAGATGAACAAAGGTCTTAGGGGTTAGAAACGACATAAAGGTAAGTAATTAATGACAGAATTAAAATTTTTGGGTGAACTATCCCATTGACCAGATTTAACACAATGAATTATTAAGCAATAAAGGGTATCATTCTTACTCAATTCTTATTGAACCAAAGTATCACTCCTCGTGTATTTTAAATGTCCTGATTGACTGAAGAGAAACTGATTGTGGAAGTTTAGAAACAGATATTTTGTAGCAAATCCCTTAATTTCCTTAAGGAAAACCATAAAAAGCATTACACTGATTAAGCATCACGGAAATCATGAAAATACAAAGTAGGTGTTCTTAGTTTTATGCTGACTGCAGAGGAAGAAAGGCTGTGTTTTGCAATTGATTGTTTTCCACCACACCCTCGTTTTGCTTTTCAACGTGAACAGACAAATTGCTTGTCTTCAATATTGTGTCACATCATGCCTGGTTAGGATTTTATTTCCATGTGTTATAGTTCACCCAAATATAAAAATTCTGTCATCATTTCCTTGCAATTGTATCACACTAAACTAGTATGAACTATGAATATTTTGAGAATGTTGTCCATGCAATAGAGTTTTAAAGAGTCTCAGGTGTCCCCATAATATGTCTGTGAAGTTTCAGCTCAGAATACCCCACAGATCATTTATTATATCATTTTGAAAATGCTTGTTTTGAGTGAAACCCGAAACACGCTGTTTTCATTCATGGCTCTTTAAATGCAAATGAGCTGCTGTTCCCCGCCCCCTTTTCCAAAATATTGCTGTGCCTTTAGAGTTTGTAACTCATATACTTTGCCAAAAAAACATTCTTTGGTTTTGATTATCATGTCTATGCACTGAAATTGTATGCTTTAAACCATATTAGTTAAAACTTCTGATATAGTACACATATGTAGCACACAAACAGAAGGCGGCTGTTACACAGCATGTGAGTAATAAACTAAGTTCTCTTTTATGTCTTATTGCGCTTAAACTGTCAAATACACACAAGAATATGTTAAAAACACACAGGAGTTTCAAAAACAGTCAGTTAAGTCTGTAAAGGTAAACAGCTGGTTAAGAAATTGCATGTTTATATTAGATCTGTGTGGCAGCAGCCTAATATACAGTAAAGAAATCAATAAATCCACTGCTCTCTTGTCTCCTCTGAGGCTGGGACTCTAAATAGTGTTCTGTGCTCGTCTGTCCAGCCAAAGACAGAACAGTTAGCATGCTTTGCTTGAACTTTTGCCATGGCAATAAAACTGGTACACCGTTGTAAGGGGAGGTAATATTATAATAAGATCATCTGTCTATGTAATGGACGGAGTGAAATCTGATGCCCTAGTTTGTTCACAAGCTTGCCAAAACAAAGTTACTGGGTTGTCTTTTTTCACGTTTTCCGGGTTGGTAGATGCACTGGGGACTTGATTATAGAACTTAAACACAGAAGAACTCAAATTTTCATGATATGTCACCTTTAATTAGGGTTTCCAACATTGTTCAGAATCTTCTTTTATGTTCTGTAAAAGAAAATTAAGTAAAGCAGATTTTGAATGACATGAGATTAAGTAAATAATTACAGAATATCTTGGATTGACTATTTTAAGGAACACTTAATTTTTTTTTATTCACTCGTCTCTTTAAATTTCACATTACATTATCATATCCGCTCTTAGTTGTAAATTTGACTTATTTATCTTTCTAATCACACACATAATATAATTAAACATGTTTCTTTTAGACAAGCTGTTGCAATAAAGTCTGTTAACGCATTGTGCCTGTGTATCAGAGAGATCTTACAGTGAGAGAACACACAACATTCTGACTTTCCGTATTAAAATCCCTCCTCGGTCCAGGCGAAATCACACAGATCCCCTCCATGTTCGTTTTCACTCCACATTGCCTCACAGGAAGGGCTCATCTTGTTAGATTTATACTTAGCTAGGGGGTCTACATCCAGTAGGGCCCCCTATGTCTTTCTCTCTTTTATCTTTCTCTCTCTCCTTATCTCTCTCTTCTTCTGTAGTAAGGTATTTGACCTGGTGGTATGCTCCAGTGGTGCAGAACACTCCTGATGAGAGGTTTCTCTGCTTCTTTCACCTGCCTTTCCGTCTCACACACACTGACACTCGAACACATCGACCCACACTCTCCCCTCAGACCGGGGCCTAAATAGCCAATCAATACGGCCACCGCAGCTGTTCCTACATCCTTATATTTTACCTCGCACGGCAGTCTTACCCCCCCCCCCCCCTTCCCGAAGTAATCAGCTCACTCCTCTGTGTCTGAATAAGAAACCGAATGTTGAAAACAGACACATCCTAAATGGACCGTGTCATTGTGCATGCATGAACGCACTGGGAGACGAGAGCGTGCAAATACAATCAAGAGCCCTAGCTGTGGCTGGAGCCGTCAAAAAAACTTGTCAAGTCATCAAAGCTCCCCGGAGCCTGTTGATCGGTCGCTCCAATCATGCCCATCGCTGATTCCTGCCTCTCCTGATGTCTAAGTGATTCTATTTCTTTCCGCCTGAGTCTCCTAGCTGGGTGCCCAGCTGATCAAATAAACCATCGACGAACCCCGCAGCCAATGAGCTGGCTAAGCATCCACACAGTCCATTGTCTGCTACAGCCAAGACATAAACGTCCATTCCAGGATGGCATGTTCCACCACGCCACAGTTTCTGCTGGAGCTGCTGTTATTGGCGGTGGAGGGGAAAAAAAGCAACATGGTCATTTCTCCAGTGGAGTGCTTGTTCCTCCATTAGTTGCCTTAATTGAGTAGACTGTTATATTTCAGCACCTTATTAAATCGGAAGGAAGCAGGCCAGAGAGTATTACGTGAGAGTAAATTGATTTTGGCGCCGTGCTGCTCATCTACTTTGGCCGTCTGTACACAAACCCATTCCTCCAATTATTGTTTATGGCTTGCCTCTTTGTCTCCGCTCTCTTGCTCATTCTCGTTCATTCTTCACTCCGTTCTCCTGCTTTTAGCCATCCTTAATATTTTGGCCCTGCTTAGTTTAAATCCTGTCCCGAGAGGACAGAAAACCCAGCACTTTGCAGTTTTCATCCTTGTTAAATGCTGACCATGAGGTTTCAACTAGATACTCTGCATTTGATGGTTCATAAGGATCCCTGGTGTTAATTCCTTACTTTTTTTAAAACTCTTCCTAAAAAAAGTTCTTCAACAAATTAGACTCAGACCCTTCAAAAATGATCTCTTCTTTGATATTTGTGAACATGAACAGTGAAGAAGCCAAACAGAAAGCGAGGATGTTTTTGACAGTTGTTTTTTGTATTGAAACACAGAAAGTCAGTATAAGTCATTACTACAATAGATTTGGGTACCTGAGTAATTTTGGCACAGCAACTCAAAAGTTTGTGGTGAGACGTAAAAGAATGTAATACCTTAATTCAGGATGCATTAAATTAATCAAAACGACGTAAAGATGTAGTCATATATTACTGAAAAAAATGAAGCTTTCAATATATTAATAACAATAATGAATAATTATTCTATAATTATTTTTATATAATTAAACATTCGCAAAATGTTATTTTTTTTTTTTTTTTTAGTACTGACCTGAATAAGATATTTCACATAAAAGACGTTCACATATAGTCCACAAGAAAAAATAGCTGAATTTATAAAAATGAAAGAAAGAAAGAAAAACGATGTATTAAGAGCCAGGGGTATAAACTTTTGGACGGAATGAGGATGTGTACATTTTCTTATTTTGCCTAAATATCTTTTTTTTTTTTTTTTCATTTAGTACCGTCCTTCAGAAGCTACAGAAGATAATTACATGTTTCCCAGAAGACAAAATAAGTTACATTTACCCTGCTCTTCAAATTCTTAATGCATTTTTTTTCTTTCTGAAGCATCAGTGAGCATTTAAACCTTCTGTAGTAGTTGCATATGAGTCCCTTAGTTGTGTTCAGTGTGAAAAAATAGACCTCAAAATCATACAGTCATTGGAAAGGGTTCAAATACACAAAAATTTTCTCTTGTGGACTATATGTAAACCGCTTTTATGTGAAATATCTTATTCAGGTCAGTACTAAAGAAAAATTAATATGCATTTTGTATAATCCCACTTATTTTGGTAAAATAATTCAAATTTTGCAAATTCTGCAAGGTGGATGTAAACTTTTGACTTCAACTGTATTTTTGGTGCGAGTTTTGCTTAAATTTAGGAGATTAGTCTTTTTAGATTTTACCGGGCACACTGATTCAAATGATACCCATTATTCGTATGTCATCTGTTTGCCCTTTTTTTTTTTTTGTTAATACAAACTATTTAAAGAGGACAATTCAAAATTCACATCTTTTAGTAAATACAGTTGTCAATCTCACTGACTGTGTAAAGGCCACCCATGATGAATAAATGAGGCCTGCCAACCGCACCAGTACCACCAATGACGAATGAAATGTCCGCCCTTAGATCATCTCAGCTTTACCCCCCATAAAAATACTGAATAAATAAATCCACCACAAATCCTCTCTTAACCCAGGGCTCTCTGTCGTCTGTGCAGTGTGCAAGTGCAGTATATGCATAACCATAATCCCAAAACATGCTGTCATTCCAGCCCTTGCATTATCATATTTCATCCCACATGCTCTATTAAAAGATTGCACTACTTACACCAACAGACACTTTGTACAGCTTCATGTCTGCTTTAGCCAAGTCTCGGGATTCAAACGCCACTGAACAACTGGAGAGATCCATTAAATCCATCACTATCCCCTCTCAAACCCCATTGACAGGCTTAAGCCCTGTAAGTACATGTGATATAACATCTGAATACAAGTTCTGCAAGCACAAAAAGCATTAATGAAAATAGCACAATGAGGATAACAGCAACTCATCTGCATATTTGGTTGACATCTGCTTAACAGCCCTCCTCTCTCATTTTGATCTGCCTTGAATTGGCCACTAAATCCCGACGTTTTTCACATAAGTAATTTTGACTGGACTTTGAGCTTGACTGTGTCAGTGAGAAGAATTCAGCTCACAGCTTCTGTCTGATTCTACCATCAGGGACTGTTTGCAGATGTAGATTATGATTCACCTTTCAAAACACTGACGCCTGGGGAGATGCATGAAAGTAAAATTAGCTTATTAATTCATGCTATGATGGTTCCATGTGGTAAATTCTCAGCGTTTGTACCGTGATGTGCAGAAGGGATGCCCACTGGATCCTGTCACGATGCAAACAATCCATCTGACGACTGACATATTGTAACGTTAGTGCATTTTTATGGTTGTAAGACCTGTTGTGCTCATAATGGTGTGTCTGTTACATTTTTACTTTGTGTCATTACTATCTATCAAGGGTGTTTCCTCCGAGGAAGCAAGGGAATGCAGACAGTGCCTTCTCAAAAAATTGGATGAGAAAAAAAATTGTGTAATATAAAAATAAAACTACGCGAATATTACAAAATAGGCTATAACATTAAAATGCATATACAGTTAAAGTCAAAAGTTTACATGCACCTTGCAGAATCTGCAAAATGTTAATTATTTTACCAAAAAAAGAGGGATCATACAAATTGCATGTTATTTTTTTATTAAGTACTGCCCTGAATAAGATATTTCACATAAAAGAAGTTTACATATAGTCTGTTAAAAAAAATTTTTTTTTTTTTTTTTGGTTTTGTTTAGTGACAGTTGTTCGTGAGTTCCTTGTTTGTCATGAACAGTTAAACTGCCTGCTTTTCTTTGGAAAAATCCTTCAGGTCCCACAAATTCTTTGGTTTTTCAGTATTTTTGTGTATTTGAACCCTTTCCAACAATAACTCTATGATTCTGAGATCCATCTTTTCACACTGAGGACAACTGAGGGATTCATATGCAACTATTACAGAAGGTTCAAATGCTCACTGATTCATCAGAAGGAACAACGTTGCATTAAAATAACTTTTTCATTTGAAGATCAGGGTAAATTTAACTTATTTTGTCATCTTGAGAACATGTAAGTATCCTCTGTAGCTAATGAAGGGCAGTACTAAATGAAGAAAATATATTTAGGCAAAATAAGAAAAATGTACACATCCTCATTCTGTTCAAAAGTTTACACCCCTGACTCTTAATTCATTGATTTTCTTAATTCATTGCCATATGATTGGATATGACTGGGTATGATTAGCTGTGATTGGTTCATCCGATAAATCCCGCCTCTTGTGTTCATGCGCATTCCACGTTTGCGAATTGGTCTGAATGAACAATATAATGGTGTGTCCTCACACACTTAGATAAAACCACTTTATTACGTCAAAATAAGACTTAAAATGGCCTAAAAACATGTTCTGCGGGAGTTAACTGTTTAGTGAATAATCAGCTTGGTGAAACTTAAGATAAATCTCTGTCTGTGACCAATATTTACCAAGCTTTGATGACTACCTCAGTATAAATTCAGATCAAATACAACTGAATTATAGTTTTCATTGACAATTAATAACAAATAATCAAATGTCGTCACGAGGTTGGCAAAAACTAAGTGTAATAGGAACAGTTTTTACACTATTTATCATAATGCAAGCAGCATTATTCTGGCCCAGACTCTCTGTCGCTGCAGTGTTGGATTTGCACTCAAAGTCATACGAGTCATACGTATAGTAAACATTGACCCATTGACTACTTTGCTGTACATCCAGTTTGCTAATAATAGTAGTCAATAGTCAATGCAAGCCCTAGTGTATACATCTACTCACCAATATAGATTTTTTTTTCTTATTTACATTTATCGACTTATTCAATTTAACCCAAAGCCATTTGCAAGTGAGAAAAAAATGTATGTGATTCATCATAAGAATTTTATTAAACACATTTATATTAAGTGACGGTTCCTTCCTGTTGCTCACAGAGTTTCTCCAGGGGTTATTTGACCTTAATTTGCGGTCCTTCCTGCGCACTGTCCTTCAGGTTCTATTAAGACTTTGTCCAAAAAATGCAGTATGAAGTCACAGCTGAGCATGTTGGTCTTTGTGCTTCCCGCAGGTCTCCTGTGATGGCCGGAGGCTTGTTTGCTGTAAACCGACAGTGGTTCTGGGAGCTGGGAGGATACGACACAGGCCTTGAGATCTGGGGCGGCGAGCAGTTTGAAATATCCTTCAAGGTGAGTTAAATCATCTAAGTCAATTCCTCTATGCAATTCACAAATAATACATCAATTCTCACAGACTTTACAAAGGTTGCTTGCTGTTGTTAGTCTCTCGGAGCAAAATAATCTAACAGAACACAATAGGACCCATGCAAGATACAGTGTCTCACTCCAGTGCTTTGTGCAATCCAGGCATTAAAATGGATTTCAAGACACACCCTCCAAAACCACATCCAATAGCTCCTTATCCATTGCAAACCGCTAACTATAACTATAGCAGATTCCTTTTCTCACACTTAATGTGAAGTACTCTGTCTGTCTGTCTAGGCAATCTTTTCTCATTCTCTTCAACAATAAAGCTCGAATGAGATTGGACGGCAGAGGTTATTTTCTTCACTGTGTTACTAAGCGTAGCCTCAGAGCCAAAAGCACACCAGCCGGCCAAAATAAGGCGGCGAAGATAGCGGAGCTGTGAGTCTGCACGCGTGTGTGTGTGTGTGTGTGTGTGTGTGTGTGTGTGTGTGTGTGTGTGTGTGTGTGTGTGTGTGTGTGTGTGTGTGTGTGTGTGTGTGTGTTTTTGTGTTTAGACTGGCTATTCTGCTGAAACTAATTAGATTGTGTGATCCAGTGATTGGCTGTGGCTCTGAAGTGATTTGGTTTTGATTAGCGGGGCCAAAACTGGCGCCGATGGATGTGAGGAAATGTTCTATTTATCAGTTCTGACATACCTGCCACCCCACTCTTTTTCATTAGACTCTCACTTGCGCTGGCACTGAACTTTGTTATTGGAACACCATCCTCTGCGCCTTTCTAGTAACTATGGCAACCGCAAAAATAGTTTTAGAGGCTAAAGCGGCTGTTTGACAGGTTTCTTTTTTATTATTATTCCCTTTTATGCACAGTATTTGCCTGTTGCTGTTAGTCACAAAGTTGTACCATTCACATCTGACCTTGATGTATGGTAGTGAAATACTCCATTTGAAAACTTTAACACCATGTCTCCACCCTGATCCGACATGCAACTACAAACCGAAATAAAAGACGGCGCTGATTGGGCCTGGCGTCATCCCATTGATTGGTTGCCTGCCACGCTCCGTCCAAGTTTCATCCATCTGTTCGATGTAGGCAGCTTTCTAAATGCAATTCAAGTCATCTTAATATCTAAAGTCCTGCCATGGCTGCCTCCCTTCATGCTTTATGATAAAAGAGGCTGTGAAAAAAATGTGAAAATGATTCCTAAAACTTAATTTGTTACATGGCTTCCTCGTTTATCCTCAAATGAGGGATCGGAAGGGGCTTTTTCTCGCTCGCTTTGTAGCGCTGATGTTTCGAACGATTCGCTTCCCATAACGACTGGGTCTGTGAAGTTACCTTGACCGCTAACCCGCCGCCTGGCAGGAGAGATAGGTCTGTGCGGTTTGATATCTGCAGACAGCTCTCTCGAGCCCAGCGGGAGATCGAGGAAGAGAGACACCATCAGACTCGACTCGGCCGACTAGAAGCCCCCATCCCCCTTGCCTTCTCACCTCCCTCTGTGTGTCAGTGGCCCTGGCCGAGTCCACACTCCACCATGCCTGAGCCAATACTCGATACGGACAGGCACATCAAAGTCTTGGCCTTAGTAGAACAGAAAGAGAGAGATGGGATGGGAAGCATATTGAACACCCGGCTTTCTTTCTTTATCTCTTTTTTCTCTTGGTTTAAAGAGGAAAAGTAGAGACAGTTGGAAAACTCTAGTTCTTTCCTTCAGTGGATGCCAGTCGATCGGTAATTGGAGCCCACGGCGAGGACGTTGCTTGTTGCTGGTATGATGTGGAAGCGCAGCAATATTTCTAGCTAGTCTGTCCACATTTCCCCACTGAGACCTTCCCAGACTGCATGTGTAGGAGCTCACAAGGATGTGATGCATGGAGGCTTTTGAGCTTTTTCAACTGTCTGAGAGAATGCAGGATGGAGACAGCTCTGTATGTACTGTGATGTAGTATAAATGTTTGAGAATGTATGTGCGTATGTGGTTTTTCAGGTGTGGATGTGCGGAGGCAGCATGTATGATGTACCTTGTTCGAGGGTGGGCCACATCTACAGGAAGTACGTCCCCTACAAGGTGCCTTCAGGGACCAGCCTGGCAAGAGTGAGTAGAACTTCCACTATCCTTCCAAATGAGAAAGGATAGAGTCTTTCTCTACAGTGGCCCAATTCTGCTAGTTTATAGTGCTCTAGATTCACAATGTTCCTGAGACGATCTTATTCATATTCTGCACACATGATGATAACAGACAAATAGTACAGAAAGTACAGGTTGCACTCTGCTCTTGACAGTGTATGTGTATGTGTGTGTGTGTGTGTGTGTGTGTACAGTGGTGGCCACAATTATTAGAACACAGCAACAAAATTATTCGTATATTCACCAGCTAAAAAATGGTTTTAAGTCCGTTATTTCTATCTTTTGCTGTAGTGTGTCAGTAGGAAATATCAGAAATATAACATTCATTTTGCCATTAATCATAATAATCCAGTGAGATTTTTGACAACAGCCAGAGATCTGATCTCACCATCATCCAGCCAGTCTGGAATAAAAAAAAAAAACAGAACAAACTAAGACAGACTAAATCCAGAAGAACTGTGGCAACGTCTTCAAGATGCTTCAAGAAACCTACCTGCAAAGCTCCCTAAAAACTATGGGCAAGTGTACCTAGGGCAAATGCTGCTTTAAAAAGGATTGTCACACCAAATGTTGGTTTAATTTAGTTAATAGAAGTTAATTGATAAAAAAAACCATCTATTTATGACTTTATTTTTGACAGCATCTTCATTTTACAGCACTTTTACACAAGTTCCTAAAACTTTAAACAGTACTGTAGCTTTGCAGGTAGGTTTCTTGAAGTATCTTTAAGATGTTGCCAGAGTTCTTCGGATTTAGTCTGTCTCAGTTTGTTCTGTTTCTTCATGTCATTCCAGACAGACTGAATGATGATAAGATCAGATCTCCGTGTGGAGCACTGGCTGTTGCCAGAAATCGTCTCAGGTTACGTAGGTAACCCTAGTTCCCTGAGGACAGGGAACGAGACGCTGCGTCCTGGTTCAGGACACTATGGGAACTGCCTTCGGCATGACCGGTTCTGAAACAAGGTATAGAACAACGACAGTGAACTTGACACTGGCCGGCGCCAGCCTATGACATCATCAACAGGCGCCTGCTAGTATAAAGCAGGTGCCTGAGAGCACAACACCATCTTTTTGTCGGACGGAGGTCTGTGCAGGGCCCGAGGCATGGCCCCGAGACGCAGCGTCTCGTTCCCTGTCCTCAGGGAACTAGGGTTACCTACGTAACCTGAGACGTTCCCTTCCGGAGGGAACTCTACGCTGCGTCCTGGTTCAGGACACTATGGGAACGCTTATCCCAACGCCGCCATGCCGAGGGATAAGTGATCAAACTGACTGAATGAGGAGTCAAGAAGGAAATCACCCCTGCATCAGCGAGAGTCGCTGGGCCCAGTGACCTGCCATGGCTAGCTCGGCTACCTGTGCACGCAACTCTCAAGCGTGGAGGCCTAGAGGAAGCCTACTACACTTAGCTCTCTAAGTGAAGGAGCTCATAAACGCCCTGACCATAAGGGGCGGAGTTTAGGGAAAGGAGGTCTCAGCAGAGCGAACGTCTACTCTAGGGACCTGACAACATTCAGTGCTAACAGGTATAGGTGGGGAAGCGGAGCTTCTGGAGAATGGAGGCTTCACAGAAGACTCTCTAAAAAAGAGAGGAAACCTGACCACATTCAATCCACTAGCTCTTTAGGAGTGGAGGTCTCAGATAACCATTCAGTGAGGGGAGACCTGGCTACACTCACGCTTGAAAGTACTGGAAGCGGAGCTTCTGGAGAACGGAGGCTTCACAGAAGACTCTCTAAAAAGAGAGGAAACCTGACAACGTTCAATCCACTAGCTCTTAGGAGTGGAGGTCTCAAATAACCCTTCAGTGAGGGGAGACCTGGCTACACTCGCGCTTGAAAGTACTGAAAGCGGAGCTTCTGGAGAACGGAGGCTTCATAAAAGACTCTCTAAAAAGAGAGGAAACCTGACAACATTCCATCCACTAGCTCTTAGGAGTGGAGGTCTCAAATAACCCTGCAGTGAGGGGAGACCTGGCTACACTCACGCCTAGAGGTACTGGAGGCGGAGCTTCTGGAGAACGG
The DNA here is from genome assembly GCF_049309525.1 of Garra rufa. NCBI lineage: Eukaryota > Metazoa > Chordata > Actinopteri > Cypriniformes > Cyprinidae > Garra > Garra rufa. The sequence continues at coordinate 22,471,530 of NC_133366.1, read as the reverse complement.
AGGCTTCACAGAAGACTCTCTAAAAAGAGAGGAAACCTGACAACGTTCAGTCTACCAGCTCTTAGGAGTGGAGGTCTCACTAACCCTTCAGTGAGGGGAGACCTGGCTACACTCACGCCCGGAGGGAAAGACTGGAAGCGAAGCTTCTCGGCCCTATACTCGACACTGGGGGTATTCAGTGAGGCTGAATAGCCTGTGCAACCAGAACTACCCGAGTGGAGCTTCTGCTCAGATGGAATCTACAGAGTGGAGGTCTCATGACCTAACTACACTTGACACTGACGATGGTCTGTGAGGCTGAATAGCCTGTGCAACAGGCCTGTCTAAGTGGAGATTTTCTGAGGAGTGGAGGCTTTGCCGAAAGGAAGCCTGGCAACACTCTGTGCCTTCCAGAGTGCAACTCTAAGAATGGAGGTGCCATGGCACCTCTACACTCAAAACCTGGGGGTAGTCAGTGAGGCTGAGTAGCCTGTGCAGCAAAACTACCTACAGGGAGTTCAGAGGAGTGACTGCTCCAAAGGAAGCCAAAGAAGCACTCTGTGTCTTGCAAAGGAAAACTCTAAAAGTGGGGGTCTCGTGACCCACTTCACTTCAACACTGAGGGTAGTCAGCGAGGCTGAATAGCCTGTGCAGCGGAACTACCTGAGTGGAGTTTCTGCAAAGTGGCGGCTTTGGTAAGAAAGAAGCCTGTTACCACTCTGCACCCAGCAGAGGTCTGTGACCTATCTACACCCAATACTAGAGGTGGTCCGCGAGGCTGAATAGCCTGTGCAGTCGGACCGCCTATTTCTAGTGAATCTCTGGAGGCAACGAAGGACTCTGAGTGAGTCTGGAGAGTGGAGGCTTCTGAGAAGAAGCCTGACAACATCTCATGAAGGGAGACTCTAATAGTGGAGGTCTGATGACCTAACTACACTTCACTTAATACACTTCAACACTGCAGGTGTTCATCGAGGCTGAATAGCCTATGCGACAGTACTACCTGAGTGGAGTCTGGAGAGTGGAGGCTTCTGAGAAGAAGCCTGACAACATCTCATGAAGGGAGACTCTAATAGTGGAGGTCTGATGACCTACTACACTTCAACACTGCAGGTGTTCATCGAGGCTGAATAACCTATGCGACAGTACTACCTGAGTGGAGTCTGGAGAGTGGAGGCTTCTGAGAAGAAGCCTGACAACATCTCATGAAGGGAGACTCTAATAGTGGAGGTCTGATGACCTAACTACACTTCAACACTGATGGTAATTAGCGAGGCTGAGTAGCCTATGCGACAGTACCTAGTGGAGTCTGGTGGCAATGTTCTGCGAGCAGCAGAAGGACTCTAAGAGTGGAGGTCCCATGACCTACTACACTTCAACACTGCAGGTGTTCATTGAGGCTGAATAGCCTATGCGACCGTACTACCTGAGTGGAGTCTGGAGAGTGGAGGCTTTCAAGGAGGGAGCCTAACACACCTCCGTGCTTAGCAAAGAAGAACTCTGAGAGTGGAGGTCTCATGACCTATCTACACTCTAATCTTGAAGGTCATCCGCGAGGCTGACTAGCCTGTGCGACAGAAATACCTTCGTTTTTGGAGCTCTTCTGGAGAGTGGAGGCCTGAAGAGGCGCCGACACTCAATCCTGCTAGCAGTGCTATCTGGATTGGAGTTGGAAAACTAAAAGGTTTTTGAGAACAACCAACTCAAAAGATGGACACGGAGGAATGCCCTGCGTGGCCCATACCGTATAGGATTTCAGAAAGGAACCTGCCTTTGCGGGAGGAACCTTACCATAAGTATGGATTTAGTGAAGTGCCTGAGTAGTGCACTTACCACTCACGTGGATTTCAGAGAATGCTCAAAGACTTGCGTGAGCAAACACCACAAATGTGGTTTTGAATAGGTGCCCTGAGCATAGCGAGGATCACCAGATTTGCAGTCTCTAGGCGATAGCAGAGCCTGAAAGCGGAGCTTCTGGAGAGGGGAGGCTTCAGCAGAAAGACTCTCTAAGCGAGAGGAGGCCTACGACGCTCTCCCTAGGGAAACTCTTCAGAGTGGAGACCTCCGGTAAAACGCTCTAGGCGAGGGGAGGCCTGACTACACTCGACGCTCAAGAAAAGGCAGATACTCACAGTAGAGCCAATAATGAAAAATTCTCATTTATCATCCAGCTCTGTGTAGTGGAGGCTCCGAGACTACATCTCTAAGGAGAGAAGCCTACAACACTAGTTTTTGGTGAGTGGAAGACTGCACTCCCCCAAAAAATAGTCAGCGAGGCACTCATGGGCCTGCTAGCTGCTATAACTGTGAGAGTGAAGGTCTCAGTACTGTTGGCTGTGACAGAGGGGAGACCTATTACACTGTGCTTATCAAAGGAGTTGTAAAACTTAAGGGTTTTGGAACCAACTCGAAAAAAATGGGCACGGAGGATTATCCTGCGTGGTCCAACCCGTGAGGGATTTGAAGAAGGAACCTGCCTTTACGGGAGGAACCTTACCATAAGTATGGATTTTAGTGAAGTGCCTGAGTAGTGCACTTACCACTCACGTGGATTTCAGAGAGTGCTCAAAGACTTGCGTGAGCAAACACCACTAACGTGGATTTAAGAAGGTGCTCTAAGCGTTTCGCGAGAAAGACACCTGTATTATTCCCGGGTGATAGCAGAACCCGGAAGCGGAGCTTTCAGTGAGGGAGGCTTTAATGGTTACAAGCTCTCTCGAACGTAACAAGCCTGACGACGCTCAACTGAGGAAGCTCTATCGAGTGGAGGCCTTGGAATACATGCCTTCTCATGGAAGGGAGGCCTAACTACACTCAACGCTTGTAGTGACAGGTCCACGAAAAGAGTTCACAAGCTGCCTTAACCTTGTGTTTTCCCGGCCTGTATTTCTGGGGAGTGGAGGCTTAACAGAATACCTCACATAGAGGGAGCCTAACAACACTCGACCCAGTAAAAAGCTCTCATGAATGGAGGTCTAAGAATGACCTGGCTACATTCAGCGCTAAGAAGTATTATCTTTATATGTCTCTCTTTACAGAGGACTTCACCGAGAGGAGGCCTCCTAGGCCTGCTACACTCAATTCTGGCGGATTGGGTCACAATACCAGAAGGTAATTTAGCGAGGCCCAGAATGGGGCCTGACAGCCAAATATATAAGATTTCTACTTCAAAGCGGGGCTTTTAAAGAGAGCGGAGGCTTCAGTAAAACATCTCTCTCTCAGAGAGGGAGCCTTGACGACGCTCTATTCACCCTAGCACACAAACTCCTAGGAGTGGAGGTCTCACATATGTGTATATGAAAATACACAGGGAAGGTACCTGACTACACTCATGCAAGAAGAGTATTACTCTTAGCAGGGTTTGAGTGAGCGGAGGCTTCAGCAGAGCGATTTTTCGCTTGAAGCAGCTTGACAACGCTCAAGAGGGTTTTTTTTTTTTTTTTTTTACATATTCTCGCATGTATATGTATGTTGGATCATGTCTATACCAAGCTCACTCTAGCGGAGGTTTCAAAACCTAACAACGCTTAACCCACGAGGGGATTTCTACGAGTGGAGGTCTCTACACACTGTTTTCTTTTATAAAACGAGGGGAGACCTGGCTACACTCGGCACTTGGTGGCAGTAGAACTCAAGAGGAGCTCGAAACTGCAATAGCAATCACCCAAGCGGAGCTGGTAGACAAAAGAAACCATATACATACACGCTTGAATATTTTATTAAAGTGTCTTTACTGTTCACATACCGGGCCAACAGATTGAGTCCTCAATCTCATCGTCGGCCCAGCCCCAGAGTCTTTGCGAGGGGAAAAGGGAGGGGCAGGTAGCCCCACACTGGCGACCTAGCCTCGTCTCTGGCCCTTGGACCAGGACGGGCCTGGTTTCCCCCGGTGTTCAGGTGGAGGCGTGGACCGGCGAGGGATGCAACGCCCCGGGGCTCGGTCCAGATCTTTCAGCTGATCAGCCTGGTACGCCCCTGCAACACTGCCATCGTGTGCAGAGGAGCACCAGCCTGACCCACTGCCGCATATGTGCCTTTGGAGCCTTCAGGGTTGATGCCCCTCGCGCTGAGAGATAGTTCGCAAACGTCTGCTCAGTGAGAGGCATCGACACATATCCGCGCCCATGCATTCCCTCGACATCAGCATGATTCACATGCTGATGCCTGTGAATGCGGGCTGAATATGGCCTGTCCCATTCCCTCTCGATCCCTTATGCAGATCAGGAAGGAATGGGAGGCTCACAGGAGTTGGCTTGTTATGGCCGGGAAGAAGCCGCTCGTCTAGTCTGCCTAGGGCGGCCTTTCCCCTGGCGGGCTTCCACAGAAGGGGTAGCCGCGCGGTCCATAACAGACATCAACTCTTCATATGCGGGGCAGGGAGGCTGCATGGGCTCAAAAGAGCTCATCTTGTTCCATTTCAACCTCCTGCTCGCCCTGGCTTGAAGCCAAAAGAGCACTCGCTGCAGGACCGGAGGATGTGAGAGACAACACATCTTCCGCTAGCAGCGCATTCTCAGCTCCACCTGTGATCCCCGCGATCTCAGCCGCCGGGCAGCCTCAGCCGCCGCGGGACCGGAGCCGCGTGGGGCAGATGGATGGCCCGATTCCCTCGAGAAAAGGGCCAGACGAGAACGGAGTTTCTTCTAGAGCAGAGCGCGCGTGCTCTTACACCTAAACACACCAAACAAAGGTCGTGTGCGTCATCAAGTGTCAGATTTCTCTGACACGGATCCGCACACTTCCTAAACAGTTTTTCTCTAGGCATCGCTGTACTCACTCGTTTAGAACAGAGGACTCTGAAGACAAAAAGATGGTGTTGTGCTCTCAGGCACCTGCTTTATACTAGCAGGCGCCTGTTGATGATGTCATAGGCTGGCGCCGGCCAGTGTCAAGTTCACTGTCGTTGTTCTATACCTTGTTTCAGAACCGGTCATGCCGAAGGCAGTTCCCATAGTGTCCTGAACCAGGACGCAGCGTAGAGTTCCCTCCGGAAGGGAACTCACTGGATTATTGCAATTATTGACACAATTTATGTTTGGAATGTAAACTGATATTTCCTATTGACACACTACTGTCAGGATTATGTCTGTGTCTTGTCCTGTTCTGTTCTGTTTCCCAAGTGTTTTCCCCCATGTTTCTAGTTCTAATGGTTTAGTCCTTGTCTCCCCCTTTAGTTCTGTCTCATTTAGTATAGTCATGCCCATATGTGTATTTCCCCCTCGTCATCCTGTTATCTCGTTTGTGACCACGCCCCCGTTTCAGTGTATTTAAGAGTCTGTGTGTGCACTCCCCTTTTGTCCGTCAATGCTTGCTGTTACCTCTGTTTGCTTGTGTTCATGTGTTCATCTTATACTTGAGGAGACTGCGGCAAGGTGGCCGTGAGTTGGAACGATATGTGGAGGATTTCATCGAGCTCTCCCATCAGGTAGGCTGGCACGAGGCTGCTCTTGGTGCTGTGTTTGTTTTGGGGCTGGATGATGAGACCATTCGCTGCGATCTTCCCTCTTGTAATTTCCCCTTGATAGAGCTAATAAACCTGATTCTCTATTTGAATGGATCTGATTTTGAAGTCGAAGAATTTCCAAATTCTGGTCGGTCTCATCTTCCAGTCCCCTCACAGACACAGCACATCGCGCCAGCCTGCCATAAGCCGAGAACCTCCACATACCGCTCCAACGGATCGGACCGCCAGCCAAGTCTCCAATCTCAAGTCATCCATCAAAGCTCCGCTGCTGTCCTCAGCCCGATGCGGCCGGCCTCCTCCCCGCGCTCTCATCTACCGGCCTCCGCCCAGCGCTCTAGTCTGTCAGCGGCCACGCCAGCTCACAAGATGGCTGCCACGCCAGCTCACAAGATGGCTGCCACACCAGCTCACAAGATGGCTACCATGCCGGAATCTGCACGCAAGATGGCTGCCACACATGAGTCTGCGCGCAAGATGGCTGCCACACATGAGTCTGCACGCAAGATGGCTGCCACACATGAGTCTGCACGCAAGATGGCTGCCACACATGAGTCTGCACGCAAAATGGCTGCCACACAGGAGTCTGCCCGCAAGATGGCCACCGTTCCTGAGTCCTCGGCCAAGATGGCCACCAAGCCTGAATCCCCGGCCAAGATGGCCGCCGTTCCAGAGTTCCCGGCCAAGATGGCCGTCGTTCCTGAACCCTCGGCCAAGATGGCCGCCAAATCTGAGTTCCCGGTCAAGATGGCCGCCAAGCCTGAGTTCCCGGCCAAGATGGCCGTCGTTCCTGAACCCTCGGCCAAGATGGCCGCCAAACCTGAGTTCCCGGTCAAGATGGCCGCCGTTCCAGAGTTCCCGGCCAAGATGGCCACCGTTGCTGAGTTCCCGGTCAAGATGGCCGTCGTTCCTGAACCCTCAGCCAAGATGGCCGCCAAACCTGAGTTCCCGGTCAAGATGGCCGCCGTTACTGAGTTCACGGCCAAGATGAACGCCGTTCCAGAACCCTAGGCCAAAATGACCATCCAACCTGAAATCCCGGCCAAGATGGCCACCAAACCTGAGTCTGCACCCAAGATGGCGACCGCCAAGTCGAAGTCTCCGCTGGTTCCGCCAAGCCTTCCAGATTCTCCGCTGGTTCCGCCCAGCCTTCCAGAGTCTCCGCTGGTTCCGCCAAGCCTTCCAGATTCTCCGCTGGTTCCGCCCAGCCTTCCAGAGTCTCCGCTGGTTCCGCCCAGCCTTCCAGAGTCTCCGCTGGTTCCGCCCAGCCTTCCAGAGTCTCCGCTGGTCCGCCCCAGCCTTCCAGAGTCTCCGCTGGTTCCGCCCAGCCCTCCAGTGACTGCGCCGCCAGAGCGCCCTCCAGTGACTGCGCCGCCAGAGCGCCCTCAGTGACTGCGCCGCCAGAGCGCCCTCCTGTGACTGCGCCGCCAGAGCGCCCTCCTGTGACTGCGCCGCCAGAGCGCCCTTCAGTGACCGCTCGCCCAGAGCCTGCTCTGCCAGAGTCTCCGCTGGGGTCCTACAGTCCTCCAGAGCCAGCTCCTCAAGAGCGCCCTCCAGAGCCAACGCTGTCTCCTGCGCGCCCTCCAGAGCCGGAGCTGCCTCCAGTGCGCCCTCCAGAGCCGGAGCTGTCTCCAGCGCGCCCTCCTAAGCCGGAACTCTCTCCTGCGCGCCCTCCAGAGCCGGAGCTGTCTCCTGCACGCCCTCCAGAGCCGGAGCTGTCTCCTGCACGCCCTCCAGAGCCGGAGCTCTCTCATGCGCGCCCTCCAGAGCTGGAACTCTCTCCAGCGCGCCCTCCAGAGCCGGAGCTGTCTCCTGCACGCCCTCCAGAGCCAGAGCTCTCTCATGCGCGCCCTCCAGAGCCGGAGCTGTCTCCTGCACGCCCTCCAGAGCCAGAGCTCTCTCATGCGCTCCCTCCAGAGCCGGAGCTGTCTCCAACGCGCCCTCCTGAGCCGGAGCTCTCTCCTGCGCGCCCTTCCGTGCTCTCCTGTGTGGACTATACCCTAGGTTCCCCCAAGAAAATTTTTTGGGGGGGCTACTCCCCTGATCGGCCATGGCCACCTGGACTGTTTACCCGGCCATGGCCACCTGGACTGTTTACCCGGCCATGGCCA
>NC_133366.1:22406178-22463479 GCF_049309525.1 Garra rufa | reverse complement strand
TGAATTTTAATCAGATTAGCCAAGATGCTGAATTCAAAAAGGAATGATAGTAAGAAATCAGTGCAGTTACACAACAGAGCAATTTGATTAAAACTTTTGAACGGTTTAACTATTCTTGAGTTTTTTTGGATCATCAGTCATCAAAGATCGGTAAATATTGGACACAAAGTATCCAAAGTAGACAGAGATTTACTTTGGATTTCACAAAGCTGATTACTCACTAAAAACACCCACAGATCAGATGTTTTCAGGCCATTTCAAGTTTATTTTGAGATAACAAAGTGGTTATATCTAAGTGTGTCACTTGCAAGGGCTTAAATTTCATCTAACAACAATAAACAAAATTTCTCAAGAGCAATTTTTGAAGGGGACACAAATAATACAGCCAAAATTGTACTTGTAAGGATAGATATGTGTACACAGCATGTGTACATAGCATTTAGATCGTCTTTAAATGTGTTCGGTTCATAGGTTTACCACGTGGTCATATTAAAATTATTATCTTTTTTTTTTGCGTCCTCCACATAGTATTTTAGGTAGTGTCTGGGACTGAGGATGTCTCTTATTTAGAGCCCACTTTACATCATTTGAACAAAACCCAACACATCGGTAGGTCTACAATATTAGCCTAATATCAGTTCACCGTATAATCTCTCATAGAAAAATACATCAGATAATAATTTTTTGTCATGACTAATTTATTAATGATCCAGCATCATCTGTATTAAAGAGAAAGAATCACTAAACCCATGTTTAAAGTGAATAAAATAGCCTTGGCAGCCTAAGTTACTTACACAGAACTACTGAAGTACTTTGCTCTCTCTCTCACCGGACTCGTGTGTGTATCGGTAAAGGAGGAAAGCAGGCAGTGGACCAAACCGCTGTAAGGCAAGGGAGGGGGGACTTAAAACAGTTACACAGTTATTTTAAGTATATGTTATATTATTTACAATATAAAACAGACTCACTTGTAATGATATTATTAGGGTGGACAACTCTCAGATAGGGGGTCCTGTTCCCCCCTCCCCTGTGAATTACGCTTATGGTCACTTGTTTACATACCTTTTTAAATTAGTCTTCCCATTAATGGCATTATATTGTTCATTCAGACTGATTCATGAATGTGAAATGCACAGCAACCTGAGGCAGGATTTATCGCATGAACCAATCACAGTTGATCATAACCAGTCATATCCAATCATATCGCAATGGAGGCATTACCTCCTCTCATATGACTTCCCCCATTCATTCTCAATTACCCACCCCCAAATTCACCTCATAGGAGGTCTGTTAAAACTCAGTGGGTTCAGGGGAGGCGAGAGACGTGGACTTCCACTGAAACTTTACCCACTGGTGTCGCTGTTAGACAATGTTTCCTTAAAAAATCTAAATAATGTTATAATGTTATATTTTGTAATATTTGCGTTGTTTTATTTTTGCACCATACATTTTTTCCTCATCCAATATTTTGAGGTGGCACTGCTATACGCCCCTGATAGATAGATCTTCTGGTCTCATCTGTACAGTTTTAACACCCTGCTGCTTTTTTTGTTACACCTCATGTTTCTTTGTTTTACACATAAGTGGGCGCATAACTTTTCCCCACTTACTTGGTTTGAGTTACACACTAAAAACAATACAATCTCAATTCTGAGACACAGCATAAATGCCAGTACAGGTAAAGGGGTGTGTGTGTGTGCATATGACATAGAGTTTATGCGGCAATGTTCATTGATTTATGAGAAGCACTGCCTGGTGAGATATAACATATTTTTCACCAAAGACAAGCAGGCGGCCAATCCTCACCTAAACCCGCGCTGTCTAATATACAGCGACATCACATCGTAACCATTGTTTGCATCGCTGCTTCCTAATCCATAAATAAACAGAAGATGCGTAATACATTTATTACTCAAGCTGATACAGGCAGACAGGCTATTCAGGTCATTCATTATCATCCGGGTTTCCTGTGCCAGAACAGCGGTTCTAGGGAACACGTGCGGAGAGACGGGCCTGCCATTTCTCTCCATCTGCAGTTCTGCCATGTCTGTTATAGTGGGGGGTATTTAATATGCATGGACTGATTCCCATCTTGTGCATTTTGATGGGCCTTTTTAATCACTGCTGAATGATGTACCTCACAGACATCATGCCTTAATGAATCCCCCCGGGGAACACCATCTCCTCTTTTTTCAATCCCCTGCCGGGATGTGTCAGAAATGGCAAGTAATAATTTACAAATGTAATTAATTTCCCATCCGAATTAATTGGAGGGCTGACGCTTACCGTAAAGTGTATCCGTCCATCCGTATTGGTAGTAATGGAAACAGCCTTTTGGTTTCAAATGTTTCGGTGGAGGCGGCCCAAAAAAGTCCATTAGCCAACAACATGCCGTCCGTTTCACTTATTGGCTCTCTCTGCATTAGCGACGTAAATTGATAGTAAAAGGAAAAGGCTGTGTGGCGTGCGGCTGGGGAACCTGCTCGGGGGAAATTTATGCATGGTAAATATCTTCTTTCCTGAGGCGAAATGATAGTAATTTGACTGTCAGGTGGATAGCTTCATACGCCACGCTCTCTAGCTGGTCTGGCCGCGCGGCCACCTGTCACCCCGCCTGATGTATTGCACAATAAAAGAGCCTCATTGGACTTTCGAAGCCACCCCCATGGGCCATAACAGAGAGAGAGAGGGGGGTAGCTAAGGAATGAAACGGGTCCTTGTCGGCAGTTTCACTGAAGGACAGGGGTCACCGTCGGCATGACCTCCAGCTGACAGGGCAGCGAAATGGGTAAGCAGGCTGTCAACCATATGCCACTCGCCCACCTGCACACATATATACTCTCTCTTTCTCCCCTCCACAGCTGCCTTTTCAATACACTCAAATACTTTAAATAATGCAATCAGCAGACTTTTCAGCCACTTTTATGCTCATAGCCATTGCTGCCAAAGGCTGTTATAGTGTAAATGCAGTTGTTAGGTTTCCTGTGGCTTGAGAGGATGATGAGAGAAGAGACCCATGCTGATTTGGTCTGATTCTGCGGCATTTACCTCTAAAGAGCTTGTGATTACATGCGCTCTTCTATGTTTTAATTTATATTCTTGCTTTATTTTGTGGTGTAAATATTATAAATCAAAACTGAAGTACATTTATTTCTTTTATGCACCACAAAAAAAAGTGCTACGCCATGAACAGGTAGGCGCTGATGGTTTGACTTTAGCAGCACTTAAAAATGATGCAAGAGGAAATGTTCTTGCTGTTTCTTTCTAATCAGCACAACCTCCTGCTGAATTCTAGAAAAACTTTAGGAATGAAGAGAACAGAGGCTTTCGAAAAGCCACAACACTGGCTTTGAGCTTCTTAAAACATACTGGAACACATTTATAGCTGCTTTGACTTCACAGAAACGGGGTTTGGTGGTAAATTGCTTGCATCCAGCAGCAAATTAGATTCTAATGCATGTCTTTGTTACCCTGTTGAACAAGTCAAATAATTCATCCTGAAAACATCACTCGACGACAGGCGCAAGGAAGGTCCAAATAAGAGCGAGAGGCTGCTAATAGACAAGAAAATGAATTAAACATGTTTTCTTTTTATAACCTATGGATCAAAAATAAGCTTTTAAGAATAAACTGGCAAGGCAGAGCTTGGTGTGACCTTGCTTTTCGCTTTCATTTTGTTCCATTTGTCAGACTCGTGCTCGCTCGATTCTCCAATCCAACTCATTTGGAAAGAAATCACAGCTCAAATCGGCTGCACCGTTTCCTTTCCCGTAAATAATAAGCAGTAAAGTGTTGACCTGAACTGTAATAAAGACCAACGCAAGGGTTAGGACATTTCATTCTGATCTCACGCATTGTCCTCACCCGCTTCGGAAAGCTTGTCGCGTCCATCTGCAGATTGCATTCGTTTTCTGCTTGGGTTTAAAGTCATTCAAACATTTTGAGTGAATTTTAGTCTTTCTGACAGCGAGCAAAAGCAAAAGCAAATGCATCTAGTCACCAACAAGAAAAATCTGCTTTAAGTCATGCATTTACGGAGCAGAACACATGGAGCAAAACTTCATGTTGATTCATGCTGCCTACTAACTGATTTCCAATTACTTTTAACAGTCATGCCTTGCCAAGAGCTCAAAAACCCTAAATCCCTCACCTCAATCGTTCAGGACTCATGAGCGTGAGAAAAACATATTTGAGGAAGCGGGCTCCAACAAACACTCTGTAATCTGTTTCCTCTTATGGCCTTGGTATGCAGTGCACAATTTCAGCAGTGGAAGCTTATGCATTGTGCATGCACTAGACTGCACAGCATAATATGTTCCATCGCAGTTCATCCTCTTTGTAAGGTCTCCTTTTGGTGTTTGTGTGTGCGTGTGTGTGCACATGTGACCTTGCCCCAGGCCCTGGTCCCCTCATGTCTCCCTAGTGAGGTGAATAAGTGAGCAGAATTGGCCCAGAACTGCTGCCCGCTCTTCTGTGTCTGCTCAGGAGGCAGTGGCTCCAGCCACTCATGCATTATTGAGCTGCACTGTGACAACAGTCGGTACACCTGAATGCCTTAAAGAAAATTAGGCGACCTGGACAGCCAATCAAAAAAGGAAAAAAAGAGACCAATATAAGGACAAGGGCCAGCGGAACTCTCTGGAGTTCATGCAGTGGGAAAAGTGCACGCGTCTTTGTGAACAGGTGTATTTTGAATGAATCATTATTTAAATAGGCCGATTTAGCACTTGAACAGATTGGAGACCAGGGGTCGCATTGTACCTCGCTGCACAGTTGGGGAAGAAGTGAAACTTTTGGCTGACTGTTACCTTGAATTCACATCTGAGAGCACTGTAGAGGTGATTGTTATGGTCAAGAAGTACTTTTCTATCGCATCTAAATGGTGAAAACCACCGTATGTGCAAGTATTTATTAATAGAAAGAATGCAAATGTGTTTAATGTTCTCAATATATTAATCTGCATAATTTTAGACAAAATAATATTCACAGAACTGTCAAATCTCAGCCAGCCTTTGTTGATAGAGAAAATTGATTACATTTTGATAATATATTATCTACTCCAAGGCAAAATCTAGAAATGGTGTGAAGGTTGTTCTGTAAGTATAGTATAATATAGTATAGTATAGTATAGTATAACGAGGGTTTGTATTGAAATAAAGACCAAATTTTGTAAACATGAATACCTGGAATAGAAATAATTAACCAATAAAAGTGATGTTTTGCATTATGTGCCATTGCTTTTATCAAAATTGTATATGGATAAATTCCAGTTTTTTGTTAATACATTAATAATAATAATAATAATAATAATAATAATAACTATTATCATTATTAATGAATAAATAATAATAATCCAGTTATTTTTGGAAATAATAATAATTATTATTATTATTAATGAATAATAATAATAACAATCCAGTTATTTTTGGAAATAATAATAATAATAATTATTATTATTATTATTATTAATGAATAATAATAATAACAATCCAGTTATTTTTTAAAACAATAATAATAATTATTATTATTATTATTAATTGAAATTATAACATTTATTCTTTATTAAAAATATCAATATTTCTGGCACATTAAAAAAATAATAATACTATAATATTAAAATAATGATTAATTAACTAATGATGATAATAATAATAATAATAATAATAATAATAATAATATTTTTGGAAGTAATAATAGTAATTATTATTAGTTAATAATAATACTTATATTATTATTATTATTATTATTAATTGAAAATAATGATAATACTAGTAATAATAATAAAAATAATTGTTATTATAACATTTATTATTTATGAAAAATATCAATATTTCTGGCACATAAAATATATATATATATATATATATATATATATATATATATATATATATATATATATATATATATATATATATATATATTAAAATACGTTTTTTAGTCAAAATGCTGACAGGGAAGAACATTCCTTATTGTTGAACCATGTGTAATTCATTTAGTACTGATAAATTATATAATAAACTTAAATATTTTACAACTAAAAAAATATATTAATATTGTATATTTTATCCTTTTTGGGGTATTCTTCTCACGTCGCCTATTTTGAAATTAGTTACAACATTTTGTGTGTAGAGCGCTATGTATGTGTGAAGTTCCAGGCTGTGTCCAAACCAATAATTTCCATAACTATTAGGATACTACACATAGCTATCTATGTAGACAGTACAGGCAGCGATACAGCTCACAACATTTTGAAACAGTGTTTATGTGTATATTACTGTACAGACTTATCTTTTGATCTCCAATTCCTTGTTAGATACAGTGACAATGCTAAGACTAACCTTGGTAAATCCTTGTGCAATTGAAGGGTGGCATTCAACAAATCTATTTCTCTGTCCATAGATCCGTAATGCAGCGTCTGGTTTGTGCATCGACTCTAAACATGGCTCCACAGGCACCGAACTGCGTCTGGACGCTTGTCTGAAAGAGGGTGCAGAGCGAACATGGGCACATGAGCAGGTATAGACTTCTATTCTGTACACTAGCCTACATTGCTTAGTACTCAAATGATGTGAATAGCATTAGATGGCTGACTGTTAATGTAGTTACTTAAAGGGACCCATGGGTATTAAGACTTGTATAACTTAATATAACCACAACACAACTTAGAATAAGCAACTCAGAAAATAAAACTATACAATTCTTAATACCCTGGGATCCCTTTAAGTAACACCCTAAAAACTAACTGATACTTTGAAGACCTGATACCATGACATGAAACTCATTCTGTAATGGTCTCCTTGAAATTGAGAGAATCGTTCTTCCCTGTGGTGGTTAGATTTTCACGTTTGGCTGGAGAGAGGACATCAGGCCTGGGGATCCCCTGCACACCAGAAAATTCTGCTTTGATGCTATTAGTCAGAACAGCCCCATCACCCTGTATGACTGCCATGGTATGAAAGGCAACCAGCACTGGAGCTACAGGAAGGTAATGCAGTCAAAAATTTGAAATAGCTACTCACTCTAATAAACATCACAAATTTATGAGGATTACTGTAAGTAGAGACTAAAAATATATATACATATCAGAACTGTTTTATATTATATTCTTTCAAGTAGGTTCTTGAAACTTGCAAAACTTGCCTTTTGCTAGATTACAGGTCTGTCAAGGTCTGTCTAGTGAACACGACCCTGTAAGGCCTTGCTGGTAGATGCAGAAACTACACGCTCTGTGGGCAAAAAGAAACCTTTCTGTGATCTCAGAAAAATAACATATTTTTTTGAGCAGCATAAATTTCAATAAATAAATATTTTTTTGAAAGTGTTTTTTGATGAATTTTAATTATATATGTGCAAGTTTGCATAAGCCTTTAAATTAATATAAATAAAAAATAATTTAATTCATTTTGAAGAGAAATATATGTATTTATTGATGCTTGTGACTTTAGATTAATACAAATAAAAACAAAAAATAATTATTGATGCCTTTGGATTAGTTCACTTCCAGAATAAAAAAATTGATTATTACTGATTAATTTACTCACCCCTGTGTCATCCAAGATGTTCATGTCTTTCTGTTTTCAGTTGAAAAGAAATGAATGTTTTTGAGGAAAAATTCAAGGATTTTTCTTCATATAGTGGAGGGTCCAAATTGCAGTTTCAACGCGGCTTTAAAGGGCTCTACGTGAACCAAAGAGAGAAATAATGGTCTTATCTAGTGAACTGATCAGTTATTTTCTGAAAAAAAATAAAAATAAATAAAAAATGTATATACTTTTTAACCACAAATGCTTGTCTTGCACTAGCTCAACCTCACACATTACATAATCACACAGGCATGACGTAGGCGGAAGTCAAATGCCCTTTCAAAAAAGGTAAAAAAAAAGTTAGAGGAAAAAATGAGAGCTGAACTGGAGTACACAGGTGAAAAAACTGAAAGCGCATTGTGCTCCGAAGAGTTAGTGCAAGATGATCACTTGTGGTAAAAAAGTACAGTCGTGGCCAAAAGTTTTGAGAATGACACAAATATTAGTTTTCACAAAGTTTGCTGCTCAACTGCTTTTAGATCTTTGTTTCAGTTGTTTCTGTGATGTACTGAAATATAATTACAAGCACTTCATACGTTTCAAAGGCTTTTATCGACAATTACATGACATTTATGCAAAGAGTCAGTATTTGCAGTGTTGGCCCTTCTTTTTCAGGACCTCTGCAATTCGACTGGGCATGCTCTCAATCAACTTCTGGGCCAAATCCTGACTGATAGCAACCCATTCTTTCATAATCACTTCTTGGAGTTTGTCAGAATTAGTGGGTTTTTGTTTGTCCACCCGCCTCTTGAGGATTGACCACAAGTTTTAAGATCTGGGGAGTTTCCAGGCCATGGACCCAAAATGTCAACGTTTTGGTCCCCGAGCCACTTAGTTATCACTTTTGCCTTATGGCACGGTGCTCCATCGTGCTGGAAAATGCATTGTTCTTCACCAAACTGTTGTTGGATTGTTGGAAGAAGTTGCTGTTGGAGGGTGTTTTGGTACCATTCTTTATTCATGGCTGTGTTTTTGGGCAAAATTGTGAGTGAGCCCACTCCATTGGATGAGAAACAACCCCACACATGAATGGTCTCAGGATGCTTTACTGTTGGCATGACACAGGACTGATGGTAGCGCTCACCTGTTCTTCTCCGGACAAGCCTTTTTCCAGATGCCCCAAACAATCGGAAAGAGGCTTCATCGGAGAATATGACTTTGCCCCAGTCCTCAGCAGTCCATTCGCCATACTTTTTGCAAAAGATCGATCTGTCCCTGATGTTTTTTTTTGAGAGAAGTGGCTTCTTTGCTGCCCTTCTTGACACCAGGCCATCTTCCAAAAGTCTTGGCCTCACTGTGCGTGCAGATGCGCTCACACCTGCCTGCTGCCATTCCTGAGCAAGCTCTGCACTGGTGGCACTCCGATCCCGCAGCTGAATCCTCTTTAGGAGACGATCCTGGCACTTGCTGGACTTTCTTGGACGCCCTGAAGCCTTCTTAACAATGCAGTGGAAAGTTTTTTTCGGGATTAAGTTAATTTTCAAATGGCAAAGAAGGACTATGCAATTCATCTGATCACTCTTCATAACATTCTGGAGTATATGCAAATTGCTATTATAAAAACTTAAGCAGCAACTTTTCCAATTTCCAATATTTATGTAATTCTCAACTTTTGACCACGACTGTATATAAATGTAATTTTTTTTAAAGAAAACGACTGATCGTTTTGCTAGATAAGACTTTTATTCCTTGGCTGGGATCGTGTAGAGCCCTTTGAAGATGCATTGAAACTGCAACTTGGACCTTTAACCTTTTGGACGGCATTGAAGTCCACTATGTGGAGAAAAATCCTGGAACGTTTTCCTCAAAAACTTTAATTTCTTTTTGACTTAAGAAAAATGATATGAACATCTTAGATGACATGAGGGTGAGTAAATTAACAGAAAATGTTTATTCTGAAAGTGAACTAATTGTTTAAACAAGTACAATAAGGTTCCATTTGTTCACATTACTTAAACAACATTAGTTAACATGAACTAACAATGAAAAAAGTAAAATAAAAAAGTAATCTCAGTTAATATTCATTTCAACATTTACTAATGCATTATTAAAATCCAAAGCTGTATCTGTTAATGTTATTAATTAATGGTCATGAACTAACAATGAACAGTTGTAGTTTTATTAATTAACATTAAAGATTAATCAACACTGTAACGAATGTATTTCTCAAATGTATTGCTCACAAAAGGGGTTGATGTTATTGAGGTCAAATCCATTATAGTCTACATGAGTAATGTTTTACACCCAGGTGTTACGTTTTCATATAGCTTCAAACATTTTCATCTCATCTCTAAGGAAAAGCCGCACCTGTCTTCCTTCATATTCCCTCTCCACATCTTCTTTAGGAGGTCAATAAAGTATATCTACAGCAACAGAGCAACGATAGCACCGAGTGTACACCTTGTTACAGAAGCCCCTGTGGACTAACGCCTAGCGCTCTGGGCCCATCACTAACGACAGAGTCTAATACAGAAACTCGGCTTTTCTAGCCCTCTAGCGAGGTAGAACGAGCCTAAACTGAGATATTCCCTCTCACACAAAAGCTTCAAGGTGCCAAGCAAAGAAATCACTGTCATTGCAGGGTAGGTCAATGACGGAGCTATAGAGAGAGGAAATATACAGTTGAAAGGAAGAGGTGGTACCTGGCAGTGGAGCTGCCTGAGGCGCAGAGAACAGTAAATCAACCCAGGGGAGAGCAGCACAGAACTGGAGCCGAAAGCCCGAAGGCATGTCCCTCCTCTGCTCAGCCTGATCACTCCCTCAGGGACACATCCTCTATTTTTTCACCGGCTCTGTTTGGCATACACAGTAGTTTCTAGCGCAAAAATATACATGCCCTGTGTGCTGTGGAGAACGCTTTCAAGTGGAAAGTTTCTTTGTTGTCTTCCACTTTTTGATAGGAGATTGATGTTGAAGCGCTCCCACATTCTTTCACTTTTATTTACCTTTCACCTTCCTCTTTTTCTCTTTACCTCCCACCACTCATCCATCATTTATCAAATTCTCACATTTCACCTCCAAACTCAGCTTTTCTGATTAGCGTATTCCGTGTTCGGTTCTTCAGTTCCACCCCTGTAATCTGACTGAAGGCTAGTGGGAGATAAAGCAGGATTAGACCTCTGCCGGAGACTGTTTCTTGTTTATTTATTTTTTATTTCTCTCTCTTTCTCCGTCCTGTCTTCTTTTTTTGCTCCAGGATAAGTCTTTGTACCACCTGGTGAGCAATGGCTGCATGGACTGTAGCCCCGGCGATAAGCGGATTTTCATGAACAAGTGCGACCCCGAGTCTGAAACACAACAGTGGATCTTCCAGAAAGTCAACACTACCGTTCTGGACAAATTCAACAGCGGCGCCAGCTCATAGGACCTGGGGTTGTGGTCAAGCCAATCAGCTGGCTTCCACACATACACACACCTCCCACAATCCTTAATGTGGGCCTGGATGTTCTTACTGTCTGGCTCTGGGTTCCCCTCAAGGTTCTGCAGCAAACTGAGCAAGTGCAGGCTCTTGAAAGAGGGGACTAGGAACACAGAGAGACACGAGGCTGGTGGAAATGCATCCACAATGAGCACCTTGCTGGTCGAGGAGAATACAAACAGCCTAGACTCTCTAGTAAGGGTCTAACTTGGGCCCCCAGATGCTCCCTATTCATTGAAAAACAGTGCAGCTTTAGGACTTTGAAAGTGGAGTCCTGTGAAAGAATGTTCTGTATCAGTCCTTGAAGATTGCATGGGGGATTTGTACACAACCAGAAATATTTTTTTTTTCTTATTCTTTTTCTTTTTGTATTGCTATTTATTTTTCTCTGGGATCATTTCAACTGTATATTTATTTGTATTTATTTGTGCCTTTTCCAGATTTAAGTTATGTGTACTGACTCTGTTTTATCACCTATTGTACCTGTTACAGTCAAACCTGGGTCGAGGCATTAGGGGGACCTAATTACATGAGATATTTGACTTTTTCAATGGAATCTATCTTGTTACAGAGTTTCTCGTCTATAAATAAAGCAGAAAATGATTGGATGTGTGTCTCTTACCTGTGTGGTCTGTCTTTGTCATGCTGATAGATGATCTCAAAAGTGGTGGTTTGGCTCCCTCTGGTGTTTGTGTTCGATATCACTCTTTATCTATCTATTATTTCACTTTTAAATTCACTATAAACCACTCTTAGTTGTGGTATTTCACTACTTGATAATACAATTTGGTCTGCATGTTGTTTGCTACCTGCCTTTTTGACTTTAGAGACAGCAGCAAATAATATTATAAATGTCCTTCTTGGTAGAACTCTGTCTTTTCCTTCACAATGATTAAAGGACAGTTTTTGATCAATTTTGTTGTTTTTATGGTATTTAGCAATCTATCTTACCCAATCAATTTGATCACACGCTAAATATCACGCAGATCATATTCAAATATATTTCTATAACATCAATAATCAGCAAATATATACAGCTAAAAGTTTAATACTACTACTATCTTTTTGGTGTGGATTGCTATAAGTAGCTTTATATTATTTATCTTTTTTACTGTTTAATTTTGAGTTGTAATACATTTAGATTGATATTTAATTGTAATGAATAAATTCTTTATACATTTTATGTAGTTGTACGGACTGTTTTATGTATTTATTGTTTTCTAACGGCTAGTAATGTTGGACATGTTCGATTGCTTGTTTTTTATGCATCTAGCTATACTTTTATTTTGCATTGACTTCACTGACCGTTTTTCTAAAATGTCTCAAATGTATGCCAATATTTATGCAACAATATATTTCCTGTTTCCTAGTTCGTTCATTTCAGACAAGCACATCAGCTCTGCTTTCTGACTTGCTGGATCAAGTTCTGATAAAACTAGTAAGTTAAAACGTGCAGAAAATGTATAATATCTCCAGCGAGAAAACATTTCCATGTCTGTAAATCCGGTGTGTGTTTCCAATCTTGAACACTAGGGGGAGCTTATCTCTTACAAATATGTTCATATCTGCAAGTGATTTAACTGATACAATAACGTTAAACGTTACACGATCAGGAATTTCACAAAGATTTGTTCTTTGTGAGATTTTCCTCTCTTCTCTTTCATTTTTATATTTGCATTTGTTTATTTATTTTCCCACAATATGGCGTTTAGTTTCCGTGTTGTCGTGGCCGAGTGGTTAAGGCGATGGACTAGAAATCCATTGGGGTCTCCCCGCGCAGGTTCGAATCCTGCCGACAACGAATCTTATTTTTACTTTTTCGTGTGTGCTTTTGGGTAGGATAAACGCAGTGCACAAATTCCGAGTATGGGTTTGCATACTTCGCTACGCACTATTTTACTACATGGTGCACATGGACGTTGAGCTTCCAGTCAAGACCTTCATATCTAAATTTTGCACTCAGGACTTAATTATTAACTAAAATGTTTGAATTTGTGTATTTATCTTATTGTTTATCACGTCGTGAACTGTTACACACAATCCTGTTCAAAATAATCTCTCACACTTGTTAGGTTAATTATTAAAGTTGAATCTTCATCAGCCATTACTCCAGTCTTCAGTGTCACGTGGTCCTTATAAGCTACATACATTTTTTTAGGAAACCAAGATGAGGTAAGATGGTGTACTTACAGCATCTATAACCTTAACCGTGGTTTGTGGGTGAGTGCATTCAGAGCGCACAACCACATGCAAACAGATACTCCACGCATGAATGGCAGATGTCCTATTTTAATAACTAAATTTAATTTGGAGTTTAAGCTGTCGTGCAGTGAAAATGGAAAACACCCTATTATGAATTTACTAGACAGCCCTTGCAAATTAGGGAAAGTATAGGGCGACCAGATGTCCCGGTTTAAACAGTCAAAGTTTCAAGAGGTGTGTGTCGGTTCAGTGTTTCTGGTTATCATAACAATTGGTAACTTTCTTAGTCCCAGATTTCCTGTTTCAATAGGACACGTCAACACATAAGAGAAAAGCGATTTTAAAGCTATTTCTACTACTTCAGCATAGAGTTTGGATATAGCCTAATGATTTGTTTCACAGACTCTTTAGGTGAACAGCCAACCAACCAACGTTTGGAGAAAAAAAAAAAACGGAAATATATATTTTTGCATTGGACATACATCAGTAGTAAAAAACCACGTGCTATGGGGAAGTAAGATGTGCAAAAACGCTGGCGCCATCTTGTGACTGAAATCGGTTACTACGACTAGTAGCCTATCCATTGTAATAAAAATGAACAATATTAATATTGCCAGTAGTAGTCAACATCTGAAGTGAATTAAAACCTTGATTAACTTTTTTGATCCACTTCAAATATTGATTACTGTGAATAGAAATTATATAAATCCCCATTTAAGGCGAGACACTGCAGGCAAAAACGCTGTTTTTTCATGCACCTGTCAAGTTTAAGATTTTGGGCTTTTTGGTGTTTCATAAAGTGTTTTTTTTTTTTCAGACTAGTGGAAAGAAAACACCCAAAAGACACTGTTAAGTGTTTCTTTTATAGCACTTTATCTATTTGTGTCAATAGATTTCAATTACAATCCATATTTTTAAAGGCTGTTTTCTCAAAATGAGTTTTCTTTCCTAGACTGAGCCATAAATCTTTTTTTCTTTTTATTCTTGTCTGTATTCTGAAGGGATTTACAGAGGGATTTGTTCATAAATAATTTACTTGATTTTATACAACATGGAGGGTAATTCCCGAGCCCGGGGCTCTCCCCCGCCCAGGGGGAGGGGTCCGAGCTCAGCACTGGCCCGAACCCTATAAGCGCTCCCCCTATGGGCTGAAGGTGAGGAGACGGGGTGGAGGAGGGGCTTTGACGAGACAAGAGATGATGAAGGTAGGATTGTTGTGTTATTTATAGGGATTTTTCCCTGCGTTGATTGGATAGGGAGACTGATTACTGAGGGTGAATTGGCCATGTTAATTATCTGCGCGAGCTCCTCCCGAAACTTGTTAATAAAACATCACTTAGTTTTTCGTACTAGAAATGTATGCAAATTAGCACGTATTTCATTAAATAATGTCTCATTTGCATATTTAAACTAATACAATGTTTGCAATTATCAATGTAATCAAGTAACTGGGTAAGTAAGGTGATAACTATTAGTTAATTTTTTAACCCTATTCACCTGCAGTGTCTCGCCTTAAAGAAAACGAAAATTATTAGTTAACCAAAAAAACAAATAAATAAAGGACGTCACGTTGTTTTAGACGTACACATTTACTTTTGCAGAACATGAAGATATATACGCACATGCACCTATACAGTCTTTACAACAGTTACAGTTTAGGTGAGGCAATAAAGGTCAAAGTTATAATAACCAGAGAACTTTCCAGTGACTCTAAAAAACACCAGAAGATGCCCAGTGTTCTTGATCTCCTGTGTGAACATGACATATGCTGTAGGGAGGGATAAGGACTGCAAGAGCAATAAACTGTAATGTCCGTAATGTGAGATGCTTAACACAGTGCTTCAGGGTGACAGTAGGGTAGGTGATCGTCCTTGCAGTGGTAAACCGTGTATGAACATGTGTGTCCCCATACATGTTCAAGAAAGAAAAGATGCACTGTAGTACTTAAAGAAGTTGGTGGACACATGATACTCACTGCTATTTTAGTTATTACCCTGACTTCTTTAGTCATTTAGACGTCATTGGAATGGTATGAAACGTGGTTACTTTTGTTACACTTGATAAATAAACACTCACACACAAAATGATAGAAATGATTGGAGAAGTCTAAATGATCTTTTAAAAATGTAATCACACGTGATCTTTGCAGTCAAAAAAAAAAAGATTGCCATAGGACATGAATGGGAAATATTAAAATAATACAGAGTCATTTTAAGGGTACAATCTACAAATCAACCATGACGTAAAAATGCAGTTTCAGTGCAGCTTCAGAGGGCTCTACATGATCCTAGCCGAGGAATAAGGGTCTTATCTAGCGAAATGATTGGTTATTTTCTAAAAAAAATAATAATAATAAAAATTTACATACTTTTTAACCTCAAATGCTTGTCTTGTCTAGCTCTGCGATGCGCATGCGTACTCTAGTTCAATACAGTTACGGTATGTCGAGAAACTCCTATCTCATTTTCTCCAACATCAAAATCGTCCTACATCAAGTACCGACCCAGTGTTTACAAAGTGAACGTGCAACGAAGGTCGAACCCCCTTTACAAAAAAAGGTAAAACAGCGATGTATGCTGATTTTGAAGTTGGAGGAGGAAATGAGATGGGAGTTTTTCGACATACCCTAACTGTCTTGAACCGGAGTGCACATAGAGTGCATCACAGAGCTAGACAAGACGAGCATTTGTGGTTAAAAAGTGTATAAATATTATTTTTTTTAAAGAAAATGACAGATCATTTTACTAGACAGGACTCTTGTTCCTCGGCTTGATTTGTTTAGAGCCCTTTGAAGCTGCATTGACACTGTTAATCTTCAATCTGTTGATCACCATTGAAGTCCGCTATATGGAGACAAATCCTGGAATGTTTTCCTCAAAAAACGGAGTTTCTTTGTGACTGGAGAAAGAAAGACATGAATAGGCTATCTTAAATGACATGGGGATGAGTAAATTATCAGAAAATTTGTATTCTGGAAGTGGAGTAATCCTTTAAGCACATGCACATTCTAAAATCAAATCTGTGCGTACTTTATAAATGAGACCTGCGATTCATTATCCGCTAGGGAAATAATGAAAAAAATAACAAAGTGCAGTAAATGGTAAAACTGTTCGCACTGCAAACCAGTGTGTTCATAATTAAGATAATACATTAAAACAATATGGTAACACACACTATGCAATATCAAGCAGCAAAACAACACTGAAAAAAATGTTATGTTGAATTTACTTAATTTTATTACGTCAAGGGGTTGCACGAAATAAATTTATCTAAATCCAGATATATTTTTTAAGTTGAGTGAATTTATATTTTATAAGTTGAGTTTACTTATATTTTATAAATAGGTTGTACTTATATTTTATACATTTTATTAATCTCTTTCAGTAATTTCAGATTAATTATATTCATAATTTTAGCTAAACTATTTTGAGTAGAATTTACTCAAATTAATTGTGCAACCAGATCAATTTAATCGTTTAATTTCTACATATTAAAATTAATTTTAATCCAATATTTTTTTTAAATCTAGCTGGCAGAGGTGGAACCAAGTCTTCAAGTCACAATTTAAAGCCGAGGATCAAATGTTGATGTTTCATTGGTTAAGATGATGCTACCATCATGAAGATCAGTGTTTGCTTTAGTTGGGCCCTTGACCCTTGACTTATTATGTTAGATATCTCACTGCAACATCATATGTAGTACTATAGATTAGAGAGTTTGAATGCAATATGATAGTTATCAGGTAGTGGCCTGATTATATGTAGAGTAACTACTATTGTGTTTAATGAGTAGTTCTGTGAAGCTTGACATGTAATTTTTAGTTTTGTTCTGATATCTCAAAATTAAAAATTCTGCTACATGTAGGACATACAAATAACTTCAGCTCTCGTGCTATTTAGATACATGCAGACATCAAGAACCAGCATGTGAATCTCAACAATGGTGACAATGAACTAAATTCTTCATGCTGCAATGCATGCTGGGTAACACCATAGTAAAAACTCCCATCATGCACTACAGCATGAAGAATTATTGTCACCACTGTTGAGGATGGTATGATAAGTGTTTATGTCTAAAAGCCTGAGCTGCTGTAAGTTTCTCCTCAATATTGTAGCATTACAGTGGCATTTTTAATAAGACTTTCTCTCCAGCTGTTTGATAGTTGAATGTCAGTCTATTAACCAAAGATTAACCATTTCATGATGTTCACTCACATTATATAAATGCAAAACATGTTAACTGGACTGCTACTACAAGTTTTTGATTCAGTTATGTGCAAAAACTGGCTGTAAAACAATATTACAATTGCTTAAAAGCAATTTACTTTGAATTACTAAAAGGGTCAAAAGCCCAACTAAAGCAAACACTGATCTTCATGATGGTAGCATCATTTTAACCAATAAAACATCAACATTTGATCCTCTGTAATTCTGGATAACAGCAGGTGTTTATCACTAATGCACAATCATCATTTAATTAGTCACTTAATTATCTCATTACCTTTAACTCTTTGAGGACTTGGGCTTTAAATTGTGACTTGAATAGAAAGACTTGGTCCCACCTCTGCCAGCTACCATGTTCCAAAACACAGCTTGAGCTGGTCTAACTGGATTTTCCAGTAGGGGGATGCAACATTCAAACGAGTGCATCACGTTCAATCCCCCCGCTTTGGCACCTTCAGAAAAAAAATGTGTCTGCACATGCGCAGACCGGACAGTATATGGAAATTAAATGAAACGTATTTTTTTCTAATTACTTTTAATTGAATGAAATTAACTTGTTTTACACAAGGGCAGTGAATTTGAAAATTAATAATAAAACTTAAGTAAGATTAAATAACACATTAAAATCAGTGAAATTAACTAGATAAAAACATGTAACATTTACAAGGGGTCAGAATCATTTTTTTCAGTGAAGCTGTTTGTACAGCTAAAAATAGCTGGTGAATGACACTGGAAGCCAGACCCATAAAATTTTGAAATGGCAGCGCACACTCTTACAGAAATAAGGTGAATACATTATTAAAATTGTTGTATTTGTTAATGTTATTTAATAGACCAGAGCTAACATGGACTAACAATAAACTGTTTTGATTTTTTTAACACTTTTATTAGGTAATATTAACAAAAATTAATAAATACGGTAACAAATGCATTGTTAGTTATATAACAAATTGTTAGTTATATAACAAATGCATCTGGTGGTTAGACCATGCTGTTACATACGGTTTTCTTTATTTTTCAATGAAAAGGTTTTTTTTGTATGATTGTGTTTTCATACAATATTGCCAAAGAATTGTACACAAAACCAGTCATGAAAAGAAAAAGAATTAAAAAAATTTATTTCTCCCACTAGTTTCATGCATTGGATTTTAGATACTTTAATGGATTTTTTTTACTTAAAGGAGTAGTTCACGTTCAAAACAAAAATTTACAGATATTGTACTCACCCCCTTGTCATCCAAGATGATCATGTCTTTCTTTCTTCAGTCGTAAGGAAATTATGTTTTTTTAATAAAACATTTCAGGATTTCTCTCCATATAATGGACTTCTATGGTGCCCCCGAGTTTGAACTTTCAAAATGAAGCTTCAAAGGGCTCTAAACAATCACAGCCGAGAAAAAAGGGTCTTATCTAGCAAAACGGGTTATTTTCTAAAAAAAAAAAAAAAATACAATTTATATACTTTTTAACCACAAATGCTCGTCTTGTCTAGCTCGGCAAGATGAGCGTTTGAGATTACAAAGTATATAAGTTGTAAATATTTTTAGAAAATAAACGATTGTTTCGCTAGATAAGACCCTTCTTCCTGGGCTGGGATCATTTAGAGCCCTTTGAAGCTACATTTAAACTGCATTTTGGAAGTTCAAACTCAGGGGCACCATAGAAGTCCACTATATGGAGAGAAATCCTGAAATGTTTTCCTCAAAAACACCATTTCTTTACAACTGAAGAAAGAAAGACATGAACATCTTGGATGACAAGGGGGTGAGTACATTATTTGTAAATTTTTGTTCTGAAAGTGAACTACTCCTTTAAACACTGCATTAAATGAAAATAATATGATGTTTCTAATATTTTTATATTATATAGATAGTGTTGGAAAGGGTACTTTGGAAATGTAATAGGTTACAGATTACAAATTACCCTATTTAAACTATTTCAATGTAACTAAGGACATTTGATTACTTTTTGATTACTTTTCTAAATTCAAATTTCTAAATTTATCTAAACATTTAAAGCAGGCAGGGTTAACTTTACAGTAGTACTCAACACTAATTACTGTCAGATTTTCAAATCCTTCATTACTTGAATTAAGATTATAATAATTCAGTTTTAAAGCACAGCCTCCACAAAATCAGACTTCAGTTCCTCTTTTTACTTTTTACTTCGAGGTCAAATACTGATTTAAAATCATAACAACATTAATAGCTACAAATAAAAATAAAGGTTCCACATGGAGGTTTTTGCGGTGATGCCATAGAACGGGTGGCGAACCTCGGTCCTGGAAAGTTTTGCTTCAACCCTAATCAAACACACCTGAACAAGCTAATAAAGGTCTGAATGGTTAGGAAGCTACAGGCAGATTTTATTAGAGTTAGAGCTGAACTCTGAACACTGGCTCTCCAGGAACTGAGTTCGCCACCCTTGTCATATAGAAGAACCATTTTTGGTTCCCCAAGGAACATTTCAGTGAACCGTTCTTAAAAGAACCATTTTGAAGAACATTTTAAAAATCGTAAGAATCTTAAAGACTATAAAGAACCTTTTCTGCATTTGAAAGGTTCCATGGATTTTTCAGGTTCTTCAACCATCAATGCCAATGAAAATATTTTTAAGAGTGTATGATACTGTTTTTGAAATCAAATATTTGCATAGCTATGTAGGAAACACTGGCATCAAAAAAATGTCTTGGCAAAACAGTTCATTTAAAAAATAAAGCACTGGTGTATTATATTTTAGCAGAGTCAATGCAAGTTTCTAAAGAAATTCATACAAATCTGTGTGTGAAAATATTCAGATATAACCCCCATCTGTAATCTTTAAGATTTTCATAAGTAACTAATTTAATTACACTTTTTTTTCGGTAACTGACAGTTACATTTTGTAAATAAATTATGTAATTCAATTACATGTAACTAGTTACTCCCCAACACCTTGTATATATTGCATAATTTATAGCTGAATATTATCTACTACTAAAACTCAAGACACACAATATCAAAGAACACATATTATTGAAACATAAGTACATTCATTTCATTAAAAAAATTATAGGAAATATTCAGATTACAAGCGTGAAACCTAACCGAATATCGAGGGAAAGTCCATTTATTTCAATAATTTGTTTCAAAAAGTGAAACTTGTATGTTAAATTAGTTCACTACACACAAAGTGAAATATTTCTTCATTTGTTTCAGTTTGAATGATTATGGATTAAAGATAAAAAAACAAATGAAGTATTTCACAAAATTAGAATATCATGTCAAAGTTCAGCACTGTGTCCCAATCTAGTCAGCTAATTAACGCAAAACACCTGCAAATGTTTCCTCAGCCTTTAAATTGTCTCAGTCTGGCTTAGTAGGCTTTAGAATCATGGGGAAGACTGCTGACTTGACAATTGTGCAGAAGACCATCATTGACACCCTCCATAAGGAGGAAAAGGCATAAGGAGTCTCAAAAGGCAATTGCAAAAGAAGCTGGATGCTCACAGAGCACAGTATCGAAGTATATTAACAGAGTGTTAATAGGAAGGGAAAAATGTGGCCGGAAAAGGTGCACAAGTGACAGGGATGACCTTGGGAAGATTGTCAAGCAAGGGCGCTTCATAAGGAGCTTCATAAGGAGTGGACTGAGGCTGGTGTCCGTGCATCAAGAACCACCACATACAGAAGTCTGCATGACATGAGCTACAGCTGTAGAATTCCATGCGTCAAGCCACTCCTGAACCAAAAACAACATCAGAAGCGTCTGTGCTGGGCTAAGGAGAAAAAGTACTGGTCCTAGTACTAGTCCTGTTTTCAGATAAAAGCAAATTTTGCATTTTCATTTGGAAATCAAGGTCCCAGAGTCTGGAGGAAGACTGGAGAGGCACAAAAGTCAAGCTGCTTAAAGTCCAGTGTGAAGTTTCCACAGTCAGTGATGGTTTGGGGAGCCATGTCATCTACTGGTCCATTGTCTTTTATCAAGTCCACAGTCAACGCAGCTGTCTACCAGGAAATTTTAGAGCACTTCATGCTTTCTGTTGACGATTAGCTTTTTGGAGATGATTATTTTATTTTCCAGAAGGATTTGGCACCTGCCCACAAAGCCAAAACTACCAGGACCTGGTTTAATAGCCATTCAATAACTGTACTTGATTGGCTGGCAAACTCCCCTGACTTAAACCCCATTGAAAATCTATGGAGTATTGTCAAAAGGAAAATGAGGGAACAGAGAGCCCGAAATGCAGACGAGCTGAAGTCCAAAATCAAAGCAATTTGGGCTACCATAACACCTCAACTGTGTCAAAGGCTGATCGCCTCCATGCCACGCTGCCTTGATTACATAATTAGTGCAAAAGGAGGCCCAACAAAGTACTGAGGACATAATACAGTACATTAACACACTTTTCAGGCCAACATGTGTTTAAGATTCTTTTTTTATTGGTCACATTAAAAATATATTCTAATTTTGTGAAATACTGGATTTTTTTTTGTCTTTAATCCATAATCATCGCAATTGAAACAAATAAAGGCTTGAAATATTTTACTTTGTGTGTAGTGAACTAATATAACATACAAGTTTCACTATTTGAAACAAATTATTGAAATAAATGGACTTTCCCTCGATATTCTACTTTTTTGGCACATACAACTATAGTCTACCAGAGGGTTAACACAAGAATTTAAGGTAACCCAGAATCACTGATCTGCGGCACTTTTTTTTATCTCATTCTCTTCAAGAACAAAAGAACCACCATGCGTGCGTGGCACAAGTCTTTTGCAATAGTTAACTTGTTCATATGTGTAAACGCCTATGCTGCAATACTTGTGGAAGTCTCCATTACACGTCACCGCCCCGCACATCTCCACGGGCCTTTTATATCCTATCAATCATGTTGCACGTCCGTGTGCGTTCATTCACACATCCGTGTGAGTCTAGATCCCATGGCTGCGTGGCACGCGCACGCACGCAACTGCTAGCATTTTTGTATCACTGTCTTTTCGTGACTGAATCATAAAGAGGACAGTGGGAGTTTAATTGAATAAGGGAGCAGAGGAAAGAGAGAGACAGAAACAGAGAGTGAGAGGGAGGGACTCGATGTGGCCATACAGGCTGCGGAGTGTTTATTTATTTGTACTGGCTCCCCTTTTTCTTTCTTTCGTATTGTTTGTCAACTGATTTTCCAAAATGAGGTTAAAAGTTGGATTCATCCTTCGAAGTTTACTGGTCATCGGCACGTTTTTGGGGCTGGTTTTGCTTTGGTCTTCCCTGACACCGAAGGCAGTCGACGACAACCCGTTTGCTGGTGTACTGGTAAAGTATCGCTTTAATGTTCTTCAGTTATCTTGAAGCGTGCGTGCTTTCGCTGTGCTTTTATGCTGTTAATTTCACCCTGTGTTAGTATTCAGCAGGCTCGGCTAGCATGATGATTAGCATGCTAACTGCTGCGGTTGTCATGGAGATGAGCATCGAGAACTGACCGATGAATTGTAACAGACACAGACGTTTATATTTACCCTGAAATGTATCCAAATATGTGTTTCCATTCAAATGAACTAAAACACGCAGATATGGCTGTAAGCTGCTAGCACGGAGAGCTAAATGTTGCTCTCGACACCCCTAGAAGTGTCAGATTCAGCGAAAACCCGGAAGGTCGTTACTGTAGTTGCTGGTTCTTTATTTGAGACGCGCATCATTTATGTAAAAGCACATAAAAAGCATCAGCTTTCACGTAAAATATGTTTATTTAATGGTGATATGTCAATGTGGTTTGCTGTTTCAAAACCGATTATGGACTAAAGGGGTCTTCGAGATTGAATAGGGGGGTCGATACGCGTGCAGACTGAATTAAAGGCCGAATATCAGCTCGACAAACGTTTGTACACCGACACAAACTTATGTTTTCACAAAAAGATTGTGTAGATATGTAAGTATGAGCGTACTGACACGTGGCACACTTGACAGCTTTCTGTCAGTGGCTGTAACAGCTGTATGGTGTACCTTGTCATTCTGGCGTTGTAGTTAACGTTGGATTTATTCGTACACTAATTTTGAACGGAGCATACTGTAATTACACGGAGTCTCTTCATTATTTACTCGCTTCTGTTTCGGTTGTTTTGCATAATGGGTTCGTATGTAAATGTTTACTCGAAAGTGTATCAGTCTTTGCATGTTGCCTCCTAACACTGTAAAGCTGACATGAAATAGTAGTCAGAATCTACATGTTGTATATAAAACTGGATGTTGGGTCTTTAACAAAATGTAAAAACAAAATCTAAAAGTTTAGGTATGTGTTTCTTATTGAGTATCATTTGATGCATCATCAGGTCAAAGAGTAGGATGTCAAATATGGAGCTCTCTAAGATGATATTCAGTTTATAATGTAAATCAGGGAGTTTTTTTAATAGCAGTGTAGCAAACACCTTACATAAAATGCACTCAAATATCAGCTGTATATCTATATTGCCCAAGAATATGTCTTTGTGAGATGAAATTTTATGATTTTATGACCAAAGCTCTGTAGTTTTTATTGTGGGGCAAAACAATGGACAAATAAACATTCTTTAAATAATGCATCATAATTGATATTCACATTTTACGTGATTTTTCTTTTTAAAAAGTAGTATAGATAATCAAGTAAACCAAAGTTGCTTCTGTCCAGTAAATGTACATATGAAATAAGTTATTCTTACATTTGCTGTATAAAAAACATTAAGGATTTATGAAAAGACACATGCAACTATAAAAAAAACAATATTTTAAAACTTATACTACAAAGAGTTTTACTTGCTTAAATGAGTAGTTCACTTTCAGAACAAGAATTTTAATAACCAGAGCAATAATTTACTAGCCCCCTTGTCATTCAAGATGTTCATGTCTTTCTTTCTTCAGTCGTAAAGAAATTATGTTTTTTGAGAAAAACATTTCAGGAATTTTCTACATATAGTGGACTTCTATTGTGCCCACGAGTTTGTTTTTCGAAATACCCTAACTGTCTTGAACCGGAGTGCACAGAATACGCAGAGCTAGAAAAGACAAGCATTTTTTATTTTTATTTTTTGGAAAATCTTTTCACTTGATAAGACCCTTATTCTTCATCTGGGATCGATTTAAAGCCCTTTGAAGCTGCATATAAACTGCATTTTGTCATTTTTAAACTTGCGGACACCATAGAACTATACTATACACTATATGGAGAAAATTCCTGAATTGTTTTCCTCAAAAAGCTTAACTTCTTTACGACTGAATAAAGAATGGCATGAACATCTTAGATGACAAAGGGGTAAATTATCTGTAAATTTTTGTTCTGGAATTGAACTAATACTTTAAGTAAAGTATAAACTGTCAGAGGGCGTGTAGTAGATTGTGTACAACAGGTTTTTAAGCAAAGTTTTGATCGTGTTGATATTTCTTGTATCAAATATGATATGTGTGTGTTTGTTTGTAGGGTAAATGTACTTCTATTTAAACTAGTAACAGTTTTACCAACTCCACCACTTTGTCTCATATATTTGTCTCGTTTCATAGGCAAGAGATGCAGGTAAAGGCGTGCAGCCCAACCCTCCCAATAATGACATTGCTGACCAGTTCAAGCCGGTTGTTCCTTGGCCCCATGTTGAAGGAGTCGAGGTCGATCTGGAGTCCATCCGCCAGAAAAATGGTGACAAGCCAAACCCTGCATTCAAAGCCCAAAACCAGCAGAATGTCATCCAGAAGCAATACGTCACCTTTAAGCCTCACACCAATGCATACAGTGATCCTGTGTTGAAGAAAGGAATTCTGGGCAACTTTGAGCCTAAAGAACCTGAGCCGGAGGGCGTCCAGGGCGGCCCGGGAGAGGGCAGCAAACCGTTTGTACTGGGTCCAGAATACAAAGAATCTGTCCAGGCCAGCATCAAGGAATTTGGTTTTAATATGGTTGCCAGTGACATGATCTCTTTGGATCGAACCGTCGGCGACTTACGGCATGAGGAGTGAGTATGAGGACGCAGGCTTTTCTGATTTGTGAATGTATTTGGGTGTGTGTGAGCTGGGAAGAATGTGGGTGTGGTGGTAAATTTGGGTTTTTAAACATGTTTTGCATTGTTTATAGTGTTTTTGCTTTATAAGATGTTAACTAGATGATCCTCTTAGGATGTGTTTGACTACAGTTTTATTTAAAAACTTTTTACTTATGTTTTTTAAGACACTCAGTTTTTTTGTTGATCACACCCAGAAAGATGAAAACGATAAGGACACACCTTTTTTAAACAAACTATTTCAGTTGTATAGTAGACAACGAACAACCTGCTTTTAAGCCACGTCATTTCTCCTTTTTTCAATTCACACTAACAAAAAAATACCTGTTCAGTTTGCTCATGGTACCATCATAGTATCATGCTTTTTATGATGCAACACAATGGGACATGAAAGTGCCTTCTGATAGAAAAAGTGTACTGTCTTGGAGTACATTAAGGATGTATCTTATACCCTTTTCACTCAGAGGACAGTCAGTACTCAAAAGATAATGTGTTCCTCTCTATTACTAATGTTCCTGACATTAAATGGGATCAGCATTATGCCCATAATTCAGCCACCGAAATGTTGTTTGGCCACGTCACAGCTGAATGATAAGCTGCAGTCTCTCTCATTAACTCCCCTCAAGCTGGAAAGCTGGATTATCTGCCTGAGACTGCTTTATGAATTCGTACAGCTTCAGAAGTGACCCCTAGGCTTTAACAACAGGTCTAACTTCATGTTTGACCCTTGTAGGTCATCCAGTTTGGAGACAAACTCGTTGCTTAATAGGATTTCCTTTCCAGCATATGAAATGTTCAAACTTGTTATACACAAGTTGATAGTAAAAACAACATGCAGTGTTTTTACCATCAGCAGTTTAATCATTACTACACTTTTATGGCACTGTAGTCAGTGCCACTCCTTTTGTAGTGAGCATGAAAGGTGAGTTTTAAAGAGATAGTTCAGCCAAAATGGTCATAAATTTCGTTTGTCATTCCAAAACTGATTTTTGTTCTTAAGATATTTTGAGAAATGTGTTTTATTGTAGTGGAACTCAATGGTAAACCAAACTGTTGTTACCAGAAGTTTTCAAAATATTTTCCTTTATGTTACACAATTTGGAATAACGTGACAAAATACTATTTTTTGGGTGAACTATATGTTACGAGTCAAAAGATTTTTTTTTTTTAACAAAGTCTCTTCTGCTCACCAAGCCTCCATTTATTTGATTCAAAGTACAGCAAAATAGTAATGTTTTGAAGTATTTGTACTATTTAAAATAACTGTTTTCTATTTGAATATATTGTAAAATGTAATATTCCTGTGATCAAAGCTAAATCTTTAGCATCATTACTCTAGTCTTCAGTGTCACATGGTCCTTCAGAAATCATTCTAATATGCTGATTTGCTGTTCAAGAATTGAGTAGTATTACTATTATTATTATCAATATTTAAAACAGTTGAGTACATTGTTTTCAGGATTTCAGGATAAATAGAAAGATCCAAAGATCAGCATTTATTTAATTAATAAAACACTTTTGTAACATTATACACTATACCATTCAAAAGCTTGAAGTCTAATTAAGTATACTTTATATTTTAGAAAAGAAATTATAAAAAATAATACTATTATTTATTAAGGATGCTTTAAATTTTAAAGTGATGAGAAACATTTGTAATGGTACAAAAGTTTCAGATAAATCATGTTCTTCTGAACTTTCTATTCATCAAAGAAACCTGAGAAAAAAAACTGACTAATAATATAGGTTTTTTTTAAACAAGTAATCAGAATATTAGAATGATTTCAGAAGGATCATGTGGCTGGAATAATGATGCTAAAAATTCAGCTTTGAAATCACAGCAATAAATTACATTTTAAATATATTCAAATAGAAAACAGTTATTTTCAAGAGTAAAACGATTTCAAAATTTTACTCTTTTACTGTACTTTGCATCAAGTAAATTCAGGCATGGTGAGCAGAAGAGCCTTCTTTAAAAAACATTAAAAATCATACTGTTCAAAAACTTTTGACTGGTTTCCTTTCATGAAAACTGTTAAACTGGGCCAGCGTATGTTTTTAAATTAATATAAAAATTTAAAATGCTTTTATCAAACAAACAGACAAATAAATAAATCAAATTCAGGAACATTCAGTTAATTTCAGTTTAGTTAAGTCATGCTCATTCATTCAGCTGTGTTGTAATGTCTCTATTACTTGTTTTGACTCAACGGCAGGGTGACTTTAATACAAACATACGCATACTTGCTAAAGCTCACTTCCTCTTTTCTCTACAAGAAATAACCTTTTTCTTGTAAAGAAATCTTGATAGTGTCTGGACTCAAGTCAGGGCTGAAACAATGGCCACTGCTGTTCTTTAGTACAGGCAGGGTGTTAAGGTGTGCAACAGCTTATGAAATTGCAGTATTAAGACTAAATGTAACTGGGAATAGAACAACCTGCACCAACCTGAACTTTAGTGGCATTGTCATCATTGGTTGGTAAATGGACCTTTCAAACTGATCAGGTGTGTGACCTTTTAGAGCGCAACAGAGCTTTGTTCGGTTAGATAGCCTTTATTTACTTTTGTAATGATGTAATTATGCTGACTTAGACCATAATGTGATTTACATTAGGGCATTTGAATTGGATGTATTTCCTTTTGAGATACTTAAAGGATAACTATTGCCAAAATGCAACCTGGGCTTTTTTTTTTTTTTTTTTTACTGTAAACGAGACAAACTTATATCTAAAAGCATAATTACGACAAACGAGCTGTTTTTGAGATTGACCGTGATTTCGTTTTGTGGTCAATGGCCGGTGAATGGGAGTACTAGGGGCATAAACTTGAGCGCATCAAAATCAATATTTTTACAACACTAAGAAGGCTCGACACACCATGAAACTTTGCCTGAAGTATCGCCTGGGTCTCTACACATCAACTCGAGCATTGAGAACATTGTTTGTGTACACAGAGTTTACTAAAAAGAAAGTTTTTGAAAAACTCACTTTCATTGTTTGAGTTTCCGCTCGCAGCCGTCTTGCCAGTCAAGAAGTGCCGATCTCCGAATGCGAATGAATGGACTCCATAGGACGAAATATTAGGCTTATATGAGGCTCTTTTTACAACTAGAAGGTTAATATTGTTTTTCACTTGCGACAAAACAACGAATTAGCTGTGCATTTATATAGAAATATGCTTTAGGAGCTATCCATCCTCGCATTCGGAGATCAACTGGCAAGACGGCCGCGAGCAGAAACTCAAACAATGAAAGTGAGTTTTTCAAAAACTTTCTTTTTAGTAAACTGTGTACAGTGTACACAAACAATGTTATCAATGCTCGAGTTCATGTGTAGAGACCCAGGCGATACTTCGAGCAAAGTTTCATGGTGTGTCGAGCCTTCTTAGTGTTGTAATAATATAGATTTTGATGCGCTCAAATTTATGCCCCTAGTTTTCCCATTCACCGGCCATTGACCGCAATACGAAATCCTGGTCAATCTCAAAAACGCCACGTTTGTCGTAATTATGCTTTTAGATACAAGTTTGTCTCGTTTACAGGAAAAAAAAATAGCCCAGGTTGCATTTTGGCAATAGTTACCTTTAATTTTTGGTGAGTGTACAGATTGATACCAACTTTTGTCTGAAGATGTCAGTGTTTGTTCTTCAGTTCATAATTAAGTCATGCCTTCCTCATAAGACAAACAAGCTGAAGCATGTTAACAGTGAATGATTTTGTCACTGTAAACCTGATGTCTTTGTTTGTTGGTGCATCTTCAGCTTTTGTGAAAACTGCTCGTTACGACATGAAAGGTAACATATTCTAGTTTATTAAAGAAAAAAAGTTCAGAACACACCAGAACAGACTTCAATTATAGATTTGCTTTTTGATTTGAGTAAAATAAGGTCAGTGTGGTTAACATTACTTGAAGAGATCCTAACTCTAACCCGTTTTGAATTTAAAGCTGGCTTTCGAAATAAAGACTTCAGCCACCACAAGGATGTGGGTTTATATGCTTCATAATTCTGACATTTGTAGTTCTTTTGTGGTAACTTCTCAGCAACATAAGTTTTTAAAACTTGATGTGTAATTTATACTCTAGAACAAAACATGAAAGTTTCTTCAAGCAATCTCTTTAAGACCGTGTTTTACACAAACCCAGCAAACCCATTCAAAAAACCCAGCAGAAATTCTCAAGGGAGCATATGACGAATTAGCCCTCTGAGTTGGCCTACAAATTGACGTCACGACTGAACATTGCCTCAGAGACTCAGCGCTAAAATTAGCCAAACAACTAAATAGCTATAGTTTTAAAGAACGGTTAGCATTAGCACGAAGATGGTGAGCTTGTTTGTGAGTAATGCAGCACACCTTGATCTCCAGTGAGAATGAACGTCATGGGAGTGAGTTGCACTTCCAGTTGAGTGGCTTTATCGTGCCATGTAAGACAGGTTAGGCCTTATGACTTGTGTTACATTACACTTAAATCTGATGCTAAAAAAGGGTCAACTGCAATAAGAAAAAAAGAACTGCCCTAACAGTACAATATTTGTTCTGGTTTTGGGAGGGAAATTGTGTGTTTGATACAACATAATAAATTTAATCTAGCCAGTATCACATGCTTGGCTTAGGCAAATGTCCTATTTACTTTAGGCGTCAAGAGTTTACTCATACATTTTCTAAGCTGCTTAAGCTTTTAATTTATGCACTGTATAAGAATATGTACATAAAACTAAACCCTAGTGCAAATAACCCACCTGGAGCCTACAAACAAAGCCAAATTGTTTCATTATTATGCCTTTTTATGCTCATTCTTCAATTTCATAGCTCAAGTACTCGTATTGCATCTTTCTTTTTTCAGCTACCTCTATATTTCTACTATATGAGCCTAAAACTTTTTAAAAGTAAGATTCATACTGTAGTTTAAACAGCATTTCTCCTCTTGTCAAACACACAGCTGTCACTTATTTACTGAAAGTGAATAAAACTCGATAAAGAAACTTTAACTTTGAGCTTAGAAAGAGAATGAGGAAATGTGTTTGGGCATTGCTCTCCCCTTATACAGAGGAAACACTGTGCAAAGTTGCTGTTTCCTGTCTCACAAATTGCTTCCACAGGATGGAGGTGGATGCAAGTGTGTAAGAATGTACTGCTAAAGCATTATACTATGTGTGTAAGTGCACAGCATGAGGTCAACTCCACAACAGCATTTACTTCTAATATAGGTTGCGTTATAACTGTGTATATTTGTCTGCAGGTGTAAATACTGGCACTATGATGAAAACCTCCTCACCTCCAGCGTGATCATTGTCTTCCATAATGAGGGCTGGTCCACACTGATG
Organism: Garra rufa; assembly: GCF_049309525.1. Taxonomy (NCBI): domain Eukaryota; kingdom Metazoa; phylum Chordata; class Actinopteri; order Cypriniformes; family Cyprinidae; genus Garra; species Garra rufa. The sequence continues at coordinate 22,432,730 of NC_133366.1, read as the reverse complement.
AGGACGGTGCACAGCGTCATCAAAAGAACCCCAAGGAGATACCTGGCTGAGATTGTCATGATTGATGACTTCAGTAACAAAGGTGCGAACATTGTTTTCATTTCTTCATCCAATGCTCTACATACAATATGTGTGTGCTCTGTGCCTGCCACTTTTTAAAACTAAGGACAAGTACTGGCATTAGTTTGTGCAAAAAAACAACAACTTATATTTACAATGCAAACATGAAAAAAAGATCACAAAGGAGACAAATGTTTTCACTTGTTTCAGAGAGTAGCAACTGTAAATAAATTACAACATAACATTTTTCAGTAGTGTGAGAGTAGCTTGGCTGCTTTCAAATCAGTATAGATATTTCAGTAACTGGAAGTAGTGTTGCTATTTTATTGTGTTGCAACAGCCGAGTAAACAGAAGCAATAATCAAACACACTTTCCGGTCCTCCTTATCAAAAGTCTGAATCAAAGTGAACTGGTAATCTTGTCTATTTGGTCATTTAAAAAAACGATTTTAAAGTTTTTTTAAGTGAAGAGTTTATCACTGTTTTCTTTCTTTCCACTGTTACAGACTTTACATTTAATTAATCTGTAAATTTGATAAAAGTAAATTAGATAATCTGATGCCTCTTCTTGATGCTGGTTCTCAATAAAAAAAAGTTGTGGAAAAAATGTAAGTAGAGATACACTGCTGTTCAACAGTTTTTTTAAAGACTTCTCTTATGCTCATCAAGGCCGCATTTACTTGATCAAAAATACAGAAAAATTAGTGATATTGTGAAATATTATTACAGTTTAAAATAATTGTTTTCTATTTTGATATATTTTAAAATATAATTGATTCCTATAATGCAAAGCTGAACTTTGCATGGTGTCACATGGTCCTTCAGAAATCATAACATGCTGGTTTATGATTTATTACTTTTATTATCAATGTTGGAAGCAGTTAATATTTTTTGGAGCCTGGGATTCTTTTTTCAGGATTCTTTGATTTAAAAAGAACAGCTTTTATTCAAAATAAGGATCTTTTGTAACAATGCTACCACTTTTTATCAATTTAACACATACTTGGAGAAAAGTATTAATTTCTTTTAAAAAGAAAGAATAAAAAAATACTGACCACAAACATTTAAATGGGAGTTTATATTGTTACCAAAAATTTCTATTTTAAATAAACGATGTTCTTTTGAACTTTTTATTTACTAAAGAATCCTAACAAGAATTATCAGGGGTTCCAACAAAATATTAAGCAGCACAACTCTTTTCAACATATAATAAATCAGCACATTAGAATGATTTCTGAACAATCACGTGGCACTGAAGACTGGAGTAATGATAATGAAAATTCAGCTTTGCATCATAGGAATAAATGACATTGTAAAATATATTCATAGAAAACAGTTATTTTACATTAAAATTATATTTCACAATATTACTACTTTTTTTTTTTTTTCAAATAAATGCCTTGATGAGCATAAGAAACTTCTTTTAAAAAACATTAAAAATCCCAAACTTTTGAATGGCAATGTAAATGTTTTTTTCCATATTGTGATGTATGTCAGAGTGAAACACATTATTGAAAAAAAAAAAAAAAAAAAGTATGACAGGAACTTTTTAGTTTTATCTATCAATTGTTGATTGGATGAAGGCAAACCAACCGACTACAAGCGTGGGGTCGAATTTATGAAAGAGGTAGGGTTTAAGCAAACAAAATAATTGGAGAAATCAGGCATACATCACTATAGAGATGTCTGTTGTTTCACCCGAAGATTAAATTTTGACATTTTAATAAAGAATTAAAATTATTATCATTATTATTATTTGAGAAAATATGTGTCCCTGGACCACAAAACCAGTCATAATTGTGATTTATACATAATCTGAAAGCTAAATAAATAAGCTTTCCATTGATATATGTTTGTTAGGATATTTGGCCAAAATATAACTATTTGAAAATCTAGAATCTGAGGATGCAAAAAATAATCAAAAATTAAGTTTTGATATATTTATGATAGGAAATGTACAACGTATCTTTATGGAATATTATCTTTACTTAATATCCTAATGATTTTTGGCATAAAAGAAAAGTCGATCATTTTGACCAATGCTATGCATTGTTGGCTATCACTACAAATATACCCATGGTACGTATGACTGGTTTTGTGGTCCAGGGTCACATTTAGATTTCATGCTGATATTAATGTCACTGATTTATATTGCACACATAGCTCATAAGTTTAATGTAGAGAAGTTAGTGCTCCAAAATACCTGAGAAGGCTTAATGTCCGTCCCTATTTAAGATCATTCCCAAAAATGTGACTGTTTTGGATCATCACTGTCCTTGAGCAGTTACTGGTTTTCAGTTTTAAGAATGTGAAAAATGATTTTAGTTTTGATACCCCTCTCTAGAGAGTCTATTCTGCACTGCTAAGTGAAAGAGACATATCGTTGCCACAACCTGTAGGTGGTCTGCCTGAAGACTAATGCTGGGCACTTGTTCATTAATATGGGGCAAGCAGACTGTTACTGAAAGGAGATCATTACTCTTTAAGAGATCGCTCACTGGGGAACTATGAATGAATGCAGTGCTGCAGACTTTGTCGATAAGAATCAATAAAGGGCGTATAGGCTCAGAATGTTTCATGCATTTAATAATAAAGGTCAGTAAAACTTTGTCCAGGCGGCACACCGTTTCGACTTGTTTTTCAAATGCAATCTTTAGGGCCGACTGTCTGCACAGTTTTTTTTTTTTTTGTTTTTTGTTTTTTTGGAAGAGATCAAATTGGATCCACTAGCACAGGCATAATAAATGTCTAGTATATCTACACTGGTTGCTATAGTGATGATGTAGGTGTGAGCAATATGCCAATAACTTTCTTTTACAACTGAGTAGCAATTAATATGTGCAGGCAGTAAGCTGGAAATTTTTCCTCTGCAGTGGTGCTCACGAGGTACATTAGACTACATATACACTGCCGTTCAAAGGGTTGGGATCAGTAAAATTTTTAGTGTTTTACTCTGGTCTTCAGTGTCACATGATCCTTCAGAAATCATTCCAATATACTGATATATGATCAATGTTGGAAACAGTTGTGCTGCTTAATTGTTTTTTTTTTCTTTGATAGCTTTTTCAGGATTCTTTGATGAATACAAAGTTGAAAAGAACAGCGTTTATTCAAAATAGAAATATTTTTCTAACAATATAAGTCTTTACTATCACTTTTTTTTTATCAGTTTAACATATCCAGTGTTTCCCCTACCATTACCTTAGGGGGGCGGCCCGGCACCCCCCGCCCCCCTTGAACGTCAAGTTCATTTTATTTTCGATATAGCGCCAGATCACAATAGAAGTCATTTAAGGTTATCTTTCCTATAGAACAGGTCTATACATTGTTCTTTATTAAATAAACGAAATTGCCTTATGTTATTTATCTTATTTACACGAAGGCATGTTATTTCTGTCTCTACATGGTCGCGCGTTTACAATGTCTCCTCCGCGAAAACACGGACTGGATCGCGGACTCCATTCATAAAAACCGAATTTACTATAGCGCGGAATGCCACGTAAATTCGTCGATTTTTGGATTAATAAATCAAAAATTGGTCTGTCACTTAACTCAAATCGCGATATGCACTAGTGTCTGTGAAAACTGAAATGCAAAAAGACCGTTTTAATATGAATCCTGCATGTTCCGTTTGCCTCTATATGTATGAATGGCTGAGACACGTTTTTTTTTTTTTTTCACTATAGACCTTTTTCCTGAACAGGAAGTAAGTCCGACTCTTAACTGAAAGAATGCTTTGCATTTCCGGTCTGCATTGTTTCTAGTCAAATTAGGGTATATTCCGAGCTAATAAACTAATGTTAAACCTATTAAAATGTTTTTAAAAAGCACATGGCTCCATACAGTGTTGTTTTTGACAACCATCTTAGATTTAGTCTTAGTCTTTTGGACTAAAATGCTTATTAGTTTTAGTAAAATTTTAGTCACTTCTATATGTGATAGTTTTAGTCAAATTTTAGTCGACGAAAAGTCAAAAAGGTTTTAGTCGACGAAAAGTCAAAAAGGTTTTAGTCAATAAAGGGGAAAAAGTAGTCTTTTAACAAATTAATATATGTCAGTAAGTATTTTGCTGTTGGGTAGTGTCACTTGTAAGTTCTGAAAATAGCAGATCTATAGTTCAACACAATGTGAGCTTCCTGATCGACTATTTTCACCAATAATTACAATAATGAAGGAATGTTTTAAAACATAAAAGACAAACAAGGATGGAATGCTAAAACGGCTTGCCATACTAGTATGGCAAAGAGTATTTAATGCTAAAACGGCTTGCCATAGCGGCAGATACGTTTTAGGTTTTGATTGGCATGCACAATAAGCAGAAATGTCATGCATTTTAAACGTCTGACGGACCACCCACTAACATTTTCGTCTATTCTCGTCTCGTCAACGAAAACTCACACACGTCTCGTCATGTTTTAGTCATCAACGAGCCATTTTTATCTCGTCATCGTCTCGTTAACGTCATGAAAAAAAGTGGCGTCAACGAAATGATTTCGTCATCGTTGATGAAAACAACACTGGCTCCATAGCGCCATCACTTGGCAATGTCGCAATGAGCGTCATTTGTCAGTGCCTCACTTTAATGAGTGTGTAGATGACACGAAGCAGCGGAAGGTAGCTACATTAAAAACAGATGGACGCGATTTGAATGGGTTCCTATGGAAACCGGAACAGAAAAGCATTCAATCTTGACGTTAGAATTCGTAATGGCGGCGCTCATCGTTTACTCAGGAAAAAGGTCTATAGGCTAAGCATACTGCACACGTGGCGCTCCCCTGGTAATTTTTGGTATTTGCATCTCACATGAACAGATAAACTCAAAGCTGCTGTGAGTGTCACTTTTACCGTTTCTTTTGAGAAAACTAGCATCTTATACTGTACACACAGAAACTTCACGGCAACCTGTCAAAATAAAAGTACCATGTAACATGTAACGGAACAATATTTGTCTTGTATTACTTTTGTACATTATAATGTAGGTGTTTATATTCCTATTTAAATAATTGACATAAAACAATATATATGATAACAAATAAATATAACAAGATTAACCACTTAATTGTAGAAAAAAATACTAAAATTATTATTTAAACATTAAATTATTATTTATTGTTTTTAACAGTAAACCTCTGTTTGCCCAAAATTAAAAGGGTTTATTTTTCATTTGATAAAAAATAAATAAATATTTATGCTTTCATCTGATTATCAGAAAAAGGAAAACACACAAGAATTTCTAAAAAAAAAAAAAAAAAGATTGTAGAGCCTTATTGTTCAAAATGTTAAAATAGAGAGTTTTGGACTTTTACACTGAAATAAATGTTTTTGTTATCACACAAAGTAGGGTAAAGTACCCCCCCCCTCCCCCAAAGCTAGGGGAAACACTGATATCCGTGCTGAAAGAAAGTATTCATTAAATTGCACTGTATATTATTAAACAAAGATTTCTGTTTTAAATGAATTCTGTTCTTTTTAATGTTTTATTCATCAAAGAATCCTGAAAAAGTATCACAGGTTCCAAAAAAAATATTAAGCAGCACGACTGTTTCCAACATGGATAAATCCGCATATAAGAATGATTTGTGAAAGATCATGTGATGCTGAAGACTGGAGTAATGATGCTGAAAATTCAGCTTTGCATCACAGGAATAAATTTAGTTTTAAAGTATATTAAAATAATAAGCCACTATTTTAAATTGCAATAATATTTCACAATATTACTGTTTTTTTTCTGTATTTTTATTCAGATAAATGCAGCCTTGATGAGCAGAAAAGACTTCTTTAAAAAGCAAAAAATCTGACTGATTCCAATCTTTTAAATGGCATTAATTAATCTGGGCCCATATTTTACAAAACTTCTTAAGGCTAAAAGTAACTCATTATTGACGATTTAGGAGAAAATCTTAAAAATAATGGGCGTCAATCCTAAATTTAGGACTACTACATTTTTGCTCTAAGTTAGAAGTAGTGAAGAGGACTCCTAAGTAACCAAATAATAAACTAACCTCCTTCCTGAAAAAGCAATACTAACCTTCACAAAAATTCTAATCGTTTCTACTACAAGTAACATGACAGACATAACAAACCATCAACTTTTAACTATTAAAATAATTAAAAAATGGTTTCCTGTAGTGTGTTTTGAGACCTGTTCCATTAGGATTTAGTGGTTTTAACAAACCAAAAATAGAAGGCGAGCAATTACCAGTAGAGACCAACAGGCACAGTTACAGTTTCCATTAAAACCAGTATAATTCCCATTGTAACCCGTAAAAAACCATTACAAATTCTCTGATAGTTTTTTTTTTTTTTTTTTAATCAGCAGGGCTAAAATGGCTGTTGCTGGCAATCTGCCTTGGAACGTAAACATTTTAGAAACACGTTGCATATATTTGCACACATATGTTTTCCCAGGCATCTTTTTTGGTTTGGAGGTTATCCCAGCTCCAAATTATCCTTTGATTGCATCCTTATTTTCATTAAAACATCGGGTAAAAAACACACATGTAAGAGGCTGACAATTAGCTGAACAAATACTTGTTTAATTATTGACAGTTAGTCTGCATTTTAAAATCATTTTTTGAAAGTGGCAACGTAATATCACACTCAACAATATTTCTATAAATAAATCACTAACAGAGAGCCCTGCCCATTTCAGCCAATCACAGTGTGCATAGTAAGCATGCTGACATCATCCATAGCAATGAGGTCAACCCCGCCCTTACTCTTAGCTTAAGCCTTTTCTCTGTTCCTTAGTAAAAGTTTGTCTCAGCGGCTTTGTGAATAAGTTTTAAGAGAAAACTCTTAGCTAAACACTTTTACTGCTATTTAGGAGAACTTGTGGTAAGATAAAATGTTTTGTGAATACGGGCCCTGATTTTTTTTTTTGTTTATATGTTTTCTGTCTTAGTTCATCTTAAAGAGAGGCTGGAGGAGTACATAAAACAGTGGAATGGGTTGGTCAAACTGTTCCGCAATGAGAAAAGAGAGGGTCTGATCCAGGCCAGGAGCATAGGAGCCCGCAAAGCCACTCTGGGACAGGTTTGGGCCCCATTATCAATAGACTGGTTAATAAGTCTACGTAAATGTGATTGTTTGAGTCACACTTTGGTTCTGTCCTTAGGTGCTGATCTACCTTGATGCTCATTGTGAAGTTGAAGTGAACTGGTATGCCCCACTGGTGGCCCCCATTTCAAAAGACCGGTATGATTTAAGCTTTAGGATGATTCTAAAAGACACTTTGAAGATGCATTTATTCTTTTAATAATTTAAATGTAGCTTAAAAGTGCTGGGTTCTTGAAGTATACTTTTCCTGTTCATTCTAATTTTATATTTGTGACCCTGGACCACAAAACCAGTCACAAGTAGCACAGGTGTATTTGTATCAATAGCCAACAATACATTGTATAGGTGAAAATAATTGTTTTTTCTTTTATGCCAAAATCATTAGGATATTAAGTAAAGATCATGTTCCATGAAGACATTTTGTATTTTTTCTACCGTAAATATATCAAAGTTTAACTTTTGATTAGTAATATGCATTGCTAAGAACTTAATTTGAACTTTAAAGGTGATTTTATTTTGCACTCTCAGATTTCAGATTTTCAGATAGTTCTATCAGCCAAATGTTGTCTTATCCTAATGTATCCTAACAATACATCCATGGAAAGCTTATTTATTCAGTTTTCAGATGATGTATAAATCTTAATGCAAAAAAAGTGACCCTTATGACTTTTTGTGGTCCAGGGTCACATTTATGTAAAATTAGAATTAAAATGATTACATTTTAATTAAAATTAAATTCGAAAGAAAGGTTTTAATTTAATGACTCTAAAAAGTTAATGTGGCGTAACCTAAAAATAAATTATAAATTTTCCTTGCACCTTGAATACAGGTGAGTGTTCACATCATTATTATTATTTAAGGTTTACATTAAGTTATTTAATATAAATGTAATGAATTCATAAATATAATTTCATTTTTGTGGAGTTGCACCACATGACATACAATCTGAACTCTTGTATTGTCATAAAAAGGTCCAATTATTTAATATTCAAGACACTTTAAGAGTATATTTAGGGGAAATAGTTCTGTTTTATGTTTCTGCATACTGATTGGACTTTCTAATGTACTACCCAGGTATGTTTCATTTTCTTTATTAAATCTTAACCTAAATGTATGTTGTGTTAATATTGCAGAACGGTCTGCACAGTACCGTTGATAGATTACATAGACGGCAATGATTATACCATAGAGCCACAGCAGGGCGGGGATGAGGACGGTCTGGCGCGAGGCGCCTGGGACTGGAGCCTCCTGTGGAAAAGGGTCCCTCTGAGCAGCAGGGAGAAGGCTAAGAGAAAGCATAAGACAGAGCCTTATCGGTAAATTTCCACCCTCCCAGAAGCATGATCATTAAACCCATTTTGTCTCTCTCTTGTTTTGTCTCCCCCATCCCCTTGTGTGTGTGTGTGTCCATGTTTGCTTGCATGGACCTCCCCTTGCTGCTACTCCATCCTCTGTGGCCGTGTTCAGAACGGTGTGCACAGTGCCTCTCATAGACTCTATTAGCGGCAAGACTTACACCATCGAGCCCCAGGGGGGCGGCGACGAGGATGGCTTTGCCAGAGGAGCATGGGACTGGAGCATGCTTTGGAAACGCGTGCCTCTGAATAGCAAGGAGAAGCAGAAGAGACTAACTAGAACTGAGCCCTATCGGTAATTTAGAGCCGTAATCCTGAGCTGATTAGGGCTGACCACAACACACATAAGTGGAGAGACCTAGTCTCTCACTTATACAAACTGGTGGTGGTCTGCTTATCTATGCTTCTTTAACAGTTCAGCTCTTACGATGCTCAGTAAATACATCCTGCAAATTCCTAAAGCTGCATACTAACTGCTATGAAGTGGTCATAAAATAATGAAGTGATTTTAACAAAATACTTCATATATTATGACTCCACTACGGCTGTTCTGGTTATGTCATTCAACTACTAGAACTACTAAACTAACGACTCAAAGACCTTGTTTCTGCTTCTCTTTGCATGCAGTCTCCATTCTGTCTTATCTGCCAACTTATCTCTCCTGTGGTAGTGACTTGGCATAAGAGTACCCAAGTGCACATGTGCCTAGTCACCAAACGGGAAAGTGTGTGTCCTGCTTGAATTTTTGCTTGAACTTCTTTACAGTGTTATAATTTGGTGTTTTCTCTTCACTTCTCTGCAATAACGTTTTCAAAAGCTGTGTTGCTACATGCAAGTAAAAAAGAAACACCAGAATTTTGTAGAAAGCACTGTATTTTTTTGGGTAACACTTTACAATAAGGTGTAATTTTTTTTTACATTAGTTAATGTATTAACTAACATTAACGAAAAATGAACAATATGCTTATTACACTATTTATTCATCTTTGTTAATGTTAGTTAATAACAATATATTGTTAATGTTAGTTCACAGTGCATTAACTAATTTTAATAAACACAACTTGTGATTTTAATAATGCATTAGTAAATGCTGGAATTAACATTAACTAAGATTAATAAGTGCTGTATAAGTATTGTTCATTCTTTTATTGCTTATTCTTTACAGTTTTTTTCCCCAGCATTTTACTGTTTGTTTTACTGTCTCTTTGGCTTTGTTCATACAGCAGGAAAATCTTTTTTTACTACATAAATTTTATTTTAAAATAACAAAAAACAATATGCTATGAGCATTTAGGCTGAGACAATATTAGCAAAAAATTTTGGACTACAAAGAAAAAAATGTTTTTTATATTTTTCATGTCAGTCTGAACAAAGCTTAGTCTGTTATTGTTGTAAAATACTGTACTCTATGTGTGTGAAACATAAGGGGGAAACATTCCTGACAGGTAATATGTGTGTCAGGTCTCCTGCGATGGCTGGAGGACTTTTCGCAATAGAGAGAGAATTCTTCTTCGAGCTGGGCCTCTATGATCCAGGCCTTCAGATCTGGGGAGGAGAAAACTTTGAGATCTCCTATAAGGTAAACTTTTACTTTTAAAGGTCCGGTGTGTAATATTTAGCAGGGTCTGTTGACAGAAATGCAGTATAATTTACATGACTGTTTTTTTTAGGTGTACAGAGACCTTACATAATGAACCATTATATTTTTATTACCTTAAAACAAGTAATTTTTATCTATATACACTGTAGGTCCCCTTACATGGAAGTCACTATTTTGGGCCACCATGTTTCTACAGTAGCCCTAAATGGACAAACCATTCTACAGAGTGCGTTTTAGCACATTGTTGTTTTTGCAAATAAAACACTTGACACAATAATGTACAAGTAACAATAACATCTTTCCCCTGTGTTGGCCACTGTATCTTCACCATGTGCTTGGAAAGGGAGGGGTTGAACGGTGGACTGAGCCAATGGTTACAATTCCCAAATACAAGCTCGCAATTCTGAGAAATGAAGTCAGAATTGTGAGATATAAGCTTGAAAAAAAAAGAGAAAAAAGGTCACAATCGCAAGATATTAACTCGCAATTCTGAGAGGAAAAAGTCAGAATTGACTTTTAACACGCAGTTGCAAATTATAAAGTCAGAATTGTGAGATATAAACTTGCAAATTGGAATTATGAGAAAAACTAAGGATTGGAAATGTTACCTCACAACTCTGACTTTTTTTCTCACAAATGTGGGTTTATATCACGCAATTCTGAGAAAAAAACGTCAGTTTTTCTCAGAGTTGCGTGATATAAACTCGGAATTATATTGAAATAAAGTCGGAATTCTGAGAAAAGTCAGAATTGCAAGTTTGTATCTCACAATTCTGGAAAAAAAAAGTCAGAATTACAAGTTTATATCTCACATTTCAGAGAAAAAAAAGTTTATTGCAATTCTGACTTCATAACAATCAATTGCAGAATTGTGAGATATAAACTCGCAAAGTCGGAATTATGAGGAAAACAGTCAGAATTGCAATTCTCACTGACTTTTTTTCCCTCCGAATTGCGTGATATAAAGAATTTTGAGAGGAAGTAGGAATTATAAGAAAAGTCAGAATTGCAAGTTCATAACTTAATTCTGAGAAAATAAGTCAGAATTGCGAGCTTGTATTAAGAAATTCTGACTTTAGAACTCACAGTTTCGAGATAATATTGTAATTCTGATGGGAAAAAAGTCGGAATTACGAATTTGTATCATGCAATACTGAGGAAAAAAATTGGAATTACGAGAAACGTCAGAATTGCATGTTTTTATCTCTGAGCTCTGACTTTATTTCTCAGAATTGTGAGTTTCTATCTCACAGTTCTGAGGAAAAACGTCAGAATTGCAAGTTTGTATTAAGCAATTCTGACTTTAGAACTCACAGTTCTGAGATTATATCATAATTCTGTGGGCAAAAAAGTCGGAATTACGAATTTGTATCACACAATTCTGAGGAAAAAATTGAAATTACGAGTAACATTAGAATTGCATGTTTTATCTCAGAGTTCTGACTCAGATTTCTCAGAATTATGAGTTTATATCATGCAATTCTGAGGGAAAAGGTCAGAATTGCGAGTTTGTATCAAGCAGTTCTGACTTTAGAACTTGCTGTTTTGAGATTATATGATAATTCTAAGGAGAAAAAAGTCAGAATTACGAATTTGTATCGCACAATTCTGAGGAAAAAATTTGGAATTATGAGAAACGTCAGATTTGCATGTTTTTATCTCGGAGTTCTCGGAGTTCTGACTTCTCACAATTGCAAATTATCTCAGAATTCTGAGAAAAAAAGTCTGAATTGTGAGTTTATATCTCACAATTCTGAGAAAAAAGTCACAACTTTTTTTATTTATATTCAGTGGTGGAAACTTACTTTGTTTTTTTTTGCTTGCTTTTCTGATTATTTGTTCTGTATTACTCTGGAATACTGATTCTGATTGGTCACTTTAAGTTAATTCAGTCAATTATTTCTAAATAATGATCTTTGCCCATGGCAACACTTGACTGCACAGTGTTTTTAGTGTTCTTGTGTTCAGTCAGTTCTACCAGCTGTCTCTACAAGTAGGATAAAAAAAATTATTTACATAAATCAATACTTCATGCCAATATATCGATTTAAGTAGTCTACAGTCAGACGGTCTTCATCACAAAATATACTACTTCAGGGCAATACTACTTTTATATTAATAGCACAAAGCAACATATTTATCCCGCTTCAGCAGTTAATTTGTGCATGAACATTTTCTGAATCTGTGCCATGCGTGTGTGTCCTGTGTAGATATGGCAGTGTGGTGGGAAGCTTCTGTTCGTGCCATGTTCACGGGTGGGGCACATCTACCGTCTGCAGGGCTGGCAGGGAAACCCACCTCCTGCTCATGTAGGCTCATCCCCCACACTTAAGGTCAGTTCAGCACTTTTTATTCTATTATTGTTAAATTGGGTCAAAGCTATGCTTTTACACATCTATTCTGTAACCTCCACTCTTTTTCTTGGGCTGTGTGTAGAATTATGTGCGGGTAGTGGAGGTGTGGTGGGATGAGTATAAAGACTATTTCTACGCAAGTCGACCTGAGACTCTGACGCTGGCCTATGGAGACATCAGTAGCTTGAAAAAGTTCCGAGAGGAACATCGCTGCAAGAGCTTCAAGTGGTTCATGGAAGAGATCGCCTATGACATACCTCTACATTACCCACTGCCTCCAAAGAATGTGGAATGGGGAGAGGTGCGTATATAATCAATACAAAGAAAAACACTGTTGAAAATATTGGCATTTCTCATCATTCAGTTGTTATTTTCTTTTAATAGATCCGTGGGTTTGAGACCAGCTACTGCATCGACAGCATGGGCCACACCAATGGTGGCAATGTCGAAATTGGGCCTTGTCATAGAATGGGTGGGAATCAGGTAAAGGAAAACGATTTAGTAGCAGTACTTTGTTTTTTACAGTTTGTATAGCATTTTTTTTTGTTTGTTTGATTTCATTTTCTTATGCCTTTTTCTAGCTCTTTAGAATTAATGAAGCAAACCAGCTTATGCAGTATGACCAGTGCCTGACAAAGGGGGGAGATGGAACTGCCGTTATCATAACACATTGCAACTTAAACGAGCACACAGAGTGGAGATATTTTAAGGTATGTCACAGGAGGTATCGAGCCACTTTTGGCCTTCATTCCTGATCAATAAAACTACAATTTTTTACAACAAAAAAATAATTTTAACTACATCAAAAAAAAAAATTATAATTATTTTTAGTCAAAAATATGCAAATTAAGCTGTATATGACACTTTACAATATGTTTCAGTAGTCTAACACTAGTTTATGTAATAAAAGAAATAACTATGGAAATACACTACCAGTCCAAAGAACAGTAAGATTTTTAATTTTTTTTTTTAAGTCTCTTTTGCCCACCAAATTGCAGTTTTGAAATATTTTTACTATTTAAAATAACTGTTTTCTATTTTTTTAAATGTTTTAAATGTAATTTATTCCTGTGATTTCAAAGCTGAATTTTTAGCATTATTACTCAGTTAATCCTTCAGAAATAATTTTATTGTTCTGATTTGCTCCTTTAAAAAAACAACAAAAAATTCTTATGTTGAAAACAGCTGAGTACAGAGAGAACAGCACTTATCTGAAATAGAAATCTTTCGTAACAATACAATGTCTTTATCATCACTTTAAATTAATTTAAAGCATCCTTGCTAAATGAAAGTACTTCTATAATTTCTTAACCAAAAAAAAAATAATAAAAAACTATACTGACTCTAAGCTTTTAAATAGTATAGTGTATAATGTTACAAAAGCTTTTTATTTCAGGTAAATGTTGATCTTTAGATCTTTCTATTTAACAAAGATTTCTGGTACTCAACCCTTTTAAATATTGATGATGATAATAATAATAATAATAAATGTTTATTAAACAGCATATTAGAATGATTTCTGAAGGATCATGTGACACTGAAGACCGGAGTAATGATGTGGAAAATGTAGACTTGATCACAGGAATAAATTACATAACTATAAACTATATTTAAATAGAAAGCAGTTATTTTAAATAGTGCAAATATTTCACAATATTACTGATTTTGCTGTGTATGTGGATCAAATAAATGCAGTCTTGGTAAGCAGAAGAGATTTCTTTTAAAAACATTAAAAATCTTACCGTTCAAAAACTTTTGACTAGTAGTGTGCTAATACATTATTCTTGGTTAATTGTTAGAAAATGTATTATTAAATGTAGAACGTCAGGTTAAATTGTATTTAATTTTTTTAAAAGAAGTATCTTATTCTCACCAAGGCTGCATTTATTTGGAAAAAAAAAAAAAAAAAACAGTAAAAACAGGGATATTGTGAAATATTGTAAATTTAAAAAACTGCTTTCTATTTGAATATATTTTAAAATGCAGTTTATTTCTATAATGGCAGAGCTATCTTCAGTGTCACATGATCCTTCAGAAATCATTCTAATATGCTCATTTGCTGCTCAGGAAACATTTCTTATAATTATCAATGTTGAAAACAGTTGAGCTGCTTGATATTGTTCTGGAAACCATAATGCTTTGATTTTTGGGGACTGGAAAGTTCTAAAGAACAGCATTTATTTGAAATTTTTTGGTAAAAATGTAAAAGTCTTTACAGTAATTTCTGATCAATTTATTGAGTCCGTAAAGGTACACTGTGTAACTTTTGGCACTCTAGTGGTAATAAACAAAACTGCACGAGTCTTACTGAAAGAGCATTTTAGATTGAGCTGCTTCTGTGTGTTTATGGATATGACTAGTCATGCAGGTAGGTACTGAGCTACTACACAACGGATGTTGTCCTGACAGGTCTAAACCTAACCTAATATTATATTATAGGCGTACTGTAGTGTTTCAGGATAAGACAAAGCCAGTATGAAAGATGGATTCATGAGGTACTTGCTCATTATATAAAAGTTAGTGTATCTTTAATGAAAAAAAGTATTAATTTCTTTAAACCAAACCTTTGAACAATAGTAAAATGTAAAAACTTAATATGCTTGATTGTTAACAAACATGTAATAAAAATAGTACAATAAATACTAAATAGTTTATGAAATACCTCATTTATTAACTTTATTGTAAAGTGTTGCTTACTCTGTGCCTTGCTGTTTCGATTCTGATTGAACTTTTCTAATGCTTCTGATTTCTCATAGGATCTACATCGATTCACACATATACCTACAGGCAAATGCTTGGATCGCTCTGATGTCTTGCACAAAGTTTATATAGCTGACTGTGACAACAGTAAGAGCTCGCAGAAGTGGGAGATGAACAACATTGTGGCGGTTTGAGAAGCAGTCTACAATGTGCTTCAAGGATAAACACTGACTACAGCAACAGGTTTTACCAGTATACATGTGACTGATTAAGTTTTAGTCATGACCCGAATAACTCTGAACTCTCATCATAAACTTTTTTCCTCCATTGAAGACAATGTTTACATCGGTTGATCCCCAGTGTCCATCGCATGGGCTTTTCTTTGGAATCTGTGGATTGGAGGGATCTACCTAACAGAATGTTTTTCCCTTTGACAGAATGTGCACAATGTGTGCTGAGATAAATAATCGAATACCACTTTTGTTGCTGCTCCATTATGAAATACAGGTTGTCCATCAAGTACTGGGATGAATGCATATATTTTTTTAACACTGGACCTTCATTATGTTTGAGATGACAACCTGCCACTTGAACTATTTTCGTCTTTGGCACAATGGCACATTTTTTTTGCCATATACTATGGGTAAAGAATGGGAGTGGAGAGAAAAGGGAAATTGGGATATTGGGTCGACAATGAAAAAAGCGATAAATTTATTTTTGTCTACTGCATAAATGTTTGCTTGGTTGGGGGAATACCTGTTTACTTGTATGTGAAAATCAACAAATGATCATAAAACTATTCATGGCCAAAAATCATCTCGAGCAAGTGGAGCAAAGTTGTTTTAAGGGCAAGAATGATTGCAATGTGTACATTTTTGTTTGTTTTGTACAATGTAAATATGATTATTTCTAAATTAACATTTTGAGATATGGTGGGCTTCCCAATGAAGGTGTAAATATCTAACTTATAATGGCTGTTTTCTCAGAAAAATAAATGGAACATTTTTACCAGTCTGCTGCTGTATTAAAATGCTCTTTTTAGCAGGTTGAATGATATTTCAACCATTTATATGATCATGAGGATTAAGTTTGCAATTTTTGTACCCTGTTGGGAATGTTACAGGCACTTTCCACAAATAGGGTATCCTGTCTTTTCTGTATCAAAATCATTATATGTGGCCCTGGACCACAAAACCAGTCTTAAGTAGCATGGGTATATTTGTAGCAACAGCCAAAAATATGTTGCATGGGTCAAAATTATTAGGATATAAAGTAAAGGTCATGTTCTATGAAGATATTTTGTAAATTTCATACCGTAAATATATCAACTTAATTTTTAATTAGTAATATGCATTGCTAATAACTTCATTTGGACAACTCAGTATTTTGATTTTTTTTTTTTTTTTTTTTTTGCACTCTCAAATTCCAATTTTTCAAATAGTATCTCGGCCAAATATTGTCCTATTAAAAGAAAACTTTAGTTTTCAGATGATGTATAAATCATAATTTCAAAAAAATGTGGTTCAGGGTCACATATGTTAGATAAAATATTACCTAATATAACACTGAAACCTGAAAAGTAGGTCATTTTAAGTATGTTTAATGCTGAAGCCTTGCTCTTGTTTCTTGACAACAGAGACGTGTCCAAAAGAATTGCAAAGCTCAAATTTGAAGCGAAACAGGTTAGAATTAGTTGGCCAACGTTTTGTTTTTGAGTTCCTGAAATAAAGAACCACCTCCCTTTATTAGTTAAAACGTGTTCATGCTATTTTGCACTCTATTCTTGGAAAGTGCCTACTAAAGTGGAAGTGATCACAAGCATTTGAATAATTACACTTTACCATTTGTGTGCTGGTTAGGTTGTTCATGGCAGTAGACTGAGTTTGCGCAAGACAAGCATCAGCTGGGCAGCAGTCTTTTGAATGCAGGTGAGCAGATGTCGTATGTATGAAATACAGTACAGTTATTCTGATTGCATAGAACAATATACCCAACCTTTATATAGGACCACATGTCACATGACCAAGCAGAAGGACATCTCAGCCTGAACATAAATCATTCATGTACTCTAGCGTAACTCTGGTTACAGATGAGGTTGTATGTGCATTTCTGCCTCTTATTTTTCAGATCAAGTTATCCACTTTTGAGATTAGGATTGCCTTCTCAGTCAACCAAATGACTAAAAATAAGGTACAAAAATAAACAAACCTTGGTTTAAGATGACAGTTATGCCCTATGATTTTACAACCATCACATTTACAGTAGTCAACATTTGATGCGTCTCAAAAGTTATCCTAAGACAAGAACAAGTATTGTTTTGCTTGAAGGACATTGAAAGGTTTTGACCTATTTCAAAATGTATTAGAAGTACAAAACTCTTTAATAAAAATACCTTTTTCCCCATGCTTAATCTAGAGTTGCACCTGTTTGTAAAACTAGGAGTACATAGAGAACAGCTCTAAATAAAAACTAAAAAAAAATTTAAAAACCATAAAAAAAGTAATATACTGTGCGTAGTCCATTAAGGTTTTTAATAATCTTAGTCACTCAGTGAGCACTAGCTGCTATGAAACACGGTCTGAGAACACAGAAATTCTGCAAAATTCTTTAATAAGTCAAAAATTGCACACAGTGAAAAGGGGAATTGGTCATAATATACAAAATTTAATAATAATAAAAACAAAAATTCAGTCTACACAACTTTAAAGCTCGTTTTAAAACTTGACACTACACAAATTCAAATTGTTCCTTATTTGTCTTAAAATGGCAGTAGAAATAATATGAAACAGGGAAAGAAACCAAAGCAACCACAGCTATCAAGACAAAAAGCAGTGCTTAAAAAAAAAAGCTGTTACATTTACAAAACAGCACATGACCTCCATATGTATTCAATTATACACATTTCTGTACATGTATTGAAAATTTAAATGCTAAAAAATGCATTCACATTGTTTTGCAAACAACTCAGCTCAAGTTTTTTTCCTGATAGTTTAATCGTCATCATCGTCCTCATCCTCGTCTTCCTCATCATCAATGTCATCCTCTTCCTCGTCGTCATCATCGTCATCATCATCATCGGCTTCTGCCTTCTTTCCTGTTGGCCGGCCAGGTCCGCCCTTCTTGCCACCATCTGCTTTTCCTGCTTTGGCGCGATACGCAGCAACATCCTGGTGGGAAATTATTATTCGTTAATACGAGCAAAAAACAGCACCTAAAAAAGTACCTAATGTATCTAAAATTGGGGAAACCATTACCTTTTCATACTTCTCCTTGAACTTCATGGCCTTCTGTTCATATGGAGACTTTTCCTTTGGTGAAAGCTTGGACCACATTTCACCAAGTTTCTTCGCAATGTCACCAATAGAGATGCCAGGGTTGTCATTCTTCACCTTAGGACGATGGTCAGAGCAGAAGACAAAGAAAGCAGATCTGATGGTAGAGGAGAAAGAAAATTAAACAAGTCAAAACATCAGAAAGATCATGAGATTACTTGTGCACTACTCACGGGGGTCTCTTGGGAGCATTTGGATCCTTCTTCTTTTTCCCTCCCTTTGCACCTTTAGGAGGCACATAGTTTTTCATCTCCCGGTCATAGCGGACCTTGTCGGTTTTGGCCATTTCCTCAAACTTGCCCTTCTCCTTTGAGGACATGGTCTGAAAAACATGAGACTATGATTAGGTTCTGCCAGGCGCAGTGTGTGGCTCTTTATCCTCCCGCCCTACATTTGCCTCAGTCACTTGAGTAACAGATGCGTCGTGTAATTCCGCCCCACCCCCTCCCTAACAACAACAACCACCCCCCGGAAAAACATTGCAGGCAGCCCTTCTGTTCAACTCACCTTCCATCTTTCAGAGCACTTCTTGGAGAACTCTGAAAAGTTCACCGAAGTCCCTGGGTTTTTCTTCTTATGTTCTTCCCGGCAGGTTTGCACGAAGAACGCGTAAGAGGACGTCTTTCCTCTGGGCTTATTAGGATCTTTACCCATGGCTGTAATACGCTAAAAGTGATAAAAACCACAAAAAAAGTGTTAAAAAACTATTTAAAAAGCATCAGTACGTATTGTTAGTCAAAACCCTGTTAATGTATTGTTGCTTGTAAACTGGTTAAGCAACGGAGAAACGATCGCTCACTAAACGCTAGTTAATCCGATCAAGTTCCTGCTTCGTTTCCACCAGATCACTCAACTAGAACAATAAGCGTCCCTCCATTTTGTTTTCCCGCCTAAACTGCAGGAAATATGGGCTAGAATGTCTCCCGAGAACGAATAGTTGCAGTTTCTACGTGTTAAAAAGCCAATAAACTCATCGAAATAGCAGGGTACACAACTTTAGAGAACTTTTAGCTGCTTCAGGCTCGGTACACGGGCGCTGCGCTCCATTACGACCTCAAACTCCCAGCCAGTCATGGCTGCTTACGCTCTTAACTTCACAAGATCACTAACGTTAAGCTGGCAAAATCCTTTGAAATCTACGCGTTCACGAAACCAACAACGCTACAAATAAGAAACGAACACAATTTCTCACAAACACCACTTTACTTAATTTAAATTATAATAATAGTTTAATCTTACGTTTAGTACAAAATACTCAATTTGCACAAAATAAATATCACAACCATGTAATATCTCTTTTAGACATGCGCGATAAAAGCTTAATTTAAAAATAAAATTAAAAAGCTCTATCGGATAAATCAAGACGTGCTTACCTATAATCAGCCTCAACTGCTCGACAAAATGTACGTAACGTTAGTCTTGTTGTAAACTGTTTTGTCGCTGTGCTGCAAGGCGCACAAACTTGATTAAATGCCCATAGACTCCACCCTCAGAGCTCTCGTCTGATTGGTTGGGACGAGTTCAAATTTGAAACGGCAACGCTGTAGGAGCGGTATTGAATTCCTATTGGCTGTCTATGGCCGCAGTCAAGTTTCTTCAGGAAAATTAGATCCAGATGACGATTCTACTGATCTCGTCAGCTATTGGTTGAACTGGGGATTTAAAATAATGAGCGGTAAGTCTTTTTTGAATCAGAAAAATGCACCTCAGTTTTATTCTTATGTCGAAACCACTTTTTCTAAGAAATATGATAGGTTGCACACGCTGAGAGAAAGTGTTTGAGGGATCATCTCCGTGTCAAACAAAACCATGTGGTAAAGTTTGTGGTGATTCAAACAATATCGCGCCGTTTAGACAAAGGCTGACGTTTATGTTGATGCCAGTTTGAAGACGGCACGCCTTGGGTGTCGAGGCTGTAGTCTTGCAGCTCACACCTCCTCAGACGTTGGAATGTAGGTTAAAACAATTCCATTGCGATTTTTAAATTACCTTTCACCCACCTTGTCTGTTATTCGCCTTAAGCTGTACTTAAAAGTCAAATTTCTCTTATATGTCTCTTATATATAAGTATATAGTTTTAGTCTTATTAAGATGTACTGCTTATTAAAAAGAAATAGTAACCCCAATTTCCCACTGAGAATATGTCATGTTGCATATATTTTATTTTCTACATGTGCAAGTATTGCTGCCCTGTAATATACACATTTGGTGACGTTATTATTGTGTTCATAAACAGACATGATCACGTGATACTTTGACCTTTTGTGAGGGCAAGGCGTTTTTGTTTATTTTTGAGTACTATTGGTTATTAGAAAGTGTTGAAGCATTATAAAAAGATTACATTAACACAATAATTACATATACACATAAAAATTGCATAGTTCAGGAAAGCATTCTTAAAACTGATAATAACACGCGTTAATTTTCTTCTGATTCTTAATATGTGACCCTGGACCACAAAACCAGTCATAAGTAGCATGGGTAGGCCTATATCTGTACCAATTGCCAACAATAAATTGTATGGGTCAAAATTATAGATTTGTCCTTTATTACAACAATCATTAGGATATTAAGTAAAGATCATGTTTAATGAAGATATTTTGTAAATTTCCTACCGTAAATATATCAAAACTCAACTTAATAGAACTTATATTTAGATTTTTTTGTACCCAGATTTTCAAATAATTGTATCTCGGCCAAATATTGTCCTATCCTAACAAACCATACATCAATTGAAAACTTATTTCAGCAGATGATGTATAAATCTTACTTAAAAGTATATATAAGACTATAAAAGTCTCACTTAAGACTGGTTTTGTGGTCCAGGGTCACATATATAAACAATGTTGAATTATTATTATAGCATAATAAGCAACATAACATATAAACTTGTTAGCTGCGATTCTTGCTATTCTCACCAGTCTGTAAGTAAATGCTACAAATGTGTGCCAGTGTTAATATCATATAACACACATATACATGTAAATGTGCCAATGTGATGTAAAAAAAAAAAAAATAGCAGTTAATTTAGCTGTTTAGGTTAATCTGAAATCTTGGTATGGGCAGTTCAAGCCAGTTCCAATGTGTGGCTATAAAGGTTCATTGTAGAAAACACTCTCAGCTGTTCTCTTCAGACAACTGAAAGGCCAAGGGGGGGATGGACAACTGGAACAGAAATGTGTATGAAGAATGACTGCAGTAGTTAGGAAATGTTTTATATGAACAAAATTGTGTTTATACAAGCTTTCTAAATATGACTGACATTACATGAACATTGGATATCTTTGTACAAAGTTACATATTTTAGAAGCAATTGTGAATGACTAAATGAAGAAATCAGCATGAATTAGCATGACACTGTTGCCACCTATATATGAGCATTAAAACAACACCTCACATTCTCCTGAATCCCATCTCACCTTTTGCCACTGGATTTGAATAGGTTAGGACAATTGAAGTGTAAAACAGTTCTGGAGATTTAGCCAAATGGCTCTGTAAGTACCCTGAGCACAAAAGGCATGATTGAAAGGCTAATTCAAATCTGAGCTGTGGTCAAATAAGAGGACTGAGTAGAACAATAATAACCCTTTGCTGGAGGATTTACTTTAGAGAAATTGCTAGTATGTTTTACAAATAATTACATTAACATTTATTAAATGTGAAATTCTGAAGTAGAAAGAGTATATTAAGTATGTATAGCTGTGCTTCTATCCCAAATGTCAAGCACAACAACTAAAGCTCTTGGTTTTCTCGTCTTTGTTATTCTCTGTCACTCTATGTGTCATTCTTTAGACTTAATGCAAATCGTATGTATAGAAAAATGTACAGGTGAAACATCTGTCTTTTGTAACATGCCCTTCCGTTTAGATTTGTACATGAAGCATATCCTGTTTGCATCTGTGGCGTGGTGCTATTATAGAGTGCTCCAAGATCTGGCAAGAGCTGACATGCTGATACCAACCAAAACGATACTCTTATCGGAAATGTGAAGAGTGCTATAATTAGTTTTGGTTGACTGCACAGCAAGCTTAGTAGCAGTGCCTCTTTGCAGGATTGTATTGCATATACATATATATACACACAAAAGTAGAATAAAAAAAAATTCTGTTGCTTTTTTTATGTCAGCAACACATTAGCTTTGTGCAAAACCTGACTGATTGTGTGATTTTAAGAATGTTCCAATAGGTGCAAGAACATCTAAACATTTGTTTAGAAGTGTTAACAGTGTCTATTTCAATTATTGACCTAGCAATATTTCATTTTGCTTAATTATATTTGGCCATTCTACAGAATTGGTGCAAACTGCTGTCCCACAACAACAAAAACACATTTAAAAAGCATTTAGGATTTATATCTTAGATGTTTATGATTTTTCTATTATCTATTGAAACCAACAATAATATTTACAAAATCAGTAAGCTTAATGTATGCATATAATCATCATTTATTGGGTACTTTCAATTGGAGGAATTGACTGTCCCAAACCCTAACCCCTACTTATGAAAACAATATAGATTTGTTTTTGTTTTTTTTCATTGTTGTTTTTAAAAATATCTTTTTGACTTTTTTTTTTTAAAGCAAAGTTTTACGTCATCAAAACAGTGTTTTAGTCCATTGGCTAAGACTATTTGATTTTAACTACACCCCTAAATTTATGTTTAGGAATTACTCCTGTGTCACTCTCTCTCATAGGTCCCATCATTTTGAGGGAAATTGTTTTCAAAAGTATGAAAATCTGTACCTTTAAGCAACTACTGAACACCTTTTTTCTGCAATTAAGCACACTTTTTGGGGAGTTATTCCATAACATTTAGGTTATATGTGTACAACTGTTCAGAACAGTGCTATGTAACCATGTGCTTATTAGCATCTTTGAGCTAGGTTCAAATGTATCTAAAATTGTCACTACCGAAACCTTTGGTGAAGTTTCGGTATAGTGACATCCTTGTTTTTTGGGGGGTTTTCCATAAAATGGTCACTACTGAAACCGTCACAAGCAAAACGTCATCATTGTTTCGGTAGTGACAAAAAGGAGCACACAATCCTTTACTTGAGGAAAATAACATTTTTATACAGTTATGCATTTTAGTAGGCTATGTTTTAGTATGTGAGTTAAAATCAAAGACTTTAGAATACCTTAAAAGGGCTTTGGTTAAAATTCTGTAATGTGATGTGGTCACTACCAAAATGTCACTAACGAAAAAGTGCTGTGACTACCGAGACATGGGATGTTTTGTCAAAAATAAAGTATACTGAATTATCAACTAAGATGTTATGATAGTGTTTGGTTCAGTATATATTCAAACTAATGAATCCTTAAGTTTGGAATCAGTATCATCAACCTTTTGCCTTTTCCAAACAAAAATTGGTTTCAAAATACAAGAAATTTCATAAATTACACTTAAAATATTTAAAAAGATTTACCTATAAAAACTATTAAATAAAATGGAATATATATATATATATATATACATACATACATACATACATACATATACAAGGAAGATGTAAGCAAAATCTTAATAGGTCAATATAAACCTTGTAATTAAATTATTATATATTACTGTGTTTTGGTAGTGACAAATCTGGGGAGAGGACAACTTTAAACTTTAAGGATTAAATTATATTTTATGTGTGGATTCAGACACTTGAACCCCATTATATATAAGTTTATCATATAACTGAACCCTATTAGTTTATATATGTATTTTTTATTTAATCATTACCCAGTTGAAATGAAGTTTAATTGTATTTGCCAGATAGAAAACACCATCACAATGACACCATTTAATGCGTTACATTTCAAATACTGCCCCCTAACGGAGGCTTTGTTCAAAACAGTGACTCATACTTTGTATTGTCTCCCCTGAGGTAAAACAGAATGAAACTCAATAAACATCCCCTAGTAGGCTATAGCGCCGATAAAATGAGGTGGGATGTGAATCCATTTTATCTATCTGTCGTACTCAATTAATTTATATATTTTCCGAACACTGATTTCCAACAAACTATTTTCTCAAGGCTCAGGATTTCTTGCATGAAACTACAAAAGAGATTTTTTTTCTAAATGTGTGTCTGTAACACATTTAAATCATAATAAGCTTTTCATACTCAGTGTCTCTCTTTCTTTCAAATTATTAGGCTAAAAACAGTCGATGTCCAGTTCCATTATTTAGTCACAGTTATCTTAATCGTTACATTGCTACGTCTCACCAACTCTGGAGATTTGCAAACGTATATCTATTTTCTATACCTTTTGCATGTTACTGTATTAAACATCTGTCTACCACGCTGACGAAGGAAACCAAACAAACAATAACAACTTCTGTTGATCATGTGCATATATTAATAGATAGTTCAAAATAGCTACAAAGATGCCTCTGTTCACTGACCGCCGCTGACCGGATCCAGCGTGCTTGTAAACTTAAATTGGCGCCCTCTTGCGAAATTCCTAAAGCCTACAATGTCTAATCTGAGCTCATAAATATTAATTAAGCAAGGCTGATCTTGCTTCGTAACCTTCCAATGATAAAGACGAGGTCCTGAATATTAATTAGGCAGAGTTGACGTTGCACCGCCGGTTCCGGAAGTTTTTTTTTTTGTTGTTGTTTTTAAGTATTTTTTCCCATAGGGATTTTGTAAAAATCGTTGTTAAAGCTTATAAGCCATGACGCAAGCCAACTAGTTGCGAGGAGAATCACAACATTGCAAAAATGTTATTTGAAGCCAAAAAGAAAATGAAAATCGGTCTGTGTTGTTGAAGGCTTTAGTGAGAGAAAGAAGTACTGCGAACGACTTTATTGGAATAAAAAAATGATGGCGAAATACAAAACTATTAATTCAAAGCTGAAGAAATGTATTTAAAGTTGAACTAGTTAGATTATATGTGACCCTGGACCACAAAACCAGTCTTAAGTCGCTGGGGTATATTTGTAGCAATAGCCAAAAATACACTGAATGGGTCAAAATTATTGATTTTTCTTTTATGCCAAAAACCATTAGGAAATTGAGTAAAGATCATGTTCCATGAAGATTTTTTGCTAAATTCCTACTATAAATATATCAAAATGTAATTTTTGATTAGTAATAGGTGATTTTCTCAGGAATTATTTATTTATTTTTTTTTTTTTTTTTTTTTGCACCCTCAGATTCCAGATCTTCAAATAGATGTATCTCGGCCAAATATTGTCCTATCCTAACAAACCATATATCAATAGAAAACTTATTTATTGAACTTTCATATGATGCATACATCTCAGTTTTGTAAAATTTAACCTTATGACTGGTTTTGCGGTCCAGGGTCACATATGTTATAATATATGCAAATATTTAAACCGTCCTTCTGTATCAAATCTGTAGCATAAACGCTGCTCTCTAGCGGTCAGATATTGTAATTACCGTGAACAGCACAGCAGTTCCAAGTTGCAGAGACAGCCCACGTTGCACTAGTTGCTCTCCAAAACATGGTTCTGTAAAGTGTCACTTTGTTGCATCTTCTCCAGTCCTTTAGTAAATCTATGCAGTCACGACCCTTAAACATTTTGGTAGCATGACATGAGGGGATTGCTCTGCTGTTGTCTACTAATTCATTTTTTTCCGGTCTCTTACGCTCACCAAGGTTATTTATGTGCTCACAAATACAGGAAAAACACTAATAATGTAAAATTATATAGTTTCAAATAAATTGTAATATATTTTAACATGTAGTTTATGTAATATATTTTAGCAGCCATTGTGATTGTGAAATATTACAATTAAAAATAACAATGTTCTATTCAAATATACTTTAAAATGTAAATTATTCCTGTGATGCAAAGCTGAATTTTCAGCATCATTATTCCAGTCTTCAGTGTCACATAATCCTTTAGAAGTCAGTAAATATGCTAATTTGCTGCTCAAGAATCATTTGTTATTGTTGAAAACAGTTGTGGTATATTTATGCAGAAACCAAATACTATTCAAATCTTTTTTGTGTGTGTTTAATAGAAGTGAATTCTTTTATTTAGCAAATATGTATTAGATTGATCAAAATTGACAGGAAAGACATTGATAATGTTACAAAAGATTGTGTTTCAAACAAATGCATCAATAA
>NC_133366.1:22339241-22405678 GCF_049309525.1 Garra rufa | reverse complement strand
AATTGAAGTGGATGAAAACATTTCATCAAAGTTGTCCTAAAACCAAAACAATAACCGTTCTCGTCTTTTTTTTTAATAACTTCAAACGTTTACTACTATATTATTTATTTATTTATTTAGTAGTACATAGAATGTAAGCTATGGCAGCTATACTGTGTGTATGTACAGGTTTATGAGGACACAAATGTTCATAATGACATAGGTATTACATTGTGAACATGCATGGTTTATGAAGACACTTCCTGTGTCCTCGTAACCAAATGGCTTAAACAACATACTTAACTTTTTTTTTTTTTTTTTTTTTTGTAATGCTTACCTTTATATTTGCTATATATTAACACACCTCAGTACTGGTCATGTGTATCACTCACAAACCTTCTTTATATAGCACATATGCACATTCAGTTCTGTCTATGGACATTTTTTTTTTCTATATTTTTTTATTACCACTGTTATTTATAATTTATTGTATATTCTTTTTTTAATATTAGTGTTTTATATTACCATAACTTTATGTATGTCTGCACTATGTTTGTACTTTCTGTACTGGAAGCTCCTAACACCAAGACAAATTCCTTGTGCGTGTGTGTGAACACACTTGGCAATAAAGCTCTTTCTGATTCTGATTCTGATATTAACTGTATTTGCTATATTTGCTTTATATCTTCTAAGAAAAGCTGAAGACCTACCGGCTGGATATTTGCTACGTCTTAAGGTCAAACACAGTGTCCACCTTAAGGTCAGACATAATTCATATGACCTGATGATTGCTTAAGGCTTATATTTCTATCTTATATATATTTTAAACAATACAGCATTTCTTTTATATTGTAATTAGTCATTCGTGTAGTATCATGTGGCATTTGTATATCCGTAAATCTTTTTGTAGTATGTATCGAACAGTGATAAATACAAGGATATCGTTTTGTTGTTTTTTTGTATTTAAATTGTAATCACGTATGTGTATACTTGCCACTAAATGACGCTTTTGAGAAACTTTCTGTAGGCTTGTTACTCGACTTGTACTAGTATAACACGTGACGACCACAAGGTGGCGCACTTACCCTATATTCTTATTCTATTTTCTGAAAAATCTGGATAACCACCAGCTGTGGATATTCTTCACAGAAACTAATCAGTGGTTTAGAAATATTTATGGGCCTGTTATGCATAGACGCAATATGATCTGTCACTGCTGTATTTATTTATTTATTTATTTATACTACTAAAAACATGTCGCCGGTTTAGCCTACTTTTGGACACTGTAGCTAATAAAACCTTTTTTTTTCGATAAATACAGACATATCTGGTTACACCATGTGCGCTGTTTTCAGCATTATACTTTAAGACAACTATTGAGATGAGCTGCTTATACAGCAAATAAAAAAGCACTTATGAGATTTATTCCATTTTGTTCACTTTTGTGGTCGCATGGATATGGATAATTGCATGTTTCGTATTCCTTTAAAGTTTTAAAGTAATAATTTTCTGAACAAAACAGAAACTATTTTGATATTCCATCATCCGCATGGTTTTCAGTGCAACCCTTATTGATTGCTGTTGTGGAAAGAAAATTTACGGTGCAGTTCACGGCTAGTGATTGTGAACAGTGACAGTTTCAGTAGTGGCTATTTGACAGCTCTAATCACCCAAGGTTTGTGTTCTAATCGCGCAGAGATCAGTGTCATAACAGCAATCCTTTTTAAAGCTCCCGCTGAATCAGAGAGACTGAAACAGCGCTTTAGACCACAAGTTTGTGCAGTTTTTCCCCTCTAAGTGTCTTTTCTTTTCTTTACTGAGTTTTACCGTGTATACTAGTTTGACAGTGCATTGCTATTGTTCTTTAATTCAACATTTTATTAATTTAACAATTTACACATGCTTCATGGGTTTGCGTTTGCATATTGCTGTCTAACGTCCAGGTTTCCTAAAACAACACTTAATCGTCTTCATGAAATTGTTATAATCGAATAGTAGGCAATATGTGACCCTGGACCACAAAACTAGTCATGAGGGTCAGTTTTTGAAATTGAGATTTATACGCAGAAATAGGAGGGTGTAAAAAAATAGCCTATTGAAAAATCGTCTTTAAAGTTGTCCAAATGAAGTTCTTGACGATGCATATTACTATTATTATAAAAAAATAAGTTTTGATATATTTACGGTAGGAAATTCACAACATAATTTTTATGGAACATCTTTACTTTACTTAATGATTTTTGGCATAAAAGAAAAATCAATAGTTTTTTTACCCATACAATGTAGGCCTATTTTTGGCAATTGCTACAAATATACCCGTGCTACTTAAGACTTTTGTGGTCCATGGTCACATATATATGTCACATATATATTTTCCCAAAAATATCGAAACCCCAAGCAGATAGTAAATAATATCGTATCGTGTTGCATCGCAAGTAGAGTCATCTGCAGGACAACCGCGAGATTACACTGAAATTACACAGTTACTTGCATGCAGTGACTTGAAGATACGTTATATTTTATTTACGTTCATTTGATTAATTATTTGATTTAATGCAGGTAGTGATTTTATTTAATACACGATTTTAAACAATACTAAATCCATTCATAAATCAACAAATGTATGTTTTAAAGAAAAAACAAACAAACAAAACAGGTAGTTGATACAAACAGTGGTAAACAATTGCTTCTTTGTCATTGCCAGGTTCAGTAACAGGGCTTCAGCGGTATGGCTCCAGTGACCTTGCAGGAGGCTTGCAACTCTTCGTACAAATCTGAGAAAATTAAACAGATCAGATGAAGCAGTGATGAGCTATGTAGTAACAGCAATAAGTAATAAGTTGTTCTGCACAAAACATCAACACAAATATTTATACAGAAAATAAATTCAATCTTTTAAACTACAAGTTACAGGTAAATTACAAGCTATAACGTTTTGCAAAAGGGGGGAAAAAAGAGTTGACATTTCAACTAGTCATGAATAAACAGCAATTCACGTAGCACTATTCGCGTCTTTACCTTATTTCAAGACAACATAGGTTTATAGCAAAGGCTATCGTGAATTCACTTTAATGGCATTTATGAAATAATCCAATTCAGCCAGTATTATCACTTTGTATTTGACCCTTCGTCAGAAAATATTTGAACTGTTGTTGTAGTGTCCTAAAATTGTGCCAGCTACACTGACCACCCTCTCCAGCATCATGGAATCAAGGTGTTGCGCTTTCCTTTGACCATGATCAAAACCATTCTGCGGCAAGCAATGAAAGCAGTGGGGTGTGGTGTATCACAGTGGACTGGCCACCCGTGAGAAGACCTAATACCAGCAGACCTGTGGACTAGTGTGCCCAATAAACATGGGGCCGCTCAGTCCCAAATCAGTCTGCCACCCACTTCCTAAATCAGTAAGCGCGCATGAGTGGGAAAAGCAACGATCGCAAACAATTTAGTTGCTCTTTATAGTGGCTTTCAGTAAAGTTTAGTTTTTCAGTATTATTACATCCCATTCACCCATGACAAAAAATACGAGTTCTTAAGCAAATTGTAAGAAACATTCAAATGTGCCGTATCGCTTCTGTTTTCTAACTTCTTTAATGAGGTCTGGATGTTTGGATAAAGCTCGCAACTGGCATAAAATGCATTTCAGTTTCAATATTTACGCCCTCTTGACTTTTCGATAAAGGTTTTCGTTGGTCGAGAATTTTTTTGTTTCTCTTTAGCCTAAATGTTTTCTTGTTAATTAAAATGTTTACAGCCTTTCTGTGTAAAAAATCAATTATTGTTCATTACCAGATCATGTAGGTTTTTTCTTTTTCTTTTTTTTTTTATTTGCAGGCAAATACATAAGTCTGGAAGACGCTAATTTGGTGGCCCACCCGACTTTTTAATACGGGCAAACAACGTAATTTTTTTTTTTTTTTTTTTAATGACTGTTTTACAAAACATTAGCAATACTCTAAAGTTTTCTGGAGCAGTGGTATGTCCAAGTACATTGCAGATCTATGCAGTCACCTGCAGGACAAACGCAAAATTACACTTAAACTTAATCAACGCAATCAAAATGATTTAATGCAAACAAGGAATTTGTTTTGGTGATAGAAGAAGCTTTCAGGGCACAAAACAACAGCAGGACACAGTAAAAATAAATAAATAAATAAAATAAGATAAGCGAATAAAGAAACGTAACACAACAGATAAATTACGTATGTACCATATATACAAACTAGACAATGTAAATAGACAAATATGTATGTAATAGGCTGTGTAGTTGCAATACATTGTGTCTTTAACATCAGCACAGTTTTAATTTTGCCAGTGATCACAGTAATGTTAAATACATGTAGCAAAAACAATTTAAAGATAACAAATGGAACAAAATAATAAATAGGTAAATAAATGAAACAAAATCAAGGAAGTGGTATGATTGTTGTAGGCAACTGTATGAATTAAATTCAGAGGGGGCGTTTAACGGGGGAAATGGTCTAATGAGCTTTGCTGGCTGATGAATAGGGGATTGGCGAATGTCCCAAAAGCGCAGCTTCCCGAAATGCACTCCTCATTACTGGCAACAAGGTGAATGTCGTGGTCAATATCCTTATCATTATTAGGTTCAGTCACAGGGCCTCTTTCTCCATGTCTCCGCTGACCTCTGAATCTTGCACGCCGAATCGCAAAAGCGAGAAAATGTGGTTAGTTAAATAAATAAATAAAATAGATCGCTCTGCGCAAAATTGGTTATAGCCTATTTAATTTAGTCAATATTTAGGTTCAGTATAAAAAACGGCCATGCAATGTGCTAGATTTTTTAAAGTCACGCAAAAGCCATAAACACAAATTGGGTCAGAAAAAAGAAATTGAACAGCATTTATAAAGCTTTCTCGATGTTAATCCCAAATTTTCTAGATTATAAATGTTTAATAAGAACTCGTTTTTACAAAAGCTAGCTTTAGTTTTGTACTTAAAAGAAGTACCATGGACCATGGTAGTGACGTGTTCGTCAGGTTTAGTAATAGAGAGGCCTTAACTTTTTAAGCCGCTGTCTTTTCAACATAGCCATTAATCATCGCCAGTCATATGTCATACTCTGGACATCTTATGTTTAGATCTATGATGCAAACCGGAATAAATTTTGAATGTGAAGGGGAACACCAACTGAAAATACATAACCAATATGATCATGCTGGGAAGTGTTTGTGGTCTAAAATAGAAGGCACCCTTTGTAAACTGGAATGCCTGATGAGATACAAGATGTAAGCGGGAGTAACAGAAAGAAAGAGAAAAATAAATGTGATAGTAAATATACAGAGAGAGAAGGGTAGCTCAAAGCAGGAGAGCAGATAGCTGTCATCGCTGTGGTTTAACACAGTCAGCCACAGACTGCTCCAGAAACTCTCCATTACTGCCCATGATGGATGGGAGAGGAACCTATCCCCGGATATACTGGCCTGAGGGGCCCCTGAGTGACAGGAGAACCTGGGGTTGCCATGGTATCACTGTTTCCATGGTTACACCCTGATTTGCTCTTTATTATTGATTTAGAAGTTTGCTGTCCTTTCTCGTCGACTTCCAAGCCACTCTTCCCAAAAGTTGCACGTTTCGGTTGGGCACCGGCACCACTCTCAACTCATACTTCACTGTATCAGCCACAAGCAGTGACTGAACGTTTGTATTTTACCACATGCCATATGAGGTTATTTTTACAGTCTGTTGTTGCATATTCAAGGTCTGTGGTGTGCACGGTAACAGATGTTTTCATGATTGGAAAACTGACCAGCCATATGTGTATTGCAGATACATAAAAAGGTCTGAGAATTGGTTCACTGCTGATAATGCTAGAATTCTTGTTTTAGCTCTTGGCCCATCTTCTTGAATATTCATGAATGAACTTTCAGACTCCGCTAAGACTTAAGACTGTTTTTTAATTACTTGTATATCACCTTTGTGATGCAGTTCGTAAAGAAAATCCATTCATTACTTATTTCGTATCCTTTTTATTTCATTACATGGCCATGAATATCATGACTGTGGACGCATATCAATATATTTCAATACATTTGCGAGCAACAATTCGCATTCCTACATTTCTTAGATCCTTTTAATTATATCTGATATATACAACGCAACAATGTTACACATATCCACAGTGCACACTGTATTTAATATGAAGGCACGTGACACGCAGTTAATTCATTTAATTTGTACATTTTTTAAAACGTCCAGTACTGCGTGGATTTATGTGATAGGGAGTTTCTTTGAAAGTTACTTCACTATTTCCTCCTTCGATAGCCAGATATTAGAACCACAAGACAATCAGAGGGAGCTTAAGATATCTTTATAGACCATCGACCATCAGCCAACATGGTAATGACAGCTTGGGCCCCCTGGGCAATAATGTAGGTGTCTTCTGACTGGAGTTTACTTGAATTTTCTCTTTGTTCTCGACCGTGGATTTCGTTTTTCTAAACCGACAAAAAACAATTTCGTCTGTTGTAACCAAAAGCAATATTTCCGGAGACCGGATTATTTTACTTCCTTAATATAGAGTATTAATTTGACCTTGAATTAAATTATATAGCATACTGTGGTATTCTTCTTCTTATTAACATTTAGCTTGTGTTTGCATCGAATAATACATCAGCAGGCCACATGTTTAGTGAACGGCTGGTTTCAACAAAGCAAAAAATTGCTAGGAATGTAACATTTTGTAATTTCTCCTTCGCTTTATTCACATTTTGTATATAGAATCACACTCAAAAAAATCACAATTGCTTCGTAATAAATTTCCAATATTATTTTTAGCGCTAATTTTACTTTATTATTAGGCCTATCATTTTTATTATTATCTCAGTTTGACTGGCATCATCAGGAAATAATCCTCCGAGTAGTAAAGTTATGTGCTTGAGTATTAAGCGAAGACAGTCTATTCCAGCTACTATATAGACCTGCATTTATTTTGTCTAATTGGTCAGTTTAAAAGGTTAACACTGTGAATAATTTGTGTCTGTGATGAACGAAGTCTGTTTATTATTCACTGAAGATGTATTGCACTACCACTCCTATGGTTTCCATTTAAATGAAAGGGATAAAAAAGCTCGTATTTGGTGAGGGTCAGGCAATGTCAATCCTGGACGCTTAGTTGAAAAAACATTACTATTAGGCTTAATAGATGGTAATATGAGGCCTACCGTTAATGATTTGATCGCCATCTCCTCACACAACCAACAGTGAACATGTGAGAAGATGAACATAAAGTGAGAAGATGAATATAAAAATCTTCACCGCCGGGCGCTGTATGAAATTCACAACCATGAAATTTCATAAACTGTAAATGCACATATAACATTTGTCATTACACTAAGACATTAATTGCATATTATACTCGAATAGTATGCAGTTACATCTTCAGAACAATAATTGCGTTACATAGCCTATTAGGTAACATATATACTGGTTAACGACTTAGATTGTGTATCACTGGACAATACTATAATGTAAATTGTGACACTTTTAGAATATTTACCGGGCGCTATTCTTTTGTTATTGGCTGTAAGTCCTGAAGACTGCACCCGAATTAATTTGTAATTTCAGGCTTGCTCAAATTTAACATATTTTAAAAGAGGCATGTAATAAACGATTATTTCGTCGCCTGTTAAGATATCTCAGTTCCGTTATTTTTGACAGGTCGGTTTTTGAAAATGCAGCCGTTTTCATGTGAATTTTTCCCCCATCGGGATTTATGCTCTCGTTTAAAGGTTTTAAATGTTTATCACCGACAAAACAGAGCAGTCGCCTCATGCTCGCAGGGATAAATGGAGTGTTAGAGGACTCGCTTGAAATGACACGCATGCCCTGACCACTTGGGAGGTCTTTCTCTCCTCTCACAGGCTCAATACGTGACGGTTTTTATGCAATATAAGCTTTTTCTGAAATGTCTGTGAAGGAATCGTTGTGCTGAGCTGTGAGGCCAGCTGTTCAGCACACGTAAAGTAAATTAGCTTGGAATATTTTTTTTAATCTAATTTAAATATTTTATTTAACACTTTATATTTAGCCTGCATGATATTTTCCGGTCAAACTTTTTATGTAAGATGTTATTTAAACGGTGTTGTAACCAAGCTTTCAAAATATAACATTTAGAATCAGGTTACATTTTATTTAACAAACATAATTTTTGTAAGTGCACGGAATCTATTAAAACATATAAAATTATGCCATATGCCAAGAGTAGGCCATGTCAATGTGCAATCGAGTAATTGCACAATGTTGTATTTGCAAAATTTTGAATCTTTATCAATGTTGAAGAGCTTGTCATCGCCAAGTTTTTTCTTCTTTTTTTTTTTAAGAAAAAAAGGGCGGTTCGTAAATGTGCAAATAAACCATTTTCAGAAAGCTGTGCACCGCAATACAAATAGTACCAAGTCAGTACAAGTAATAGGCTACAATTCAAAACAGCAATGACAAAAACAGCACAGCAGCGGTAATTATTTCAAACGGCAGATTTGTTTAAATATTACTACGCTTTTGATAAAAGAGATAAAGAAAGCAAGCTCCCAGTAGCTTTTCAGTAGTTTTGTGCCAGTTATTATAAGTCAACAAATCACTTTCCATGAGGTAAAACCAGTTTACCGTAGTACACGTCAGTGATCCTGCCACTAGCTCTTCATGCAGATGTATAGCCATCTCTTCTCGTCAAGCATAACCTGATGGAGCGAAGCGTCTTTATTCCTTCAAAACTCATTCAGCTCATTCTTTCCGCGTTACCGTTGTTTGAGGAGTCTGGGTGCAAGAGTGCCTGAAGAACTTTTGGAGGACGGTTTGGAAGAAGAGGGAGTTGTTTCTGTGAGAAACTCAATCTCGCATACAGTAGCGGCCTCCATCTGGGAACTGTCACAACTGACAGCAGCACGGGCACTGGCCTGATCTTCCGCGCAACATTGAGAAAAACACAGTAGGCTACACTCTCTGAGAATGGCACATTGTCTGGTTGTTTAATTATTAGGAAAACAGCTGATCATTTATAACCTAATACATTGGCGCCGCAATATTTGAGAAGTTTAGCAGATCGATATTCCTGTCCTGTCAAAAATTCCTACGAACGGAAAACGTTTTTGGGTCAGTGACTGAAAATCCACTTATTTACAATAAAGGCGATTTCTTGTGTAGCCATTTATTAAATAATAACAATAAATAAATAATAATATGTAAGAAACGTTATAAGTAAAAAACGTTATAAGAACAAAAAGTGGCGTGCCAATCTTTAATTCATTCAAGATCAAAATTTCGTAACTTGAGTTTTTTTTTTCCGAAAACACTTACTTAGAATATGTTTACGCTTTAGATTTTTTTAGATTAGATTTACTTTACTCTCCTTGTTGAAAATAATATTGAGTTTTTAATTCTCTATTTCAGTCAATAACTTATTTTCTTGCAAAACGGTCAAAATGGCTGCAGATATCGGCGGAACGCACTCCAAATCATTTAACTCGCATAACCTAAATTAAGTTAGACTATTATCTCTGGTATGTTGGGACATATTTATGTGAGACAAAATGTAAAAATGTCATTTACATTTAATTACACTGAGGTGATCCGGTCTAATGAAAAATATAACAATAATACAATATGACATTAGTGTACGGAAAACCGTATCAAGAGCTGTATCCTAGAACTTTACGAACATATTGCATTGCTTAAACAAGTCCTGCATTATCTGTTCTGAGTTTAAAATTATAAAGACTGCAAAATGCAGTTTTTACGCGATTGTTTTTTAACTATATTGTATGTCTGAGATCGTGCCACTTTTACAACACTGACTTTTTCGAAAGCTTAGATTGTTTTATATATAAATAAAAGTAATTTCTACTGAACTGTTTTAATGCTTGGATTTAGGGTGAGGTAGGATCACAGGCCTTGTAAGTGATTACGTTTACCATATAGGCACAGGATGGCTCTGTTCTGACGTCAACATGTCTACTAGCCACTGCTGCAGACAGAAAAAAATGGAGGAGGGTCTTATGAGCTAATGGTTTACAGATGTCTGTAATACCAAGAAAAAGATGCTGTTTGGTCCATGCTTTAAAATATAATACGACCCTATAAGTTCGAGAACTTTAAGTTTTGGACAATTACACAAAAGAGACCCAGTCAATTTGTTAGTATGCTGGGAAGTGGCAATTTTGCTATTGGCGAGGCAAGTTGATATATATAAAGAAGACTAGACATACTATTTTTTTTTTTTTTTTTTTTTGGTCAGTATTCATAAGCCTTGGAATTAGAAATATTTAATCAAATGGGACATGAGGTGACGGAACGTAAGAGATAAAAGAGCTATATACCAACGAAATTGTATATTCCTGGATTAGACGATTTCGTTTGCTTTAGTGCCAGAGGAAATAACGGCTCTTTACTACTTTGGGCCTTCAGGAATCATGGTGTCGAATGTAAGATATGTGTTCTCTTCCATTTGGAGAGTCATTCATGTTACAGCAGCGGCAGCAGGTCACAATGAGGTCACAGTATTATCTGTATTCTTAATCAAGGGAGTACGAACGGTTAATTTTATCTGAGACGCCATCTTGACAATCTCAACAAATTATCTACAATTATTAGCGCATATAGGACCTGTGGAATCAGACAATACGTTGTAACGTAAGCGGTAATTTAATGCAACTGGATGGGTCTTAAATCGTCTGTGTGTCTTCCTATCTAAGCAGATTTACTCTGCCGGATATGTCAGTTTAATTGCATGCCTTTGCGTAAAAAACTTTAGATGAAAACTATGAGGCCTGCACCAAACGAAAATTACGTAGCAATTAGCACGTTAGCCTACAAATATTTAAAAAGCCAATGGCAGTAAAGAAATATGACTGGTATTTCTAAATACACATCAAATGCATACTTATAGTAATCGTAGAACATGAAGAATCTATCATCTATAATAATATCACTATTATTCCATAATTCAGCGGATAGCCTACTACTAACTCTGTTGTTATGGACATTGCCAAAATTCGGTTCTATGAATTGTGGTGCTAACCCCCTCCACACCAGTGGGAAGTTTCAGCTACACATTTTGATCGGCACGTTATCAATCATTTGCACATCCGAGCAGGCCTTAGTCGCTCCAGCAAAGTCTGGCCCTCCTCCGTATTTTGTTGTTAACGTCATTTGGGCATTTTCCACAGGCTCCAGTGAGTCTGCTCAATCATTTATTTTAGCAGTTATGGAATTAAACGTCTTGCAATTTTCCCCCTTTATCGATATTAAACCGCGTATAATTGTGTTTTGTACGACATATGGCCTGTGCAGTTTCAATGTTAGAATCGTGTTTATTTAAAAATACCTTTAAAGATAATTAACATTACATGAATAGCCTTCTTCGAGATTTAGATGGTATTCTGAATTTTCCCTAAATCAGTTTTTTTGTA
Source organism: Garra rufa (assembly GCF_049309525.1). Lineage (NCBI taxonomy): Eukaryota > Metazoa > Chordata > Actinopteri > Cypriniformes > Cyprinidae > Garra > Garra rufa. The sequence continues at coordinate 22,394,273 of NC_133366.1, read as the reverse complement.
TTACATGACCACTGTATAAAATACCCTATACAGTCATGAAAGTAAATCATCATTATGATTAATTAAATTATCATTTTTTGGCACCTGCTGCAAAAACCCTATCACCTGTTCAACAAATGTGTTCATTTAATGCTGTAATTCATTCATGTGTAAATTTCGTCATGTACACTGACAAATGTTTCAAATTGAGGTGAATAAAATACAAATCTTATTTTAACATAACAATAACTGATAAATATTATTGTTCTTTTAAATTGAAGTTAATCGAAACTACAGACAGCGCTATTACCCGAAGCAGCCTGAATGGTAGGCCTACTTGCAAAAATGAATTAGCCTACCTATACGCAAGACCGACAGCTACTGCTAGCATTAACAGTTTGTATTTATTTGTAATTCTTCTTTTAGTATTTAGTGTTGCAAGCATAAATTGACAAACTGTTCACAAACGCCACATTGCTGACCCTTACAGCAGTTTTGTCAAATTGAACATTGTCTTCAAAACTTTAGATTACCTTTTAAAAGTCAATGAAGCAGAGTTTTGGCTGCTTGAATCATTCTGTTTGTGCTCAAGGAGCTGCCGGGTATGCATCGCGTGAGTGCTGTTTGATTTGACTGTCACGTCTATGTAAGTATTACTGAAAATATATTCAACAGTCTCTCTAGGCCCTGAAACGTATAATTAATTTCTGTACTTTAGTCTATATTCTGCTTACAAACAGCACTTATCTTCTGTGAATAATTATTTAGTGTGCAATTTACCAAGTGGCATCTTTAAGTTAAATTTCATTTCAGTACAACAAAAGGTCTATTGTTAAAAACACAGTGGTTTATTGAATTAATTACATTGTTTACATCTCCAATATTATTTAACTTTTGTGTCTCTGGACGGAAGTGCACTGGGTGGACTCAACAGTTGTTTCAGACACCAGCATTGTACGACCACAAAATGACATTATAACACTTCATGACATTTTCAAATAAAACATTTACTATATCATAACATCGACTAATCTTCCTCATAATTAAAGAAGAGGGAGACATAGATAGATACTGGAAGTGAAAGAGAGACAGAATGAGACAGAACTTCACGTATTCCTTAGTGGCAGATATCTCATTTTGATTCACAATGGGACAAGAAAACAAACAATAATAAACCAATATCAGACAGCAACACACAATCTCTTACCAAGAGAGTATCCTCCTTCTAAAATGGAATGGTTTTTCCTCAAATATCCACTGTCCGTAGCGGGAAATTGCACATAAATATTCCATTAAATAAAGTGAGAGAACAACTAAAAATGAGTTCAGAGGGCCTCATTTCGTGTCTTTTGCATTAGTCTCATTGTTTCAGTTCCAAAGCCCATACATGCTGCGGCCAACCAGTTCTCCCTTTAGTTTTCTTGTCATTGCTGCTCCCTGAATTTTTCAAAACGTCGTTCTGTAAAAAAACAACACAAAAGAGATTATTTGTATAGCTATTGCACATTACCACATTTGATCAACGTACTGGTCACGGTAAAGTCAGCAAATGTAATACTTTAATTTATACAACAAAGATACGGGCACAGCAGCGTTCACAAAACAAAGTTTTTACACAGAATATTTTTTAAGCTTTTATAACAAAGTCAAAGCAAGTTTCTATTATATGTACGTCTAATATATGGCAACAGTGTTTATCGACGTTTATGAAGATCTGTTTACTCTATTTAAGGTCTTACCATTTCTTTCTTTCGCCTTTCTTCTTTGGCGTCTGTCTTTTTGAATTCCGCTTTGAAGGCCTCTGCTTCCCCGTTCTGTTCGTCTTTGTCCAGAATGTCCATAAGGTAAGCAATGTAACTGGTAGCCAAACGAAGGGTTTTGATTTTGGACAGCTTCGTATCCGCGGGCACGTTGGGAATGCATTCCCTGAGTTCTGCAAAGGCGCTGTTGATGCTCTGAGTCCTGCGCCTCTCCTTTCGGTTTGCCGTGGGTCTACGTTTCACTGGTCGGGGTCCCATTCCAACGGCGCCGGCCCCCGGTACTCCTCCGTAGTGCGAGTGGTCGAGCCCAGGGGCTCCTGCTGAGTATTCGGGGCTGTACGACGGTGCCATACTGTAGTCTGGAGGAGACATCTCCGGATGGCTGATAAGCCACCCATGAAAATAGGGGGGTTCTTCATGACAGCGACTGGCAGCAGCTGCAGCAGCGAAGGAATAGCCGTCATGATGCATCACTGGGTGGTGGGGAAATCCTCCAACTAAACTCATGGCGACAGACTTGTGTACCCTAAGGCGAACCACAGACAGAGTACGCTTTGGCTTTCAGATTGTGCGTACTTTGACTTGACGATTTAGACACCGGCTTTCTCCCCATAAAAAGTATGCATTTGTTGCTTTCTAGCAGAAAGTAAAAATGCAGTCCCGCTTATTTGTCCATAACAAAAATACCGCTGAATTTCTAGCAGATCATTAACGGATGAACAAAACAGGTTTCAGCTGTAACTGCACTCGAGTTATTACTGAAAAAGCATTTACTTACACTTATATTCTCCACTGCAAATATCCATCATGAGAAAGTCCCATTGCTAATAGTTCTTAATGTTTTAGCGGTGTTCGAAGCCTTTTTCTGAATTTCAAACCCGTTATGGAATCAATGAGGTGGAGCGTTGGATGGAAAAAGTTCCAATCCCAGTCGATGTTGTGCACGCAATTCGCAGCCTGGTTCACTCTGTGGAAGCAGGCGAATTCCGCCGTTTGATCTCCATGTCAGCTACATCTTTTGAGCTGCTTGGGTTCATATATGTCGTCAAAACTCTTCTCAGCCAATAACGTTGTAGAGGAGGAGGGACATGAACTGCATCGTTAGGGTTTACGCTCCCAAATTGCACGAACCCTTGCAAAGATAGCGTAGCTGACTTATAGCGTATATATACAACATGTATAAAATAAATGTGAAATACGTGCAAAAGGGACTGGTAACGTATGCTGCCATTCCATGTTTATTTGATATTTATTGCGTGTTTGTGGGGGCGCGCTTGCGCGTGTGTCAATGACATTTATATTTGTGTTTTTATTCGTTTTAAATGTATATGTGTGTACCACAATACCTTCGGTCTTTCGTAAAATTAATTTAAAATCTTTAATGCAGCAATAAAATTGGCTAAATAAACTGAGCTTTTCAGATAATCTGATAGTATAAACTACTGATATGGTATAAAATGCCTATTTTAAGAAATAAAAGAGATATGGATCGTATTTAATCTAGAAAGCTGGATATTTATTCAGTTTTATTATTGTATTTTTTAAGCATCACTGCGTTTTGAGTAAAACAATAACAATAACAAAAACAAAAACAAAAACAAAGAAAAGCATGTGCAGAGCAACAGATTTGACTTTAAAACTTACATTATTCAGTCCCTCATTGCCACTGTGAGCTATGCATTTTTATCTGGCATATATAATAAGAGAGTATAGATCTGTACAATAATTTTAATAAGCTTAAGCCGGCTGTAAATTCTTTTAATTATGTAAACTTTTATGACAGATAGATAGATAGATAGATAGATAGATAGATAGATAGATAGATAGATAGATAGATAGATAGATAGATAGATAGAGGAAATATACGTAGGCTATACTTTTTTGCCTTGTCAGTACAAACGAGTTCAAATAAAGATATGCACAGCGTGATTAAAAAAAATAAGGCGAAATAAAAATACTGAAACTGAGTGTGTTTGTGTATATAAGTTAGACTAAATATTTAATATATATACACATTCAGGGAATTAAACGAGAATTGTTTTTATTTGATAGCAGTAAGATAAATTGGTCTGTTTCCTTTCCGTATTAGGCCTATAACTTGGTGTTCTGCGTAAAACTGTTTAATGGACCAATAAAAACAGTTTAAAACTAGTATAGAAAATATTATAACAATGTAAAATGTGTAAAATAATATCTTAAAGACATTGAATCGTTTTGACTGCATTTGAATTTTTTTGACTGAAATGTTCACGCCATCGACAGTTTAATGAGATCATTTTTGTTAAATTTAATAAATAAGCATCATCGCTTTTTATCATGTAAATTCCAAATAACCGCGTAGTTGAAAAATTATTGGTGCCATTAAAGTTTAGACACCATCAAGAACAGAACAGTGATTTTGACTGTAATATATGTTTATATCGTATGTTTGTATACGAAACACTTTACAAGAATTATGTTTCCTGGATCTGTTAATCCTCAATTGGCCGTTTGTTTTTCACGACATCCATGTTTGAACACACATTTTGAGTGTGGTGTAGAAAAGTGTAGAAAATTTGAACTGAATCCAAAAGACTAATTCTAAAACCGAGCACTGTTGCTTGCAATGCCTCTTCCACCGTGCGAGTATCAGCGCTGATTGCGAGCCTTTTCGGTGGACTTAGAGCTGACATTTGAGTCTTTTAATTTTGACAGTTCACAGATATTGTTCCAGGTTCCAAATATAACAGCAATGTTAAACAATGTGTGAATATCTATGGGCATAGCTATTCTTGTCTGTGTGTCAGTGTGTGAGTAAGAGAGAGAGAGAGATGAGGGGAGAGGCAGAAGGAGAGAAAGAGGGAGTGGTGTGTGTGTGTGTGTGTGTGTGTGTGTGTGTGTGTGTGTGTGTGTGTGTGTGTGTGTGTGTGTGTGTAAAATTTCACAAATTTCACAAAAGAAGGTTCATGATTTATTCGTGTTTAAGTGTTGTGTGTGGGGTTCAGGCGTAATTCATCTGTCTGAATGGAAGTTCTCGAGTAATTTAAATAGGCCGAGTCTCCAGTTAATGACATATAATCAGCCTGCAGGTCACTTGGTCAGACTCCTGGTACAGACCCCTCCTCCTCCTTCTGATCTCCTTTCAAACTGAATTTTGTAAAAATAAATAAAGTTATGCAGAACCAAATATTTCAGCATGAGAGAGGTGCTCAATATTCGTTGCACGATTCAAAACTAATAGACGATCTATAATCAGAATGCATGAATGTTTCACCATTAGCGGAAATTGTGTAAATTAAGATGAATGGAGAAAAAAATAAAATAATACTAAAAATAACAAATGAAAGTAAAAATCTGCATTTCTGTAATTCTATTTCATTGAAAATATATCATTCATAAAGGGCTTTTGTTAAGGTTTTTACAAAGAATGTAAATTTACAGTATGTTACTATGAAGGAAAAATTCTAAAACTGATGTTGTCTTAAAACTTCCAATATGCAAGCGTCGTGTCTACGTTAAATAGGCTGCAGATTCATCCATATTTTAAAGCTATATGATGATTATATCCCACCTCTGCATGCTTTTAGTTTTCCTGCTCAGTTCTGAATGTTCATTATGTTTCGTGATTAAAGTATCCCACTAAACTATCATATGCTTTTCCTTTATATCAGACAATCAAAATTCGAATTTGTGGTAAATTAACATTTTCTTTATTAACATACCTGATTCTGCGTCTAATGTCCCATCCCCCAGTCAGTGCAGTGACCGGTGGGCTCCTTCTTTCCTCTGGAGGTCTCATTAAGAGAGTCGTGTGCTATTTTCAACGTTTCCTCAATCCAGTGACTTAAAATAAAGCCGCGCAGTCACACCGGCGGAAAATCCACCCAAATCACGTTACCCAACTTCTTTGCCAGACGTTTGTTCTCTTTGCCGATGCAGTTGTGATAATTGACCGTCTCTGAAAACTGAGTTGTGCCATGTTTTCCCACCTTGCCTCTCCACTAATATGCCGACAGGTAAGCTGTAACAAGCGCCTCAGCTTAATTTATATCTGTATTAAGCCCATCTGATATGTCAACTGATATGGAACAGGCAAAAGGCCAGATTTAGGGGACATTTACGAGATTTTAATACGATTCATCTGCCCTCATGAATCACAGTCATTATAATTAGGTTATTCCAAACATGCGGTGAACTTATTTGCTGTGGCACACACCTCTCACACACTTTCTTTCTTTCTTTCTTTCTTTCTTTCTTTCTTTCTTTCTTTCTTTCTTTCTTTCTTTCTTTCTTTCAAAAAATACATAATCCAGTTTCAAAATTATCGTTAATACTGAGTAATTTAATACGTTAAAGAAGGCAATTTATTTCCCCCATTTCCTTTTTTTTTATTAAAAGCGCATTTTTTATGTTTTGTTATTGCATTCATGCATTTTACAGTTTAATTAAAAGTGTAATTTGTCAATTAATTCTTCATAGGAAAGTTTTTGATTTAATTTACAACACTCTTAAAAATAAAAGTGCTTCACCGTGCTATAGAAAAAACCTTTTAAGTTTAAATGGTTCCATAAAGAACTTCTGTTTCACAAAAGGTTCTTTGTGGCAAAAAAGGTTCTTTTAAAGCACCTTCATTTTTAAGAGTGAATATTTGTACTTTATGTATTTGAAATGGAGATATGCTCTTAAAAATAAAGTTCTTTATTGGCATCAATGGTTCCATGAAGAACCTTGAACATCCATGGAACTTTTCAAATGCAGAAGAGGTTCTTTTATAGTCGCAAAAGGTTCTTTAGAATTTAAAAATGTTCTATAAAATGTTTCTTTTAGGAAATGTTCACTGAAAGGTTATTTTGGGGAAACAAAATGGTTCTTCTATGGCATCACTGCAAAAACACCCTTATAGAATCTTTATTTTTTAAGTGTGTACTTAAGTATTTATTTAACTTTATTTGGCTATAATAATATTAAGCAACCTTTACTTAAATATCTAGGGAAAAAATTAAATGACACAGGCACTCATTAAAAGTAGTTCTTTGAGAAAAAAAAATATTATTTACCAAGGGTATAATAGAAAGAAAGATTCAGGAAAAATCCAGGGTTTTCCTCAAGATGCTAACATGATCATTCAGTGCATTTTTAGCACTTAATGTGCAGTTGTAAAGATAAAAAGAAAATGTCATTGTACAAGTTTCTTTTAATTTTAATGATAGTTTTAAGTATATAGCTTAATTTAAAAGCTGTTTACATTTGTGCAGGCCTTAAGCTTTGAGCACACTAATTAATCAAAACATGTCAAATAAGTCTAAAATAGATTTAGAAACTTAATAAAAATTAAATGCATAATATCTAAAGATATTTTATGCTAATAAATGAAAATTTGGTAGGTGGGTAAAACTCTTAACAGTGTTAGAAGACTTCAGAGTTTTTAAATGGACACTAGCTTAAGGATAATTATAACACCATATAAAGCAGTGTCTGTTACCAGTATAACTTTTTATATATTTTCAAATCTTTACGACTGTGTTTTGTCGGTAGCTGTAGCTCTTGTGAATTCTTGCAATCAATTTTGAAATATTCATTCTTGAGAACCCTCCTCTCTCTTTCCTGTCACTCTTTTCCTTTTCTCCAACCCATCCATAATTCTTATCTATACTAATCATCACTCAGAAGCCCATGTCTTCTAACACCTGTTCACCCCCTAACACATAATATCTCATCCTCACTTTCAGAGCCAGCCTGAATGATGTGCTCCGGTGCTCCCAGAATGCCCAGATTCTGAAGCAATTTGTGGACAGGCAGGGTTCCACTGGTTTCCGATGATGGTTAACTCTCTGTCTGATCAGAACCGCTGCCACTATCTCCATTCGCCTCCAAGTTATCTTCATTCTCTCCGTATGTTTTTGCAGACTTGCCCACTGGACCGCAGACTTGGCTCTTTTTTCCCTCCTCCTCTTCACCTTTCCATCACCACCCACTTCTGTTTTCATCCCCCCTTTCTTCTTGCGCTGTTTTTGATGGATCAAAGTCTCCTCACCTCTCCTTCACCAATGCTTGCTCCCTTTCACCGCACACACATACAGAGAAACACAGGATCAACCCTTCCATTGTTTCTTGCCCTCCTGAGTTACTCTCTGATTACGTAAAGCAGGAACGTGTGAGAAAAAGGGCCAAGCTGAATAGAGGGTTAATCTCCATGTGCCTCTTGAACAGGCTGCTGTCCGCTTCGCACTATTGAGGTCAATGTTGAAGCCCTACAGACAGTAATACGAGTAGCACACCTGACACATGTGGGAAATACAGGCCTCAGAGCCAACGCGGTCAGACTAGCCCCTGTGTAACAGACACGGACGACTCATCCGTTCACACACCATACTCAAGTTCGTATTCGCTCGCCATGCAGCCATTTCCTCCTGATGTCTATTTGCAGCCACATTAGGGATTATCACCAATCAATCTCTACCCAAATAAAATGAGAGTGAAAAATCATTACACTAATGAGGACAGCTTGTTTTCAGTCAAGCTCACTTTTCCAATCATCATCATCATCATCATCATCATCATCATCATCAGTCTGCCCTCCGGTGGTTCTGCTGTATGTTGCACTAATGCTGCTACACCACCTAAAGCAATTTCACCTCCCAGAGCCTCTGCGTTTACCGACCAGGCTTTATTCTGGAGCTCAGAGTAATTTCAGAGACAAATGAGATTCATAATTCACATTCTTTGGCCCTAACACAATACTACTAACCAGTTTATGCAATACATCCCAAATCCAATAAAAAAAACAGGGAATCTGGGCTTTAATCAGAGCCATATGTGCACATGCTTGCAGTGCACATCGTATGCACAACAACATGACATCTTACGCCAATCGGTAGACAATGCAATATGCTGTAAATGACTTCTTCCTCCGTTTATAAGGCAATAAGGATTTTCTGAAGTGGTTGTGGCATTGTACCTCAGTTCTGTCATGATTTTTCCTTTTTGGGTGAACTGTAACATTAAACAGGCTACGTTATTTTTTGTCATGGATATTTGAGGTTGAACATCGGGGAATCTCCTTTCTCAGCTCCCCATAATATTGTCTCATTTAACAAGCTTTGGTTTATTGTGTCTCTCAATCAATCACACACTTGTGGATTACTCTGCTTCGCATTACATCCTCCTGGACTCGGAGCCACACATGTCTGAAAACCCTACTTATCCAATCACGCGACATGGATGAGAGGAACTGTTTGATGATCAGCTCGTTTCTATAGTGTTACTACAGCTGGTGTGTTCCCTAGAAGATTATGGACTGTTGCAGGTCTGATTATTATCAAAACATTCAGAAATGAATTGTGAGGCCATGAATCACTTTATCTCATGCAGCTGTTTAAAACCATTCAGAATTTGACACTCTATTTGTGGAGCCAAGTTGTTGTAATTTTTAGTTTAATCATTGTGTAAGAATGCCAATACACCAGCTCCTTCTTTTTTGGTAAGATGATGGATGGGAATGGCTAAGCAAAAGCATCTTTTTTTTAATGGCTCTGATGGGCCAAGCAAAACAGGGCCTTTACCTTGCTTGTCATTGACTGTTCTCTTAACACATGCTAGATGTATTTTGGCTGCTAAGGCCAGGTCAGCTTTTGTTTTGCCTAAGTCTTGGTGTAAGACTTTGCACTAGGATTTCCAATATGTCTTCTTTGAGTCCTATTTGGCAATGCTTGTGTTTTTGTGAAACTGAGAAAAAAAAGAAGCATAGCTAAACTCCAAATGGAACATATTACAGTTAGTGTCTAGACTGAGTCTTCTGTATGTAGGGTCCTCACTAATAAGTCATTGTTTCCCTTTTAGTCCAGTGCAAACGTATTGCTGTCTTCTCAGAATGTTCTCGTTCCAGATCTTTTCATTTCCTCTTTTTCTGTTGTCATGTGGGTATAAAAACATACAAGAATTAGTTTGTTATTGCACACTTTCACAGCTCATTAATAGACGTATGTTTTTATGCCAGTTATTGCGAGACAACAGCAACTCATTTCAGCATTTATTTGACTAAACAATGGACGTGTGTCGGTGCCTGTGTTTCCCTTCCCTCTGAGTGGAGCCATTAGGCTTCGTGAGACTTCTACGGTGGGTCATCATATCAAACCCTAGTGGACAGACACCAGGCACACCAAACATCCAGTCCATTATTAACGTGGTGAGGGTAGACTGTCACAGCGCCTATGATGGAGAGTTTTTCTTGACTCTGCAGTATTTCACCTTAGTCTATCCTTGCCTCCACCAATCATGAAGTGTGTCTAGGTTTACACGGCATGGTCTTTATTCACCAGGGAAAGTGGGTGGGTCTTTCTGTTTGTGTGTGTTGGAAAGAAAGACAAAGAGGGCTGCTTTGGAATTCCAAAGAGATAAATATCAAGATATGAGTCAAATCCCAGGCATCCAGGGACATCTTTACCAAACTGTTTGGGCATTACTTGGCCTGCGTTTGTGGTCCAGGCCGATTTATAGTAGTGCCGCTCGCGTCAAAACCGACATATATCATGGCAGGGCTCTCTTGGCGGCCATTATCCCCCCCAACAGTGTAATCCATGCACACAAGTGTGCCTAGCGCTAATTTATGGCATACTGATGGATTTACACCACTCTCCCCATTAGTGTGTACATTACCTTGGGCATGTTATGTAATGGTGTTAGGGAGATTTGGGGAAAGGATAACAAGTAATAAATTTGGGCTCTTCTGCAGTGAGAACGAAGAGTCTGGGTTCAGACTGGTCAGAGACACCGTTTCGCTGGACCTTGTTGTTTCTTTGTGAATTGTGTACCATTGAGGTGTTAGTACTTGAAGTAAGTTCAGAGGTCTCAAACTTTTTAGTAGTGAAACAAAAAATTATAATGTCAGCTCAATTGACAGCAGTTGGCATAATGTCGATTACCACAAAATGATTATTTAAACAGCTGCACAGCTCAAGTAATACACATATTTTAAAAGACGTAACATAAGTGCAGTTTTAGAATTTTAAGGCCTCACATTTCTGTTTATAAATTGTCCAAAACGTATTTCCAAATAAATCTTCTTTATAAATTTTTTTTCCGTCCCATTGTTTCTCACTGTAACCTTTTGCTTTTTTAAAATGGAAAAAAGGGACTTTTTACTGTGGTATTTAACATTATTTTACAAATGTGACCCTGGACTACATAACCAGTCTTAAGTAACACAATATATTTGTAGCAATAGCCAGCAATACATTGTATGGGTTAAAATGATCATTTTTTCTATTATGCCAAAAATCATATTAAGTAAAGATCACGTTCTATGAAAATATTTTGTACATTTCCAACCATAAATATATTAAAACTTAATTTTTGCATTGCTAAGAACTTCATTTGGATAACTTTAAAGGCCATTTTCTCAATATTTGGAATAACAGTAGTTGTATCTTAGCAAAGTATTTTCCTATCCAAACAAACCGTACATCAATGGGAAGCTTATTCATTCAGCTTTCAGGTGAATTTTATTTGAAAAAACCCTTATGACTGGTTTTGTGGTTCAGGGTCACAAATGAAGTTGATAAAGCTTAGTTTCTATTGAACCCAGAATATTCTAGTAACACTTTACAATAAGGTTGTTTACCATTAGTTAACATGAACTAATAATGAACTGCACTTATACAGCATTTATTAATCTTTGCTAATGTTAATTTCAACATTTACTAATACGTTATTAACCGTATTTTCTTTAACTAATGTTAATGAAGATTAGTAAATAGAGTAACTAATGTATTGCTCATGGATAGTTCATGTTAGTTAGTACATTACAATAAGGTTCATTAGTTAATCATTAGTTAAAGTGTTACCTATATTCCTTTAATTACCTAAGTAATTAAGTGAGAGAACAACTCATACATTATAAAAATGAGTGATGATGAATTAGTAGAAAATTGCGGATACCAACTTAGTACACTTGTCTTATGCAAACCTTTTAAGAATCTCAATTTCTCGAATTTTAGATGGTACACCACCGCTGAGGCACCGTCCAGACTACCTAATTTTAGGCCATTCTTTTGCACTCCTGTCACTGATGGCTCAGAGCTCTTGTGGAAATTCTCAATGACATACTTTCCTGCATCTTAGTGAGTCATTATGACTGAAAAAGGAAAGATAGAAGAGAAGAGATGTCTGATTTCCCATTCATCCTTCCCTTAGCGCATATCTGAGCTAATAAACACTAAAACAATTTACTGAAAGTGTACACAGTCGAAGTGCCAACATTAACACTTCTCTGCTGAAGGGTGATATTTAATGTGAACTGAGATGTCCTTTCCATTTGAAGAATAATAACAGCTTTTTTTATATTTGGCCAGGTACATCAAGACCTGGATGTTGATGTGCATGATCCTTAGAGTTTCTCATATAGATGATGAAGTGCATTAATTATTTTGTGTACACCTGGCAGTTTTAGTGTTTCTCTGATAAATTTAGCCTCTAATTGGCGTACTTGCGATGCCAAGCAGAAACGAATTGCACATAATCATTGATTCATGTTTTCTATTTGGCCAAAGCTGTCAGAAACACAACGGCAAGAGTGAGCGCCCTGAAAATTCAGTAATGGGAGTAATGGCAACCATCCAGTTCGCCTGAAGTGGTAAAGAATTAATCTGAGTTGTAACCCAGGACCTGAAACACCCTGCTTAGAGATCCAGTTAGACAAGATCTTTGTCGACAAAACAGTGCAAGTAATAAATTGCATGAACTTTAGAGCTAATTTGGTAGAGCTAATCTAAAAAAAGTGATAAATGAAACTGGGGGAAACTCTTTGGCCCTGCGTCAATGGCATAAATTAGAGCAACTCTGTTAACCAGTGGATGGCACTAGCTTCTGGAGTGAGGAGCAGTGAATAATTCTTATTCTTAGGGGAGTGTTTTAATTTGTGAAGATGAACAAGATAAATAATTTACGATTCAGTCCTACGCATTTTAGAGAACACAAATCTGGCTCCAGTGATTTACAGCCATGGTCATAACTTTAAACAATGTGCTAAAATCTTTTGCGGTGAGGAAGTGTGCATATTTATGTCGACATCTCCCCAAAGATATGGTGACAGAAAATAATCCGTTCCGGTATTAGGAGACATATTTTCTCAGGATATAGAACTCAGCCGAAGGTCATGTGGATGCTAAAATATTGTTCACAGGAACACATAGATCAGTGCAGTGGAGCAACACCCAAGAAAGTGTTTTTGGGCATGCTGGACATTCTTTCTCAGGGCTTTATACCAAAATCTTTTTAGTGAGAGCCTTAAAAGCAGCACTTTTAGGAGTAGGAGCATATCATGGAGTGAACTCTTAAGTGTCAGGAAAAAAAGGAGGGAAAGGATACAGATAACTGCTGGGATTGAAGAGGAGTAACTGTGGGAATTATGACTAGCTCGCATTGATGGTGTTTGCACGAACCGCATTGACACGGTGTTGCCTAAGTTGGAGATGCCGGACCCCTGTGATCACACCACATGTGCTGTTGCAATATTAAGAGGATCCTTGCATTTGCTTTTACCCTTTCAGTGTTGGAAATGGTGCTTGTGGGCGTTCTTATTTTCTTGCCAAGTTCAATTTAAGTCATACATGTCTCATATCCACAGTTACAGTAATGTAGTTGCTCACATCTCCATAAGCGTACAAAGGCAAGGTCACATGGCTCTTTTTTAAATGGTATACACTGCCCTTCAGAAGTTTGGGATCAGTAAGATTTTTAATGTTTTGTAAAGAAGTTTCTTATATGCTCATCAAGGCTGTGTTTATTTGATCAAAAATACTGATATATATTAATGCAATATACATTAAAATCGAATTTATGTGATCAAAGCTGAATTTTCAGCATCATTACTCCAGTATTCAGTGTCACATGATCCTTCAGAAACCATTATAATATGCTGATTTATTATCAATGTTGAAAACAGTTTTTCAGGATTCTTTGATGAATAAAAACTTAAAAAGAACAGCATTTATTTAAAATAGAAAACTTTTCTAACAATATACACTACTGTTCAAAAGTTTGGGGTCAGTAGATGCTTATTCTTTCTATTTAAGAAAGAAATTAGTATTTTTATTCAGCAAGGATGTGTTGAATTGATAAAAAGTGATAGCAAAGACTTAAATTGTTTGAATAAATTCTGTGCCTTTTAACTTTTTATTCATCAAAGAATCCTGAAACAAATATTTCATAGGGTCCAAAAAAATATTTGGCAATAAGACTGTTGCCAAAATAGACAATTCTAATAACAGATCAGTATATTAGAATGATTTCTGAAGGATCATGTGACACTGAAGACTGGAGTAACGGCTGATCAAAATTCAGCTTTGCATCACAATGATATTGTAATGTATTGTAATAACATTTCACAATATTACAGTTTTTTTATTTATATTTTTTGATGAAATAAATGCAGCCTTGATGAGCATAAGAGACTTAAGTCTTACTGTTCCCAAACTGTTGAACGGCAGTGTAATTAGTCATTGTGAATTATTTGAAATTGTTGCACTCATGATTTTGAAAATGCGTTTGATGTTTTGGTTTTTATGAATCCCACTTATCTTTCAGACCACTTCAGTGTCCCACATCCAAACGTTTGCTGTGTTTACATCTGAATCCCTTTTTCCAGGATTTGATCCAACTCCATGTACAGGGACCGCTTGCTCAAAGCCGAAAAGGGGAAAGATATATTTTTTGTTTTGCCACAAATCATAAAGTTTGAGAAGGCTCAGGATGTGGAACTGTAAAGACAAGCTCCAGACTCTGATTATTTTAGTGTTGTCACCACAGTAAAGGAATGTGCTGCTGGACTCTAAAAATAACAATAGACATCTCATAAATAAGTGTTTTAACAGGGTAGTGGAATGTAAAAAAGAGCTTTCATAGATATATAAAAATCGATTTGTTCACTGAACTATTTTGATGTTAATACACAATTTAATACTACATTATTTGAAAATGACCAGATGGCGCATACTACCCGTTAATGCAACTGTAAATATGTTTAATATAGTTCATAATGTTCACACAGTATGTAAATTATAGGTGTAAGTGAACCTCACAAGCAATTTCACAGGTTTCATTTAGCTCTGTAATTATAACAGACACTCCAATGTTGGCCTTTATGAATAGCACATGTGGTAAACATTGATTTAGGACTTTGTGTTCCTCAAACACAATTTTGTTTTATTTCCTTCTTTTTGTCTGGAATTTAAGAGCGTCTTAGATCTGAAGCTCTGGAGAATCAAAAAACATGACCGCCCTTTTAAGACTGTAGTAAAGTTTTATCACAGCAGAGACCTCTCCCAGCTGAAACAAAGCCTGAAATGTAGTCAAAGCAATATCTCATCAGCTTTGTTGCCCATTGCTGACTATGCATCTAAGAGCATTTTAACTCCTCGATCATTGTAGGATTGGTTTTATGTTCATCTATTTTGCTTGTTTTATTTAATAATTGCAAAACATTTTCATTGTTGTTGAGTTAAAGGATTAGTTCACTTCCAGAATAAAAATGTCCTGATAATTCATAATTTACTCACCCATATGTCATCCAAGATGTTCATGTCTGTCTTTCTTCAGTCCAAAAGAAATTAAGGTTTTTGAGGAAAACATTCCAGGATTTTTCTCCAAATAGTGGACTTAAATGGGAACCAGTGGGATGAAGGTCCCAGACGAGAAATAAGGGACTTATCTTACCAAATGATCGGTCATTTTCTAAAAAAAAAAAAAAAAAATACAAATTTATATACTTTTTAACCACTAGCTCTGCAATGCGTGTCTACAACTTCACACATTACATAATCACATTGGAAAGGTCACATGTGGTTAGTTCTATGTCTGTGTAAATAAAGGAGCTTCACAATGCCAAAGAAGAACCTTTTTTGTTTAAATGGTTCCATAAAGAACCTTTAACATCTGAAGAACCTTTCTGTTTAACAAAAGGCTCTTTGTAGCAACAGAAGGTTCTTCAAATTATAAAAAGGTAAAACAGATATGGTTCTTTAAAGAACCATTGATTGAATGGTTCTTTGTGGAATCAAAAATGGTTCTTTTTTAAAGAACCTTTTAAAGCACCTTTATTATTCAAAAAGTTAGTGTAAGGCAATTTTTTTTATTTTTTTATTTTTTATTTTTTGTAAAGGGCATTTGACTTTCTTTGCGCATTCACTGTAAACACTGGGTCTGTTCATCTGCCTACAAGCTAGTATTTTTTTTTTTTTTTCAAATAGAAAATGACATTTTTTTTTTTTACACTTATTTAAGCAATCATTTGTCCCACTGTCCATTAAAGTATTAAATGATAAGTTAGCCAGAGGTCAACAATCTTAATTATTATTCCCAATATTTTTTTTTTTTTTTTTTTTTTTTTGTAATTTACATTTGATTACGGTGACTAAAAGTGCGTTGTATAATGGGTAGGGTGCAACTTAGTTGCTCACTATATAAAGTGAGGTAAGTGATGGGCCACTGTATGTATGTATCACATGAATGTAATATGTTATTTGTATGAAACGGCAGATTATAATGTACTGTGTGTGTCCAATACGAATTTCCTTCGGGACAATAAAGTTTATCTTATCTTAATCTTAATTTCTCAGCAGGAGATAGTGTAGAGCCCTTTGAAGCTGCATTGAAACTGCAGTTTGGACCTTCAACCCGCTAATCCCCATTGAAGTCCATTATATGAAGAAAAATCCATATGGAATGTTTTCCTCAAAAACCTTTTGACTAATGAACATCTTGGATGACATGGGAGTGAGTAAATTATCAGATTTTTTTTTTTTCTGGAAGTGGACTAATCCTATAAGAAATTATAACATTAAAAATGTTTTTTTTTTTTTTTTTAAATCATGTTTTCTGTCCTCTGTAATAGCTGTCAGCACAAAAAAGTACTGGCTCTTGTTATGCAGAGATGTTCTGTTGGAACCTCTCATTTAAGAATTCTCCCTTCCCCTTTTTGGCTATGAGCAGATAATTCCTTTTGCTGATGATGCCTTAGGATGTTGCTATCAAAGATGTTTGCAGTTCAATTACCAGGGCCTCTCCCTCTGTACATGTTTACGTTCACATGGAAGTTCAGGGAGCGTTTGAAGAATGTCAGACAGATAAACTTGTACACTACATTCTGGCATAGAATGAGAGCCATAGCCAACATGTTCGATTTGTAAACAAGGCGGCCCATCGTTTGAGGATGAAGAGGGAGTACATCTCCCTCTCTCTTTGTCTCGCTCTCTGCATGAACTTTTCTCCTTTCCCTGGAGGGCTGGAGTCATCTCCAGCAAGCCTCTGGATGTAGAGTTCCTTTCTATCCAGGAGATGGATGGTCATGTTCTAATTCACGATAACTGATAAGCTTTTATTTGTTTGGAAGTTTTTAGAGGTTAGGGAGGAAAATGTGACCTCTTGAATCACAAAAACATTTTTTGGAGTGCTTGAAATGACTAGTTTCATTTAGAGATCCACATGTTGGGGTGTCAAAGATAATATGGCAAATATTGGCCCTATATGATTTGGTTTATGTGATGCCACACACTAATGTGTTCTTCTCACATTTACATTTTTATTTACATTTAATAATTTAGGAGATGCTTTTATCCAAAGTGACCTACAAATGAGGACAATAGAAGCAATCAAACCAACAACAAAAAGAAATACATAAAAATAAAACAAGTAGAATAGAAAAAGAATAGAGTCCTAGTGTTAGAGGGACACATTTATTTTTAACAAGTAGATATAATAGAAACAGAATAGAGAGTGCTAGAAAATGTGTTAGAAAATCATGTTTTTTTATAATAAATAACAAAAAACAAGTAGATAGAATAGAGAGTGTTACTGTTAGAGGTTCAAGTTTTTATATATAATAAATAAAAGAAAAAAGTACAATAGAAATAGAATAGAGAGTGATAGTGTTAGAGAGTCAAGTTTTTATAAACATATTTAAAAAAGAGAACACGTAGATGGAATAGAAATTGAAAAGAGATTGTTACTGTTAGAGGGTCATGTTTTTATATATAATAAATAAAAAGAAAACAAGAAGATAGAATAGAATTAAAATAGAGAGTGTTAGTGTTAGAAAGCCAAGTTTTTATATAGAATAAAAAGAAAGCAGGTAGATAAAATAGAATAGAGAGTGTTACTGTTAGAGGGTCAAGCTTTTTTTTTTTTATAATAAAAAGTAAACCAGTAGATGGAATAGAAACAGCACAGAAAGTGCTAGTGTTAGAGGGTCATGTTTTGAATATATAATAAAAAAAAGTAGATAGAATAAAAATAGAATAGAGAGTGTGTGTTAGAGTCAAGTTTTTATATATACGAAATAAAAAGACAACAAGTAGAATAGAAATAGAACAAAGAGTGTTAATGTTAGAGGCTCAGGTTTTTCTTATGATAAAAAGTAAACAATCAGATAAAATAGAAATATAATAAAAAAGTGCTTTTGTGTATAGTTTTGTGTATATATAACAAATAAAAAGATTTTTTATATAATACAACAGTTTTTATAATAAAAATTAAACAAGTAAATGGAATGGAGAGTGCTAGTGTTAGAGGGTCAAGTTTTTATAGATAATAAAACGAAAATGAGTAGATATAGAAAATAGAATAGAATATAGATGTAGAAATAGAATAGAGAGTGTTGCTGTTAGAGTGTCAAGTTTTTATAATGAAAAGTAAACCAGTAGAATAGAAAGTGAGTGTTAGAGAGTCAAGTTTTGTGTATATATAATATTTAAAAAAATAGTGTTACTGTTAGAGGGTCAAGTTTGTATAATAAAAAGTGAACAATTAGATAAAATAAAAATAGAATAGAAAGTGCTAGTGTTAGAGGGTCAAATTTGTACAGTAAATAAAAAGAAAAAAATAAATAGAATAGAAATAGAATAGAGAGTTTTACTGTTACAGGGTCAAGTTTTTAAAATGAAAATTAAACAAGTATAGAAATAGAATAGAAAGTGTGTGTTAGAGATTCAGGTTTTGATCCTTATTTCAGGAAATAAAAAGACAACAAGTAGAATAGAAATACAACAGAGAGTGTTACTGTTAGATGGTCAAGTTTTTATATATGACAAATAAAAAGAAAATGAGTACAGAGAATAGAGAATAGAAATACAATAGAAAGTCCTAGAGTTAAAGGGTTCAAGTATAAATGAAAGAGATTAGTCTTTAGCCATTTCTTGAGATGGCTACAGACTCTTGGATTGCTGCTTGGATTAAGTTAGGAGGTCATTCTACCAGCAGGGAACAGTTAATAGGTAAAAGTCTGTGAAAGTGATTTTGTGCCTTTTTGGGATGGCGCTATAATGTGATGTTCACTTGCAGAACACAAGTTAGTGGAGAGCACATGCTGAAAGTCTGAAGTAGTGAATTTAGGTAAAGGGGTGCAGAGCCAGTGGTTGTTTTGTAGGCCTTGAATTTTATGCGAGCACCTATTGGTAGCCAGTGCAAATTGATGAACAGAGGTGTGGCATGCACTCTTTTCGACTTGTTAAAAACTACTCTTGCTGCCACATTCTGGATTAGTTGCAGAGGTTTGATAGAACTGACTGGAAAGCCAAGAGACATTGCAATAGTCCAGCCTGAAGAGAACAAGAGCTTGAACAAGGAGTTGTATAGCACGTTCCAATAGAAAGAGCCTGATCTTCCTAATGTTGTATAAGGCAAATCTACAGGACCAAATGTAGTCTCTCATTATGACTGCTGCAGCTAGAGGTTGTCACTAGTAGGTCTTCTTTATTTGTCTGCCAAAAGATGAAATGAAGAATTTCGCAACTCTAGGCAGGATGTATTGCTCATCTGCAGCAAGAGCAAGAAATAGACTCGGGCACTTTCCAAATGCTGCTTTAAACCTTGGCGCCCCTTGATTTATTAAAACTTCTGTTCTTAGAACACTGTCCAATATGAGCCAAGAGGCCCATATAGATACATATATAATGTGCTGGTTGTATACAGCAGTGATACATATCACGGTATATGCGGTACTCTAGGTGAATGTATGTCAGCCTCATTGGGTGAATGGCGAAATATGGCATAGGAAGTTCTAAGCTCCAAAAATCAAAGACTTATTCAAGGCACAGGCTTATACTGCCACCATGGCCATCTTTCTCTGGCGCCGGTCAATCTCTACGAGTGCAGGGATCCCATGATGTTTAAGTGTTGTTGTTCGCCCAGGCCGAGAGGCGGTCGTGTTCGTCTTGCTGGAGCGGTTTTATGATGACTTTATTTCTAATGACTTATTTGGTGGGGGTTTATAGAGGAGCGGTCGGCAGAAAGAGGAAATGAATTAGCCTCTGCACAGATGGCTTTTAAGGCAAAAGACTGCATGACAAATGTTCCCTGCCCTCCAGACCCTGAGCCTCAGTATAACAAATTGAAAACGACGATGAAAAAACAGTAACAGGACACTGACTTCACAGTGCCATTGTATCTCGCGTCTCGCTACACAACATAAATATATATAGTAAAAACGGGAGCCTTTAATCTTTTAATACCCCAGCCCTCCACCCCCTACTGCCTTTGCGCATTTGTGTCTATGTATATGTGTCAAGTCCGCCTCATGCTGAGGGAAATAGTGAGCAAGCTCAGGAAGTTACATAGTTTCTTGTATGGTGCTTTCAACAGTTCTTGTCCAGTTTTCATATATTCAGTGACAATGTTTCATGATGTTCATGATGTAGGTGATTGGACATAAAATTCATAGTTTCTATGACGCTTCCACTTGGAGGAGAGGTTTTAGCCTGGAGCTGTGTCTGCCGGCTGGTTCTCATTTAGAATAATGATGGAATCCTCATACCTTACAGGTTTGTCAAAAGTAGAAAATTCTCAAGATTCCCATGTTTGCGTTCTAGCAACAGAGATGTCAAACCATCCACTACAAGATGCAGTCACCATTTACATGAATTTAAAATGTTTGATTTTTCTCAGACTAAACCAATAATTCATCCTTTTATAAAAGAGCAATGTCCAATCCTGCTTCTGGAGGGGCAATGTCCTGCAGAGTTTAGATTTAAATGACTCAGACTTGCCTGTAAAGTTTTTAGAAATCCTAAAGACCTTGATTATCAAGTTTGTTTGATTAGAATTAAAGGTAAGTGGCCTTCCAGGAGCACGATTTGACACCTATGTTTTAAAGTGTCATGTGAATGCTTTAGTTCGATGGACTATGATACGGTATGATTTCAGATATTTGTGAATTTGGATTAATAGATTTGAATAACATGATTGTAGCTTGGAATTATCTAATACACTACCAGTCCAAAGTTTTTTTTTTTTTTTTAAGTCTTATCTGCTCACCAAGTCTGCATTTATTTTATCCAAAGTGCAGCAAAAACAGTAAAAAAATTTAAATATTTTTTTCTATTTAAAATACTGTTTTCTGTTTAAATATATTTTAAAATGTAATTTATTCCTGTGATTTCAAAGCAGAATTTTTAGCATCATTACTCCAGTCACATGGTCCCTCAGAAATCATTCTAATATTCTGATTTGCTGCTCAAAAATATTTATTATTATTATTATTATTATTATTATTATTATTATTATGAAAACAGCTTAGTAGATTTTTATGTTTCTTTGATTAATACAAAGTTCAGAAGAGCAGTATTTCATCTGAAAATCTTTTGATCAATTTAAAGCATCCTTGCTAAATCAAAGTAATATGTTTTATTATTTCTTTCCCTTAAAAAAATAAATAAATAAAGGCTGATCTTTGTAGTCATCAAAGATCCTGAAAAAATGTATTCAACAGTTTTAAATATTGATGATAATAATAGAGTGTTATATAATAGAGTGATAATAATCATTAGAGTGATAATAATAGAATGTTTCTTGAACAGCAAATCAGCATATTAATGATTTCTAAAGGATCATGTGACACTGAAGACTGGAGTAATGATGCTGAAAATTTTGCTTTGATCACAGGAATACATTACATTTTAAAATATATTCCAATAGAAAGCAGTTTTATTAAATAATAAAAATATTTTTATTGCTTTTGCTGTCGTTTAGAATAAATAAATGCATGCTTGGTGAGCAGAGGAGACTTTTGACTGGTAGTGTACAATTGTCCTTCACTATTTAATTATGAAAAAAGATTCATTGACAATGTGGGGACTGCCATTGCCAGTCTGTGCGGTCTAAAACTACATACCAGTTCACAGAAGCATCTAAACATCGCAATCTAGTTAGATGCCTAAATATTGTGTCCGCTTTTATGAATCTGCTCCTTCATTCAGTAGTTTCTCAAGAAATGTTCATCAGCTCTGATGTTGAGGTTCATTTCCCTCCTGCTGGTCTCTGGCGGTGGTCCCAACAGGGTTGAGAGAGTGCTGGATCTGTTCGGGACTTTAATGCTCCACTGCCCAGGAAGAGTCTCTGATAATGGCTCTTGATCTGTGAGGCTGTCTCTGCCTTGTTATCTGGATGAGAGGCCGACTGGAGGCCGTAGACTTATCCTAACGACCCAGTCGCTCCGGAGGGGCCACCCCCTCGCTTTCTCTCTTTGTGGACCCTTTCAAATTCCGACTGAGGCTTTTTCCACTTCCAAATTCCATGTAAACAAGCAAACGATGCCAATATGTCAGATAGGGCTTGTTGTTATTTCTTTAATCTTGTTGTTTTCTGATCAAGAGGATCAATCTTTGTCTTCTGTGGTTATGTGGATCTAAATTTGAATGTGAAGGAAGAATCATGTCAAAGACTTGCCATATCTCTGCACGAGATTTGACGACTATTATTATTGTATCACTGGGCTATCCTCCGGTGCTCAGCAGGGCTACATTGGGGTCTCTAACTCCTGCTGGGACTGTTAGCAGAGTCCTGCTGTTCAGCCACATGTCAGGAAAGCACCGTAAACCCATAAACAGACTTTCAAAGGCATTGCTATGCCCATGACACAGACTCAACCTCAAAAAGAGGACAGTGATGGACGAGAAGAGTGTAGAGAGGGATTGAGGAGGGAGAGGGAGGACTGAGGTATTCATTTTGACACGTTGTGATGTGTTAAATAGGCTCCAGTGCTCTTGCTAACTGCTGCACAAACACAAGGTGTAATTTTTAACACAGACGCTGTCAAATTAGCCACTTGTCCACATTAGCACTAGGGCTAGGTAGCATTGATTAGGCAATGCTGATTGAGACCTGTCTAAAGCAACAGTGGCCTTATTTACACCTTGAATTTACACCCATTTGGTCAGTCTGATCACAATTGGACAGAACAACAGGTGTAAACAGAATCAAAAATATGGTAATACACATGTAATCAAATAGCATTTGTAATGTAAACACTGAAGCTTCCTGAAAGTCCTTCTTACCTGTCAATCATCCATTCCAGGTTTTAAACTTTGGTTATGTAGGGTCTTAAATATGCCATATACTGACACAAAAAATTGCTTTGGATATTTTTTCTCTTGTAAATGATTGAATATAGACTTGCTAACTTTTTTAATGGAGAGATGAACTAAATGTTTTCTATTTTTGGATTTTCAGATTTAGCTTAAATGCTGAATGGCAATTTCTTTAACAAATACCTCTATAGTGCCAACAGAAAAGCATGAACTCACATGTGTACTTGGACACATGTACCCTATAACTCACAGTGGGGCATTTCAGCAGGAGTCTAAGGACACTGAAGGCCTGGATTAAATGGCCATATCTGACTCCACAGGGTTCCATGTTCAAGTTTGTAGCTTATACTGTTTTCCAACGAACCACTAGTTTTAATATAATTATTACCTAAAGTCTTATTGTTAAATGTGTTCTCTGTTAAGTTGGTTTATTGTTGTGTAATAATAATTTTTGAAAATGCAAAGAGAAACCGAATCACCTGTGTTTTGACTGCTGGTCTTAGGCTGTTGAGTTTAGTGATGGGAAACCATAAAATCCCTCTTGATTTAAACAGCTGCTTTACAATTTTATGAAATTGTTCGCATATAAACGATACCACAGTAAACATGCAGTCCCATCATTATGGCTGAAAACTCTTCAGTAATATTAATATGTGACTCTGGACCACAAAAACAGTCATAAGGGTCATTTATTTTTGAATTGAGATTTATACATCTGAAAGCTGAATAAATAAGCTTTCCATTGATGTATGTTGTTAGGATAGGACAATATTTGGCCAAGATATAACTATTTGAAAATCTGAAATCTGAGGGTGCGCAAAAAAAAAAAAAAAAAAAAAAGGAGAAAATTGCCTTAATAAAAAATTAAGTTTAGATATATTTACGGTAGGACATTTATGTCTTATATATCTTTGTATAATTTTGATCCATACACTGTATTTTTGGCTATTGCTACACATATCCGTGGTTTTGTGATCCAAGGTCACACATATTTGTTATAGCAACGTTTTTTAAAGGTGAGATCTTATGTGAGATTCGGCTGGTTAATACAATTTATTTTTCAGACACTCCTCCTCAGTTTGTAACACTTGGACATTCTCTGTTAAATTCTGTATTATGAGCTATAGTCGTTCTCATTTTAGGTCTGTTAATAGTACAGTTACTTCCTGGCACAGTTAATTTCTTATTCCATGACAGATGGATTTGTAGTAGTCTATGATTTATAGGTCAAGTCTGATGGATGTGCATGCAGATTCCTGCAAAAAACATTGCAAACACATTGTGTATAAAGAATACTTTAGTTACAACTTGATTCATGTTCCACTGAACAAATGGCAAGTCAGCAAAAACACATTAAAGTCGCCATATGAGATATGTCAGATTCAACAGGGCCTGGAGCCAAAAATGTCCACAGGGTCTTAAGAGAGAAGTTAGATTATTAATTTGAAATTCAAAAGATTATTTATCTAAATGTCTGGCTAAGTACACAGACCATAAATTATTGTGAATTTATCTTAAAGTAAATTGTCAGCAAAGATCTTTAACTGCATTTATGATGTAGTTGTATGTTTGCCACTATGGTAAATCTATCATAACTGTGAATGGGGGCGGTATAATATTTTAATTGTTCGTTACTTTGCAGAGTCTAGTATTGAGAGGAATCATACTTGGTTACATTCTCCTTTAAAGTTGATGCTCAGACCTTGGTTCTCACCTTTGACTAGTCTGGAACGTGTGAAGTGTTTCCAGATGTGTACCTTTGCCAACAATCCTGGACCCGGAAGGTTCTATGCTGACATATTGTGAATGTTAGTCCTTGTTATTTTAGGTTCAAAACAAGTTTCCTTACTAAATATGGGAAAAGGAAAATGCTGACCAGCGTTGGAGCGTCATTGTAGTGTCACTCGGGGGAACAAAGCAATTTTAGGGTTTAGTATTTAGAGTTTAATGAGTATTACCTTAGAGTTCAATGCTTTGTAAGAATTTCACAGCATTTATAAATGTATAAGTCTCTTGATGATGGCTAGATACTGTGCACTCTTCTTATGAGCTTTGTGGACAAATATACAGTCAAATCAAAATTTATTTAGACACCTTCAACAGTTCTCACATTATCACAGTTTATTCGCTATAGTTTAGAAAACGGTAATAAAACATGGCAAGAACTCAAGAGTTAAACTGTGTCAAAACAATTCATCTTGAAAATGTCAGATAACTTTGACAGAAAGGTTTGTAATGGATTGCAATTAAAGCCACACTAAAGAACTTCGCTCCCTCTACAGGTTGGAAGCGGAATTGTCCATTACCGCTGTCATAAATAATTTAGCCTACCGTCGCGTCACATGCACGTTATTTGTTTGGAGGCTATCCAAGACCGGCTTTGGAAATAACGATGTCCAGTGACAAGGTAGAGTATGTTGCATGACTTTATGAAAGTATGAAAACGAAATAAAACATAATAATGACATTGTTTGCTATTTTTTTCCAGTAGCAAGTCGCATTTGTAGTCTCATTTGAACTACAAAACCGCTACCCGACGACCCAAACTTATGCTGCGTTCCAGGCAGGTTTTTAAACTTTTTTTAACTTTTTAACTGTTTTTTAACTAGGTTTTTTAAATCACCACTTCAAACCACTAACTTACGACTTTGTAGCGTTCCTGGCAAGTCACGCCAAATTGCCTGGGCACATTTATGAATTACTATTATTTTTATATTATTATTGATTTGATTGCAACGTTATATTGTCCTAAGCTCTATTTTTCCACCGTGTGCCACTTGGATAAACACCGCACGCATTAGGGCTGACTTTGTTGTTTCGCGGGCTATGTTACGTCAGAACTCGTAACTGGGAGTCCATCGATCTAGTACGAGTTCACGAGTGGGAAGTCACGGGTTTGACTGCCGCGTTCCAGTGCACTTTCACGGCTAGAAGGTCGGAAAAACACGAGTTAGGGGCCGTTCACATGTCGCGCCTAAAAACGCGTGGAAAACGCTAGACGCGCCGCTTTCTTCCTTGTCAACAAAGCGCTCGGGCGCTTGCGCTCCGGAAGCGTCTGCCGTTTCTAAGCAACCATCAGCTGCGCTCTAGCTCCAAGCTGCGGTGCGCTTGCGACATTCTGAAAAGTTGAGATGTTTTTATCTCGATGGGTGATGGGTGCGTCGCGACCGCGTCGCTTCCAAAATGCGCGCGCAAGCCGCGCGTCTCCATTTGAAATAACGAACTTGCGCGCGCAAAAGACGCTTCATGTGAACGGCCCCTTACGGTGTGTTCACACGGGGCGCAAGCGTCAACGCTTAACGGAAGGCGTGGCTGACGTTTATGGTCATAGCAGCGTCAGCCAATGAAATGCTGCTCTTGATCAGGATGAACGTGATTGGCTGCCGCCTGGCCACTGTATTTGCATAGAGCGATCTGATTGGCTGACGCGGCGCTTCACTGGCGTTGCTCGCGGCAGAAGTTGAAAATTTCTCAACTTCTGCCGCGAGCAACGCGAGTGAAGCGCCGCCGACGGATCCACAATTCCTTTCGGCAAAGCTTGACGTCACCCATTCAAAGTCAATGGGAAGCGTTGACGCTTGCGCCCCGTGTGAACACACCGTTACGGGTTGTCTGGAACGCGGCATTACCCAATAATGACTGATTGCAGAACAGCAGAACCATACGTCACAGCAGTCACACGGCAGCAGCGCCACGGCAGCAGGCTCAGACGGTAGTGGGCGGAGTCTCCTGCTGCAGCCCAATCAGGTCCCACAAAATATCCGTCCTAAATAGTATTCGAAAATAGAATTGGTATGTCCTAAAAAGTATTCCAAAGATTTCCGGACGGTCTACTACAATTTACCTTTAGAATTCGAAGTACGGATTAATGCGCACTCTAACGGCTATTATATTGCCCACAACACATTGCGTGTTGAACGAGGATTTGATTAGAACTACAAATACGCATAAAAAGTGTAAAAAACTACAAACATGGCGTATATGCGCGACCAACGGATGGGTAGAAAAATGGGGTTTAAGTTATAAATAATCAGTGTGTAACCTTATAAAAAAATATGTATTTAATGTTATTCGCGTTATATTTCATGTGCAGCAACATAATGAACTTTTATAATGGCAGAAACAAATGATGAGAGTCTGCTGGCCAAAGAGCCCTTCATGTTTCACTTTGAATTTAAGGATGATATGGACATTTCCTTAATGAGTGTGTGAACAAATCATGCCTCTGGATTAATTGCATGTTTAAAGAGTTTTGATTTATTTTAGGTTTAAACTAATTTAGTTAGGCGAGTAATGTGTGGTTATTATTGTTGTTAAATGTGTGCCTTCTGTGCTATATGTTTTGTTTGATTTTGTAATATTTTTTGGAAAATCCAGTTTATGATGGGTATAGTGTATAGTACATGGTATTATGTACAATGAAAAATTGGTTAATACTGAAATGATTAGGTAAAAAATATAGTTTAACTAAATAAAAACATTCTATTGCTCAAGTTTTGTTTTGTTTTTTGTTTGAGCTTTGTACTCAGTTTATACTGTTTAAAAATATATAGAAAAATATAAGTTGATCATTATTTTCACCCACTTTCGATCTCAGATGGAGACTCCGCCCACTACCGTCTGAGCCTGCTGCCGTGGCGCTGCTGCCGTGTGACTGCTGTGACGTATGGTTCTGCTGTTCTGCAATCGGCCCTATCTCGCATTACATAGTGCTGTTATGGCCGATAGAGGGTCGCAAAGCGAATACGAAAGTGCCGTTTCACCCTGTTATGAGTTGATGAACCAATGACACGAGTTCGGAAACATTATTTTAAGGTAAAAAAAAACTCTTTAGTGTTGCTTTAACCAAATATTCAGGCAACTCTTAGTATGACAATATTTACACAACTATGGTCAGGTCAGGTCAAAGTATCTGAATAATTTTTGGTCCCATATTTTTATCAGTTTTTCTGGTACTTTTTGGGTATAATATGTCACGGTTTACTTTATTTTGCTATCTTCACTTACATAAATGAACTATAGTGTCCTGCAACCACTAGTAAAAAAATATTAAAAATTATATCCGGTGTCTCAATAATTTTTGGTTTGACTGTAACTAGTCCATAACAGAATATTTTCTGAAGCCTATTTCATGAACTTTATGACAGATCTTGTACTAATTAGCATCACTATGAAACTCTACAATCTTAAAAATAAAGGTGCTTTAAAAGGTTCTTCAAGCGATGCCATAGAAGAACCATTTTTGGTTCCACAAAGAATCATTCAGTCAAAGGTTCTTTAAGGAACCAACTCTTTCTTAACTTTTTAGCATCTGAAGAACCTTCTTTTGCCACAAAGAACCTTTTGTGAAACAGAAAGGTTCTTCAGATGTTAAAGGTTCTTTATGGAACCATTTAGACAAAAAATGTTCTTCTATGGCATTGTGAAGCACCTTTATTTTTAAGAGTGTAGTGGGGAAAAAAAATAAACATTTAATTTAAATTTATTTTTGGTATATTAAACTGGTATACTTAAAGTCTGCTAAACTGGAACAACTAAATGTGTGTTTAATGAGCTTTAATTGTGCGGAAGTAGTGTTGAAGTCTAACTAAAGATATACTTAAGTATAGTTGATTGTGCTAAAGTGGGACTATTGTACTATTGTAAGTATACATAAAATTATGGCTTTATTTTTGCCATTTTGACAACTAAATTAACCGACCAAATTATTTATTGAATTCAGAAATAAAATGGTTTACTCCTAGATTTGCGGTATTATACCATGCTCTTATGTAGACCTCCATTATTTTTTACACTTTGCTGTGCATCCCTTAGCTTAAAAAGAGTTTTTCAGCAAGAGTGAGGAAGTCTTTCAGCGAGGTGCAACATCAACAACATTCCTATAAGTTGGCCTGCTCCACATAGTTCAACATCTCCCGATAAATCACAGGCAAGACAGTTCAAGTTAAACTGAGGTGAAAGTTTGGGGTAAATAATCAGAGTAAGACACCCTCAAACCCTCCTTTTTTTAACTCTCTGTTGGCTTGGCAGCCCAATAGTTCTGGGCAAAAACGTCAACTAAAATGTTTTCACCTTTTCCTTGTTTGACTCCTGTTGATATAAAAGCATTGCTTTCCATTCAAGAACATCATGAGTCAAAACAAGAAGGTCCATCAGCACATGTTTAAGACATGCAATTCTTCCTTTTTATGGCATGAAAGTTTTTTTTTTTTTTCTTGTGATAAAGAAAAATAACTCCAATGGCAACCACTGCAAACATGATTAAGTCTTTTCTAAAAATGTTCTGTCCCTTTGGGGGCCCCCTGAGGGCAAACAGTGTTCTGCTGGTGGATAGTTAGTCCAACACTCATACATAGTCTTTCATAAACACTACACCAATACCTGTCATGGCGCTCATCATTTTTCCCCCGGCTGCTCCATTGTTTATACTACACAATTCTTACATCTATTCAAACATTTGCTTTTCAATAAACACACATGAATAGGCAGAGACCTGAGCAGATTCATTTATAATTTGTCACCTGATATATATGAGTCCATTCACGTTTTACTTTTCTTTCTCCTTCTTTCTTTTTTTCTTTCTCCATGTACTTTATGCTTCATTTTTAAACTTAGCAACCCCAATGAGGGGCCTGTATGCTTCAGTTCACTGGTCGCATTCAGCCATGCAGTCAGTGAATCAGTGAATCCTGCCATTTGTGGGATTGCACCCAAAACCAAAATTAGCTTTAAAAGCAGTTCAACAAGAAGTAACTACTTATCTGTGTTTAACATGCATTCAGTTTAATCTATTGGGGGCATAAACATCCCATTGATAAAAAGTGCTCAGCGGACAGATTGCAAAATAATTAAAGGGAGAGTTTGGTACGGAATGTAAACTTTACAAGGGTCTCCATTTCTGTTTATTTTGAAACAGCTGCGAAGAGCCAGCCCGCCTGCCAAGTGTAAGCAGCTGTTTGTCACTTTCATTTTACCAAAGAGCCACTAGAAACAGAAAATCCACTTCAGCTGTCTGGTCTGCCGCTCTTTCTTTTTGCTCGCCTCGCTCCAACGCTTTCTTTCTGTCACTCCCTTCACCTTCTGTTACAATGGAGAGCTGCTTGTTGGAACCACTAAATGATTTGTTTATGTTCTTGACATACATGACTCTATCCTGAATGGCTGTGAATGTCATTTACTTTAGTTTCAAACTTAAAAAAAAAAAAAGCTGAGAGCATCATTATACAACAGAGTGTATGCTTCACCAACAGTGGAAGATTTGTAAGCTTTTGGCTCAAGGTCTCAATAAGAAATGAAAATGGATTGAGAGAGCAGTTGAAAAAGGCTGAGAAAAGAAGGGTTGCAGACCAAATTGTTTCCCTTTCATTTGTAGATGTATCTGGTGCTGCGTGATTCCACAAACTCTTTCTCACTTAATCCCCTAAATTTACTTCTCCGCTTTCAGTTTTCAACTCAAACAGACTGTGCCAGCAGGCTATAAATCAGCCCTGCCAAGGCAACACGGAACATCGGGGCTCAAATCTGCCGTAACGAGTTATATACAGTAAACTAGATAAATCTTGCGGGTGATACAATCTAATCGTCGAGTGTCAGAGGAAACAACCTGGTCCAAAGGGAAGTCAGTCTATAATCTGTGAAGCTCAACGTGGAACAAAACCGTCGGAGACTGTTTACATACCTGCCCGCTGATTTATTTTTGTATATGACGAGCAGTCCTGTGACTATCACCCGCACATTTTATTACAGCTCTGGAATGTTCAATCTCGGAGGGAACAAGGTTACCGTTTTATCTATTTGTCTCCAAATATGGTGTTCGCTTTCTTTCAACCCTGTAATCCATCATAACCTTCTTCTAATGGCTTTAGGCATGGCTTTTACAAGTCAGTGCACTACAACTCTCAATGCAGTCAAGAGCCACTTGGAAATAATTGTTTTTCGTGTTTAGAAATTTGCTGCAAATTTGAAATACTAGGATGTTTGGAAAGAAATGTCTTATTTGATCAAAAATAAAATAGTTCATATTATTGGTCAACATATTGAAATGATTTCTGAAAGATCATGTGATATTGACTAGAGTAGGCCTAGGTGATGCAGAAAATTCAGCTTTGCCTCACAGAAATAAATCATGTTTTAAAACATATTCAAATAGAAACAAGTTCTTTTAAGCTTGTATTTCAAAAGCATTAAAACTAATTCTAATTTAAGTTCTTATGATTATCCGTTTATGTTTTGCTTGTGTACATATTAGTGCTAAGCATCCTTATCTGTTTTATGATAATGCTAGCCAAAGCTAACTTCCAAACACAAGGCATGCGTACTGTATATGCGTTGCGTTCCAGAGGTCAATCTGTGGTCCTCTAGCTTGCTGGAGCCTTTTAGCCCTCTGCCCTGTCTGAGCACTGAACCCTCCGCTGGGCTGGGTCACAGCGGAGCCAGAGCGCTAGCCATCGATCAGCTCTTATCAGCTCACAGCTGACAGTTCAGAAGCGCAGCGGAGGGGCTGAGTGAAAGAGCCCTGAGAGAGAGAGGAAGAGAGAAAGAGAGAAGAGAAAGAAAGATTATGCCCTACGCTGTCTGCACTGTCAGCTGCCGGCCTGAGCCGTACTGTCAGGCCAGGGCCTAAGTTATGAGTGCCTCAGGGCTCCCTGATAAGTCTGTAGGGGTCTGAGTAAGACAGAAAGAGGGAGAGATAAGCACTGAGGTATAGCTCTTTGAGAACAGATGACAGCCTCTAGTCTATGATTTGATGTACTTCCAACTCCATTTCAATGAACCAGAGTTTAAGAGGCTTGTGGAATCATCAGTTGAATAACATTTGTACTTATTGTACCTAAAACACATATTTTGGCGTTATTTTTGTTAGTGCTGGCTGTGGCGTATATAATTAGCCTATTATGTATAATTTACTATGTATAATTTACATAGAAGGAAATGCTGAAAACCATGACAGTGACAGTACTATATTCTTATAAGAAATAACAGAAGCATTTTTAAGCTCACTGATGCTTCAGAAGGAAACACGGTGCATTAAAAGCCAGGGGTGTAAACATTTGAACAGAATGCAGACGGGTACATTCGTCTTATTTTGCCTAAATATCATATTGTTTCATTTAGTACTGCCCTTAAGAACCCACAGAAGATACTTACTTGTTCCCCAGAAGACAAAATAAGTTAAATTTACCCTGATTTTCAAATTCATGCTCTTAATGCATCGTGTTTCCTTCTGAAGTATTAGTGAGCGTTTTAACCTTCTGTTATAGTTGCATAGGAGTCCCTCAGTTGTCCTCAGTGTGAAAAGATGGATCTCAAAATAATATAGTCATTGTTGGAAAAGGTTCAAATACACAAAATGCTGAAAAACCAAAGAATTTGTGGGACCTTATTGATTTTTCTGAAGAACAGCAGTCAGTTTAGGGTTCAGGGACTCATTCAGGTAACAACACAGTATTAAGAATCAAGTTTATGAAAACTTTTGAACAGCATCCTTTTTATTAAGTCAACTATTATTTTCTCTTGTAGACTATATGTAAACTTCTTTTATGAAATATCTTTTTAGATCTATTTCTATTTAGGTCAGTGCTAAATAAAAAAATAACATCCATTTTGTATTATCCCTCTTATTTTGGTAAAATAACATTTTGCAGATTCTGCAAGATGTTTGGAAACTTTTGACTTCAACTGTATACCTTCTGTTATTTCTTGAACCAATAATAACATGTTAGTAGAATACTTTAAGTATGTTTAAGACTTGGCTGTACGCTCAGTGAATACAATGAATGCCCTCAAGTAACAAGAAATCTTCTTAATACTATTTTTGGGGTGCCTTTTCCAGCAGTGGCAAGTGTAATCCTTGGTGGTCCTGTCCATCCCCGCTAGCGATATACAGTTCAGTAACAAATCCAATTATTCTCTGACCCTCTCTCAGCAACAGGCCTGTGCCAGCAGAGGTAATTAGGACCCAGTGTCCACAATGGGCAGCTCAGACAATTATGAGTCAGTGGCCTCACTAGAGGAGAATAAGTGATTTGTTTAAAATGTGCAGGCTTTTTGTGGCTCTTTGAATGAGAAGAGATTGAGATGGTTATGGGGGGTAGTGAGCTGGGTTAGTGCAGTTGTGATGAGGGTTTGCCCACTTGAATTAATGAGTAGATAAGTTTGTGTGGACTGATGGATAGACTTATCACAGGTCTGGTGAGGAGGTTCTGATAGGGCAAATAATCAGAATTTCTAGCCACCTTCCCTTGTCTTTGAAACTATTTTCTCTTAGAAATTGCTAGTAACTTTCGTAAATAATTAAAAGAAATAGCAAGTAATGAATTAAATTAAACATGAAATTTTAAAGTAGACTTTATACATTTATGCATTTATAAATCAGAATATATGGTTGTAAGTCTTAATATATAGATGTAAATCTGAAATCTATAAATCTGAATATATAAATTGTGACTATGTAGTTGTAAGTCTGAACATAGAAGTAAATGGGAATATATAGTAGTAAGTCTGAATATATAGATACAAATCTGAATAAATGTAAATCATGAATAAATAGATGCAAATCTGAATATATAGTTGTAAATCTGAATATACAAATGTAAATTGTTTAGATATATAGATGTAAATTGTGAATATATAGTTATAATTATCAAAATATAATTGTAAATCTATATTGCAACTTTCATGTATATATTCAGAATTATAAGTACATATTCACAATTTACATTCATATATTCTTAAAACTTAAAACTATATATTCAGATTTACTTCTATATATTCAGGATTTTCATTTTTATATTGCAATTTGTATCTATATATTTAGACCAAAAAAAAATTATAAATTCAAATTTACATTTATATATTTAGATTTCTACATTTTGATTAGGTTCTTTATATTTAGAATTATAAATATACATTTTGATTTACATCTGTATATTCACAATTTACATTAATATATTTAGATTTTATATAATTGTTTCCTGTTTGGAGCTTTACTGTAAATATGTGGAAAATGTCATATATTAACATATATATCTAGCCCATGCAGACATGTTTGTTTATGTGTGTGTAATGCATTTCTGTGTCATGCACATGTATATCTATCATAAAACACCTCAAAATTGTTGATATTATATAAGTAAATATAAAAGATTTTATTACAAAATCATATATAAATGTAAATATAAATGTTTTAATACAGTTGCATATATAAATAAAATCTATTTTGTTGACACAATATGATTGCTACATAAAGTACCACATAAAAATCATCATATAGCTATTTACATATACATATACACATTTAGAATGTACATATATGAAAATTATATATGGCCTTATAAGTAACATATCTGGCAATATCGTTGTTGATTTGGGACAATGTCGTATTTTACATGGTAGATACAGTACACAAATAAGGAACAGAATATAAACCATCATATTTTGTAGGAACAAACTGAAACCTTTCCAAAGACAAGTCAAATGTACATTTTATCAAAGCTGTTAGTCCTTAATGGATAACATTGAATTCTACTGTTTATAGAGACCCAGAACAACAAGTGGGATGAAGAACAAAGTGAAACAAAAAGATCAATCTTCCATAGAGAGTCCATTGCAAATCAAAGTACCTCATTATTCTCTGCCATTCTTAGCCTAGCTTACTGCTTTGTAGCCCAAGGCTAACTGTAAATCCTAGCTTGTGTATAGACAAGTACATGTGTCAGTAGACAGATGAGAGAGCTAATCTACGCTTGAACCTCTTTCCTGGCAGACAGACAGACAGAAACTAGAAAGGATGGCTCCCCTTTGTGAGCTTTGCTGTGATGTGTCAAGTGTAATTTGACCTTTATTCCTTAAATGAGAGCCTCCACCCATGATGCCGCAGCCCACATCACACTCTATATGATGAAAATGAGACTTCAAATGCTTAATTCACAACATCATTACTGTAGAAAAACACTGGTTCTTTTTCGAACGCATCCATTTTGTGTTCAGTTTATAATGGCTTAGCATTGTTTGTAACTGTTTGGCAAGATATAGATTATTATTGACTGTGAACTACTCAAGATAATCAGAGAGCCAGTGGTTCCCACAGTCGCGACTTTGCAAACCCCTGTCTCTCTCTCGCTCGCTCTATTCCTAGACGCCTTAGAGCCAAACAATGCTGAGACAAAGTCCTCAGTGGAGCCAGACTGATAAAGCTATCCACAACTGTCAATCAAATCACTAACAGAGTGATAATGAACACTTTAGCTCTGCCACACCAGCTCCAGTAAACCTCTGTCATTCTCCCACCGACACTCTCTTGTGAGTGCCACTCCTTCTCTTACCTCATTTTCCTCTTGTCATCCATCCCATTCATTGCATCATGATACCACTCTGGTATCAGACAACAAATGCAACGATGACTTGTGGTTCATTTTTGGGAATTAGGAATGGCATTCTTAAGAGGCATTATGGACTTAGAGGCCACTTCTGGTGCTGAAGATGCTGAATGAGTACCATACATAACTGGTTCTTTGGTATTTGCAGATGATCCATTTTGTAATCCTTGTGATGAACCTTCTTGTAAACAATGTCTTAAGTGAGGGTCTTTTTGGGTTCACTTGCCTTTTCGAAATCTTGTAAATCCAATTTTTTGTCTTGATTTCAACATTCCGCTGATTTGTCATACAAATAATGTTATTTAGCTGGATAACATACATGAGGTTTTGTTCATTTTCAAACATGATAGTCTTAAAAGCATTAATCATAATGTGACTAACTTAAGTAATGTTATTATAATCTAAAGGAGACATCTGATGCCCATTTTCCACAACTTGGTATGATTCTTTAGGGTCTTCGTAAAATATCTGAAACATACTTAGTTTAAAATCCCACAAATGTTGTGTAAAACAACATAATTTTTACCTTGTCTAAAACATTTCTGTTCACAGTGACCTGTTTCAGTGCATGGCTCTTTAAATGCTAATGAGCTGTTCTTACTCCGCCCCTCTCTTCCATTTTCTTGTGTATTTTGTGAATTGTTACCATCAAAAACAAAACTAATGTGTCCTCAGTGACTCTGATGTCGAGACAAATTGAATAATGTTATGCCTATTTTGCTCACAATTACGTTATGAAACCGGGCTTATATCCAACTACATAACACCTGCATTGCTTACAAGACATTGTTGTCGTTAAAACTGCTTGAGCGTGGAGAAAAAGGCAGACAGCGTACAACTGGCTGAGGATGGAAATATGCAAATACAGAACAGTCCATCATCGGCCGTGGGTGGGGCCTGACCAGTATGATGTCACACTGCTCAGAAAATCTAAACGTTTAGGTTTTTTTGGGATTTAAAAAATGAGTGATTTTTTTTTTATTGTAGGGTGGTTATGTTGACACACTGCTAAGACATTTATATGCAAACACCACGTAAAAGTGAATTTTGCATTCAGTGTCCTCTTAAAAACTAACTATTTTAATTATTTTAATATATTTTAAAATGTAATTCATTCCTGTGATCGCAAAGCTGGGTTTTTGGTAGTCATAACTCCAGCTTCACATAAAAAAAATTGTGAGCAAATTAGTGCTTAATACCATTTCTTATTATTGTCAGTGTAGAAGGAGCTGAGCCGTGAAGAGAAAAGAGCACATGATTGAACCTCATCTGAAAATTTTCTCTTTTGTTTCACAAAATATCTTATTAATTCTTTCCTTTAATGCAGGAAATTAACCCAGTTTAAACCGTCCTATAACAACTGTCCAATTCTGTTGCACAGAAATAATGAGCTAGGCAGAAGTTTTCCAAGCTTGCAGGGAGTCAGGTCATGGCCTAAGTTGACTAACAAAGATCTAGGTCTAATCCAGGTTTGAAAAAGACTAGTCTAATAGCTGAAAGCTGCTGCTACTCCGACTTCAGACGAAGGGGACACACATTCTTTAGAATAGGTCCGGAAGGTCCCTTGTTACCATTAGGGATAATTGCACCCGCACAATCACTGGATCTGCCATCTTCTTTACATATCACCATCGGACACCCCTCACAATCTTCATAGACAAGAGCATATTTTGAAAGCAATTAAAGTTTGTAATGCTGTGGTTTGCCTCTGCTGACTTGACACTTCGTGGTTGAGTTTGTGCAAGACACACCTGGTGGTCAAATCAAGGCGTCTTTGGTCTAAGAAGAGCTTCACAAATGGAATATATAATTATTTATATAATGAAAACTCTCAGAAGAATTTAACATGGTAATGGATATGAGAATGTTAATGTTATTGGTCTTGGCGGAATAAATCTGCTACGCTGCTGAACTGGTTTTTCTGTTGTTGTAGATTATTGCTGCTGCTGTTACTGCAAATACAGGAACTCACTACTGCGAATACGCCAATACAGTGCTGTGAGTATTTAAGACATACTGTTGCTGCACAAATAGCATATAAAAAAATGTAGCAGATCTATACAGGTGGAGCTGGGGAGGTGAAGGGTTTCGGAGTAATTCTGAAAGCGATCTGCAAAATTCTCTGGTGAATGTTAACCAGCTATTTAAATGTAAACCACTCAGCTTGTGGCAAGTAGCTAAATGCTGTGAATAGCATCAGTTTGCAGTAACTACCCATCAGCCTGCGTCATCTAGAGTTTCATAACACATCTTAGGATTTAATCTATGTTTCTTTGTTAGTGGTATACAACAACAGTTATTTACCAGGATGTCCAAAATGCTTTATGGAGTGAATAGTAACTATGAATGTCAACTTAATAAAGACAACAGCCTGGACTTTTTACTAAATAACTCCTTTTCCAAGAAAAAAGAAAGATAGGTTTTAGTGACGTGATGGTAAGTAAGTGATTTTTAGGTGAACTATCTCTCTATGTCACATAAAATCTGTTATTTTAGATTTCAAGATGGATCTCATTGTCATGCACCCTGTGAGAAAAAAGACTTCTTTTGTTTGCTTTGTGAAAACTTTTAAAAGGTTTAGATTTTGAGGTTTTGGTTGTGGTTGATAGACATCTTTGCAGATAGCAAAAGAATGTTTCTCTAGTCCTCCTTTCTCACCGCAAGCACACTCATTCACAGCTGTTGTGATACTAAATGTCTCCCAAATGAGACATATAAAATATAATACTTGGGAGTCTCTTATGAGTTCATGTAAGAAGCATTGCTCATGCAGACTAGCACATTTACATTGGTTGAAAGCCCACTGATAACGTTCGGAGGAGGTTAACGAAAGGATTAGCCATCATTTAAACCTTGTGACCACGCAGTCATTAGCAGAGGACTCAAATCTTAATTGCCATAAAATATTACTAGTAACAGAACACAGACCCAATTGAGACACTAATTAAGAAACATCAATACCTTGGCTCCAAAAATAATGAGAACAAATGTTCCTTCCCAATATCTCTGCTCAGTCAAACATCATATCCTGTCTTACTCCCCCAGAGGAACTCACAGAGGATGACTACATGGGTTAATCTGTCTATTACAGAGACTTTGTTCCTGAGCATTTATACTAATTTTATAAGAAAATTAGATTTGCTTTTAGATAGATTTATTGACAGGTGATTGCGAGATGGCGTTCAAAATAAGTAAGACATTCAATTCCATATTTTAAAGGGATAGTTCACCCAAAAATAAAAATGTGATGTTTATCTGCTTTCCCCTAGGGCATCCAAGATGTAGGTGACTTTGTTTCTTCAGTAGAACACAAACAAACATTTTTAACGAAAACCGTTGCAGTCTATCAGTCATATAACTGGCAGTCAATGGGCACCAAATCTTTGAGAGTAAAAAAACATACACAGACAAAACCAAATTAAACCCTGCGGCCCGTGACAATACATTGAGGTCTAAAGACACAAAATGATTGGTCTGTGCAAGAAACTGAACAGTATTTATATCATTACCTCTGATCCACCACAACGTTTAACTGTCCTAAGCGCATTCACAATAGTCGAACGGCTGTGTTAAGACCTCAACGTATCATCAAGAGCCGCAGGGTTTAATTTGGTTTTGTGTGTGTGTGTGTGTGTGTGTGTGCACCTGGTATTCATCACGTTGTGGGGACCAAATGTCCCCACAAGGATAGGAATACCAGTAGATTTTGACCTTGTGGGGACATTTCTCAGGTCCCCATGAGGAAACAGGCTTATAAATCATGCACAATGAGTTTTTTTGAGGAAGTAAAAGTGTGCACAATCTCCTGTGAGGGCTAGGTTTAGGTGTAGGGTAGGTGTAGGGCGATAGAAAGTACGGTTTGTACAGTATAAAAACCATTACGCCTATGGAATGTCCCCATAAAACATGTAAACCCAACATGTGTGTGTCTGTGTGTGTCTGTGTGTGTGTGTGTGTGTGTGTGTAAGTGTGTGTGTGTGTGTGTGTGTGTGTGTGTGTGTGTGTGTGTGTGTGTGTGTCTGTGTGTGTGTTTTACTCTCAAAGATTTGGTGCCCATTGACTGCCATTATATGACTGACAGACTGCAACAGTTTGAGTCTGAGTTGTGTTCTACTGAAGAAACAAAGTCACCTACATCTTGGATGCCCTGGGGGTAAGCAGATAAACATCAAATTTTCATTTTTGGGTGAACGGTCACTTTAAAGCCACGTTGTGAGATACTAAGACAAAGGGAAATTCACCCCAAAATTTTGTCATTAATTACTCATCCTCATGTCATTCCAAACTCATAAGACCTTTGTTCATTTTTGGAACACAAATTAAGATATTTTTGATGAAATCCAAGAGCTTTCTGACCCTGCATGGTCACAAGTTCAAGGCCCAGAAAGGTAGTAAGGACATTGTTAAATATGTGACCACGAGTGGAGGAAAAATAAAACAAAAATAATGACTTTATTCAATGATTTCTTCTTTTCTATGTCAGTGTTCATTGCATGTTCACAACAGTACCTGACGTAGAACGTCCATCTCTCTTAGTTCATCGTCTGTATATTCTGGTTCAAATATGTCAGATATGTCATCCTCTCTCTTAAAATCTTCAGACATGTTTACGAAGACTGTTTTATGTACATCGTGAATCTTCCTCTGAAGAAATTGTTGAATAAAGTTGTTATTTTGACACAAAATTTCTTTGCACATAAAAAGTATTTTTATAGCTTCATAACACTAGTTGAACCACTGATGTTACATGAACTATTTTAACAATGTTCTGACTACCTTTCTGGATTTGAACGCTCACAGAATTTATCAAAAACATCTTAGTTTGTGTTCTGAAAATGAGCAAAGGTCTTATGCGTTTGGGACAACATAAGGGTGAGTACTTAATGACAGAATTGTCGTTTTTGGTGAACTAACCCTTTCATTTCGGAAATGTCAGTAAAACAGTTGTATGATATAATTTGCATTCATTCATTTGGGGTAGAAACAGGCTACCATGGTGAAATAGTAAGTGACAGAAACATTAGAACTTCCCCCATGTATTCCAACAACTTAATGGAAAGATTAACTTGTTATGGAAACATTTTGATCTTAGTGTGTCCTTGAGATGGCGCTGATCATAGATGATAGAGATGAGTGTTTTCCTGAGAAATGGACTAAGTGGCAGTCATTGGGTCCATTTTAGGGCTACGTTTCACTATTTCCTGTCCTTTCTGTCTCTTTTTCTGTGGAAGGTGGCTGATCAGACTTCAGTGAGAGCCTTAAAGAAAACCCATAAAACTGCTTTTATGGATACTTCCCGACCTCATTCCTTCATCTCTCTATTAGAGGAGACAGTGCGCCGATTCAAGGCCGCAGTTTTCATTTTAAACAGCAGTCTGCCTAATGGACCCAACAGCAGCAATAACTGTGCTGTGAAAACAAGTCCATGTAGCTGTAAGACACATCACACTTGTTGTAAAAACACATATGTAACTAGATAGCACTGTGTTACTTAGCCGTGTAGTAAAAGTGATTTTTAGGAGTATATTTTTACACAAACGGTTCATAAAGGATTACAGCAACACTTTACAATATAGCTCCATTAGTTAAAATTAACGCATTAACTAACAGCGAACAGTAAGTAATGCATTTGTTGCAAAACTACAAAATCTTTGTTAACATTAGTTAATAAGTCTTATTGCAAAGTGTTACCAAATGGGGTAATATAAATCATAATTATTTTAGGCATGACATGCTTTTAAAATGAACTAATGAGTTACAAATCAAGTCTTATCTTGATATGTCGCTCTGCCAGTCTTGCTAATGATCTCAGCAGCATGAAATCATTTATTTGTTTGGGCATGTGAGGAAATCTCTGAGCCCTTCAACGTGGCACAGTTAAGTTCTATGGTCATTATGATTAAACAATATTTCAGACAGAACATTATGTCTGATGTGCGTTATCAAAAATTAGAATAAGCGTTTGATAGCGCGTTCAGACATTACCTCAATGGCGGCGTTGTAGTTTTTGTCGTGACGTGAAATTACAGGCATTCATCGATTGGTTCATTTAGCCGTTTATTCAGCTCTCTCAGTTTCTCCCGCTCTCGTTCCCCCTCCCCAAAGCCCTACACTCCCACAAAAAATGTTCTATTCATTGTT
Organism: Garra rufa; assembly: GCF_049309525.1. Classification (NCBI taxonomy): domain Eukaryota; kingdom Metazoa; phylum Chordata; class Actinopteri; order Cypriniformes; family Cyprinidae; genus Garra; species Garra rufa. Next base: position 22,352,684 of record NC_133366.1, on the reverse strand, counting down.
TCCAGTCCTTGGGAAACAAGGGCGATCTTTAGAGCAAATTATATGGATGCATTCCACCTCATATATTTGTCAGGCATTTCAGCAGTGGAACACTCATTAGGAGAGGCAATAAGGAGCTCTGACAGGCAGCTTCAGTCCACCTCAAAGCACAGTCCATTTACGCAGGCCCTCAGGAGTGCACATATACGGTGCTCCTTAAAAAACACACTCTCGTTACACTCTCCTCGCTCCGGAGTGTGTGTATTGTGACACATTCGACACAGATGTGTGATTTAGATGAGGTGAGTTTAGGGAAGTGATTGGTATAGTTTGACAAAGGTCAGTAGAGTTGTCTCCGGTGTGTGTTGGTGATTTATTTCGGGAGTACTGTGGTTTGGGTGAGCCGGCCGGAGCTGTGTGAGAAAGACATATTTTTGTGGATAGGAAACTGGTTTTATTGGTTGACGAAACCTCAGAGTTCCAGCTGTTTCCGAGCTATGAGTAAAGGCGGACAATGTTACTTCAACTCCAGACAGATTTAGGAGAGACGGAGAAAAGCTGGGAAATGGAAAATGATTTGGCAAATCTACTTTAAGATAAATGCTTTCAGATCCTTTAGGTGTATCTTAAGACGTTCGCTCTCCACGCGAGTACGATTTATCTAATCACCTGATTTATAAATAGCAGCTGCAATATTTCTATCAGAATGACAAGCACTGCTTTTTTTAATACCTCTGATGTAAACATTTCACACACTATTCTGTAACTGCATATCGACGCCAAAACAAAGACATAATGGGCCATTTCACGTTGCGTTCTCTCAATGAGCCATCAAGCTGCTTTGCGATTCAAAGCTTTAGACATTATCATTGAATAAATAAGTCTGAAACAACAGATAAAGCATTGATAGACTAGGAGCTCTCAGTATTTCCACTGGTAAACACGCTCACGTCACCAGTCTTAGCTCAACTTTTGGTCATATCATGGGAAAGGTTGAGTCAAGCATTGTTTGAGCTTGTTCTGCTATCTCTGGCTTGTTGGTATACAGCAGTCATGTCTATATTCAGTTCAGCTGTCACACTGTTGCCACAGAGGAATATTGTCTGCTTATGTGATAACAACATATCACAAGATATGTTATCAAGTTGCTTACCATGACTTCTGGAAGAAAAAGTGCATTATATAATTTCAAGCTCGGACATGATTGCAAATTATATAAACAATATAAACTATTATTCTTAGTTATATGTAAGTTATATGTTTACACGCTCACTGATGCTCCAGAGCTGAGGGGCTAAGAAACTTTTTGAATTTGAAGATTAGGTTAAATTTAACTTATTTTGTATCTTCTGTAGCTTATATATAATATTTAAGCAAAATAAGAAAAATGTGCACATCTTGATTCTGTTCAAAAGTTTACACCCTTGGCTCTTAAAGGGATAGTTCACCCAAAAATGAAAATTTGATGTTTATCTGCTTACCCCCAGGGCATCCAAGATGTAGGTGACTTTGTTTCCTCAGCAGAACACAAACAAAGATTTTTAACGAAAACCGGTGCAGTCTGCCAGCCAAATAATGGCAGTAGATGGGCACCAAACCTTTAAAAGTAAACAAAAACATGCACAGAGAAATCCAAATTACACCCTGCAACTCGTGACGATACATTGATGTCCTAAGACACGAAACGATTTGTTTTTGTGAGAAACTGAACAGTATTTATATATTTTTTTTACCTTTGATACACAGCCACGTCCATCTCTCCTGAGCACGAGCACATCATCCAGCTCGTGACATGTTAACGCGCTCTGGCGTAGTATACGCAAACGCCGGAAACGACCTGTCACGTGTATACGACACTCATTGTTTCCACAGTGCACAGAGATTGTGGGTATAGCGGCTATTCAAAATGCTAATTACTTGCGCTTATCCTGATTGTTTAAAACGATTTAAAGCTAAAAGATTACGTTTGCTTGCGCAAACTCATCCGGGACTTTTTCACTGATTTCCCCTTACGGCGTTTGCGTATTCTACACCAGAGCACGTGCACATGTAACGTGCCGGATGAAAAGCTCGTGCTCAGGACAGATGGACGTGGCTGTCTATCAAAGGTAAAAAATGATTTAAATACTGTTCAGTTTCTAGCAAAAACCGATCGTTTCATGTCTTAGGACATTAATGTATCGTCATGAGTCGCAGGGTGTAATTTGGATTTGTCTGTGCATGTTTTTGTTTACTTTGAAAGGTTTGGTGCCCATCCACATCCATTATATGACTACCAGACTGCACCGGTTTTCGTTAAAAATCTTCGTTTGTGTTTTTCTGAGGAAACAAAGTCACCTACATCTTGGATGGCCTGGGGGTAAGCAGATAAACATTAAATTTTAATTTTTGGGTGAACTATCCCTTTAATGCATTATTTTTCCTTCTGGAACATCAGTGAGCGTTTGAACCTTCTGTAATAGTTGCATATGAGTCCCTCAGTTGTCCTCTGTGTGAAAAGATGGATATCGACATCATACAGTCATTGTTGGAAAGGGTTCAAATACACAAAAATGCTAAAAAACTAAAGAGTTTGTGGCACCTGAAGGATTTTTTCTGAAGAACAGCGGGTAGTTTATTTGTTCAGGACAAACAAGGGACTCATGAACAACTATCACTAAACAAAAAACAGAGCTGTGGATCATTCAGGTAACAACACAGTATTAAGAATCAAGCGTATGTAAACTTTTGAACAGGGTCGTTTTTTTTTATAAATTCAACTGTTATTTTCTCTTTTGCACTATATGTAAATGTCTTTTAAGTGAAATATTATATTCAGGTCAGTACTAAATAAAAAATATCATGCATTTTGTATGATCCCTCTTATTTTGGTAAAATAATTAACATTTTGCATTCTGCAAGGTGTGTGTAAACTTTTGACTTCAACTGTATTGTGCAAGTTTTATAAGTTTTAATAATGCATTCAGAATTATTACTTTTATAATAAGTTTAAAATGTTTTAAAATGTCATAAAAATAATTTAAAATGATGAAATATATATTCACATTCATATTCCATCTATTCGTCCATCCATTCTTGAGTTTGCCCCTGGTCACAAAGATGCATATTCATATATATTTTAACTAAATCGTAATTATTTATGGTTTTTCAATCATTTCGATATATAGATATAGATATAGATATAGATAGATAGATAAGGAACCAGGTTGCATTTTATTTATTTTATTTATTTATTTTTATTTTTTAACTCTGTACAGAGCTATCACAGCATCTTTTCTTCCTTTTTGTAGTATGACACAAGTCAGGAAGTTATTAGGAAAAGTTACCCTTTAGGTTACAATTCATTTTCAATGATAGTGAAGGAACAAAAAGTGTGCATGATATCCTGAAAATGCTGTGGATAAACATTGCTGATGTTTACAAAACACTTGAAATTTTGTCCATGAAAACAGATTATGTGACACCTGTCTTTGTATTCTATTCTTTTCAACCAACCTCCTCTGCAGGTGCTCATGTTTTAGTGCTACCAACAGGACATGCACATGAAGTGTGTGTTTGTTTGCATCTACGTGAGTCTGAGATCCCTCCCCTCCTCAGGCAGTGTGTGTCAGGGTGAAAGTGCTGCTGGTCATCAGCTAATGCTGACATCTGCCCCCTGCCAGCTGACTGCCCTCTGGGACAGAGATCTTAACATGCACGAGGCACACACATACAACCTCTTTCCCTTTCTCTCTCTCTCTCGCTCTTTATCTCTATCTCTTGCTCTGTGGCTTAGAGCAACAGGTGGTACTGCAACACTTATTAAATTTAATGGGACTATCTCCTAACCTGTCCTCCTACTTTTTTTTTCTCTGTGATCTTATCTTTGTATCTTTACTGAAAACAAAGAAATAAAAAGCAGTGCACAAAGGCTAGCTGCTTAGATCCACATGCGATTATGCATGTAACAAAGTTTCAGGCAGCGCCGTCTGTAGGCGCGTGCCGAACCAGAGGGTAAAGAGTCCTGGAGCCGACCTTTTCTTGAGCATCCCACGGCCCCTGAGGGCTCCAAGGAGGGGTGGCCTCTGAGCCAAATTAACTTATCTTGTCCATTTGTTTCTCCTAAAACAGATTACAGCGAGGGAGCCCACACTGGATGCACTTGGGCCCCTCACTCACTCACTTACTCCCTGACTGAAGCCCATGGGCGCTTGACCAGCTTTTGTTCATGGTGCATTAACTCTGTCACACATTAGCTCTGACCACAGCTAATTGACTGCACTTGAGTCAATTGCTGTATAGAGTCCGTATTATCAGCTTTAAAGAGTCCCTTTTAACTAACCGTGCTCCTATGGAGTCACTCTGGGAGTAAATATTTTTAGATCTTTTTGTGCAGACTTCCAGATTTTGGTCACTAGCATGTCAGTTTAGTAGAGAAACACACAAGTGTGGTTTATTTCAGGGAGCTTCCAGAAGTTTTCTTGGATAGCGCTGTCAGGAGAGCAAACAGTTTGGAAGACTGCTGGCAGGGAATCAGACATGAGCCTAGGAAAATTGATGAGTGTCAAGGAGCCTGAGCTCCAGCACGCAGACTAAATGGCCATATTTATTAGACGTTACAACAACAAATGGATACTTATTGCTCTAATGGCCCTGATTTCCTTCTTGTCTCAAGGAAATCCGCGAAGAGCAGATGCACGGTGCCATTAGTAGTCAGTCATCTGACCGTAGCTTTAAAACATTTAAGTCATGCACATATGCACTTAGACAAAAACAATCAGCAAACAATTTCTTGTATAAAGACTTTAAGATAAATAGCATGCATATTTTCAATTATTTGTTCATAGATATTGCTCATATATTTTTTTAATTAATGTTAATCAGTGCAAATAATTAAAAAAATGGTTAACATACAGATAAGCATAGCAAAATACGCAAGCCAAAGATGTCCGTCTACACATGTACATAGACAATTTATAAAACTGCGCAGACAACAAAAATGTTTCTTGTGTTTATGGCCACATCTCTAAAATTGAGTGCACACCAAACGGATATTTCTGAACTTGTAGGTTCAGTTACGGAATTAAAAATATTGACATTTTTGTAAATGAACTGACTACTATCTACCACATTGTATATCTTACGACTGTTTTAGCTTAAAATATTCATGTGTAGTTATTCAAAGAATGGCAGGTTTCTAGTTTTTAGAGCTGCCAATTCACTGAAACATCCATGTTTTTACTGTTTTACTGAGTTACTGTATGTCTGCACATGTACACAGAAATCTATATTGATTATATATACTCACAGATATAGCATTTATTAATCTTAGTTAATATTCAATTTAAAATGTACTAAAATACATTATTAAAATTTTTAAGTTGTATCTGTTAACATTATTTAATGTACTCTAAATGTACTATTTAATGTATTAAATTGACATGAACATAAATATGTTATTAACTAATACTAACAATGATTAATGAATGCTGTAAAATATATTGTTCATTGTTAGTTCGTTCGTTAATGCATTAGCTAATGTTAACAAATGACCTATTTACAGTTGAAGTCAAAAGTTTACATACACCTTGCAGAATCTGCAAAATGTTAATTATTTTACCAAATTAAGAGGGATCATACTAAATGCATGTTATTTTTTATTTAGTACTGACCTGAAGAAGATATATCACATAAAAGATGTTTATACTGTATATAGTCTACAAGAGAAAATACTAGTTGAATTTATAAAAATTGCCCTGTTCAAATGTTTACATACACTTGATTCATAATACTGTGTTGTTACCTGAATGATTCACAGCTGTTTTTTTTTTTTTTTTTTTTTGTGTAGTGATGATTGTTCATGGGTCCCTTGTTTGTCCTGAACAAAATCCTTCAGGTCCCACAGATCCTTTGGTTTTTCAGCATTTTAAACGCTCACTGGTGCTTCAGAAGGAAAAATTATGCATTAAGAGCCAGGGGTGTAAACGTTTGAACAGAATGAAGATATGTACATTTTTCTTATTTTGCCTAAATGTCTTTTTTTTTTTTCCATTTAGTACTGGCCTTCAGAACCTATAGAAGATACTTACATGTTCCCCAGAAGACAAAATAAGTTAAATTTACCCTGATCTTAAAATTAAAAACTTTTTTTTTTTTTTGAAGCATCAGTGAATGTTTAAACCTTGCAAATGAGTCCCCCAAATGAGTTGTCCTCAGTGTGAAAAGATAGATCTCAAAATCATTGTTGGAAAGGGTTAAAATAGACAAACAGTGAAAAACCAACGATTTTGTGGGACCTGAAGGATTTTTTCTGAAGAACAGAGGGCAGTTTAACTGTTCAGGACAAACAAGGGACTCAAGAACAACTAAACAAAACAAACAAACAAAAACACTGTGGATCATTCAGGTAACAACACAGTATTAAGAAAGTGTATGTAAACTTTTGAACAGCGTCATTTTTATCAATTCAACTATTATTTTCTCTTGTGGACTATATTTAAATGTCTCTTAAGTGAAATATCTAACTAAATAAAAACAACACGCACTTTGTATGATCCGTCTTAATTTGGTAAAATAATTTATATCTTGTACATTCTAATTTATTTCATTAAAAAAATTAGAATCAATTGAATGCCCTAATTCACACTTATTTAAACATATTTATGACCAAAGCATCATACAAACAACATAAGGATTCTTTGAAAGGAGACGTGTGTGTTTACATATGTGTTTGCAGATAATGCATATTAGCCTCTTGTGAGTTTCTCCGTGTTCTATAAACAGCTCAATGCTATTTAAATCTGGGTGTGACTAAAAAAGCCTTGCAGCACGTTAAAATAGAGGCCTCTCAGTGCAGTAATTACTCCCAACAGGAGGGATTGTTTGACAAGGCACAAGGCAGGGGTCAAAGGTCACGCCCTGTCTGCCTCCCTTGTTTGCCAACATGGACACAAGATCACAGCCCGCCAAGGCGCTGCACGTTCCGTCACATTTTGCCTCCTTGCAAACAACAACAACAGCTCTCAGGAGCCCTGTGTCATTGGAAACACAAGCGAGTCTTAGACCTACACCTTCTGGTTGTGAGGTTCTACATGTTCTCTTATGAAGTCACTCCTATGTTTGCCATTTTCTTAGTCTCTTAGTCGGCCTCACTGAATGTGGCTGATTAGTAATTATGATAAAGCGCTTGTTGCCGCGAGCAAATTGAGTCCTGGGAGTCGGCCGTCCAGTCCGTGATTGATCATTAGTCTGTAACTGGCCGTGTCTCAAACCAGGGGTGTATTTTTAAAGCCGATCAATGGTAAAGAGAAATGTGGCGTGAGGCATGGTGCCTGAGGCTTTAGTCACAGAGGAGATTGTGTGTACCTTTATCTGCTGGTATGCTGACTGATGGAATATGGAAATACAAACATGGTCTAACAGATAGTAAAGCCAGTAATTAAAGGAATGAGTCAACGATGCACAGCGTCTTCTGTATTTAACTTTTTACGGCTCTTAATAATAATATACTGGTAATACATCAATTATATATTTTTCCTTTCCAAATGAAGTGCATTGATACATAATTAATATACACTACCGGTCAAAAGTTTTTGAACAGGAAGATTTTTAATGTTTTTTTTAAAGAATTTACTAATGCTCACCAAACCTGCATTTATTTGATCCAAAATACAGCAAAGGCAGTAATATTGTGAAATATTTTTACTATTTAAAATAACTGTTTTCTATTTGAATTAACTTTAAAATTTATTTTTTTTTCTGTGATCAAAGCTACAATTTATTTGAGCAAATTTACTCCAGTCTTCAGTGTCACATAATCCTTCGGAAATCATTCTAATATGCTGATTTACTGTTCAAGATACATTTATTATCATTATTATTATCATCAATATTTAAATCAGTTGAGTACATTTTTTTTAGGATTCTCTGATGAGTAGAAAGATGCAAAGATCAGCATTTATCTGAAATAAAAAGATTATAGAAATTATATTATTTAGCAAGGAGGCTTTAAATTGATTAAAAGATGATAAAGACATTTATCATTTCTATTTCAGATAAATGCAGTTCTTCTGAACTTTCTATTCATCAAAGAGCCCTAAAAACTCTACTCAGCTGTTTTCAACATAATAATAATAATAGATGTTTTTTTTTTTTCAGCAGCAAATGAGAATATTAGAATGATTTCTGAAGGATCATGTGACTGGAGTAATGATGCTAAAAATTCAGCTTTGAAATCACAGCAATAAATTACATTTTAAAATATATTCAAAATAGAAAAGAGTCATTTTAAATGGTAAAAATATTGCAAAATTTGACTGTTTTTGCACTACTTTGGATCAAATAAATGCAGGCTTGGTGAGCAGAAGAGACTTAAAAAAAACTTAAATATTGTAACTGGTAGTGAATACATAAATAATAGTATATATATTGGTTTCATTGTGTGACAGTGAGATTCACATATCGATGATATTTTATACTTGTGTGGGGTTGGATGATAAAATTCTACCATACTACTTAAAATGAGTGCTTTTTTGTAAAAAATCTATATTAATTTGATTTATGAATCATTTTACTGTTTTGTAACAGTATTTTCTCCATCAATAACTAAGGAGATTTGTGTGGTACATTTCAGAAATTTAGGGTTGCAGTAAACAGTAATATTGTGAAATATTATAAAATGTTTAGAACTGTCAGAACTAATATAATAGAACTATTTTCCATTTAATATATTTTCAAATGTAATTTATTCCTGTAATGGCAAAGCAGAATTTTCAGCAATTTTGATTACTCCAGTCTTGGGGTGTCAAAAATCCCTCAAAAGTCATATTTGCATGCTAATTTTGTGCTCAAGAAACATTTAATAATATTATTAATGTTGAAAACATTTGATTAATATTTCCCCCCAAAATTCTTTCATGAATAGAAAGTTCAAAAGAACAGCTTTTATTTGAAATATAAGTTTTTGTAACAACTGAGTCGTCTTCGTCCAAAAAAAAAAAAAAAACATATATTACTCACCCAAAATACTGAATACAGCAATCTGTGCTGACAATGTTAAATTGAGAAAAAAAGTGTATATATATATGATGTTATTTTTGGCAGCCCTACTATTTCTGCATACAGTATATATGCAGAAATTCTTATCAATGAACTTTGATTCACATTTCAACTGAATAGTAAAAAAAATAAAATAATGAAAGCCATTAATTTAAAGAGGTGGTTTTATGCCATTAGTTGAGTGAATTCATCACACAATGGAGTATTGCAGTGCTTGAAGGGTGCAGTTGTTTTAGTGAAAAGGCACTGGCGCTAAACCCTTTTCTAGTCTCCTTCAACTCTTTGTGATTTGTGGTTTTGTGGTGAATGTCTGCTACTACCAAGGGGTCAATACTTGGCTAGGTAGCAAAGTCCATTTAGCCCCTGCTGGTAGATGCCAAAACTGCCTATTTAGCTTATAAAGGAATTTCTTTATCTAAATATCTACATATTCTGCACCAGCTGAGCAACTTCCATGAGATGAATGGAAATGCTAATGGATAGCTTTCCTCAGTTATTATAAAGCTCATTGGCTACAAGACTTTCGTGTGAGGGGAATACCGTGAAATGGTCTGTGGTATATTTACAGTACCAGCCACTACTTTCTCAAATTGCTTAGACTGGAAAGCTTGAAAAATGTAATGTTCCGTTGAATTTTGAAGATGGGGCACACAGCAAAGTTTCTTTTTCTGTCACCAAAAATGTCTGTAAATTAAATCCGCTTGCAAACACTCATTAAAAGTGGCGATTGTGGAACTAGGCAACTGCAACAGATTGTAAACACACATAACCAGGAACAAGTGAGCCGCATTTTTTCAAATTGGATGTGCGTCATAAAACCCACAGCAAGCAGTGCATTCAAAAGTAGTGTAACGGCACAATCCGTTTCACAGTTCCAAATTAAATTTGTTTCTTGATTATGACATGATGGAGAATTGGTACTATGCGAAACAATAATTTTAATCGATAGTGGAACACCTGAACACATTTCTGCGGAATTCCACTCTTGGAAATGTCATATACAGTTGCAGAATCTGCTAAATGTTAATTATTTTACTACAATAAGAGGGATCATACAAAATGCTGGTTATTTTTTATTTAGTACTGAAACCCCTGGCTCTTAATGTATTGTTTTTTCCTTCTGAAGAATCAGTGAGTGTTTGAATCTTCTGTAATAGTTGAATATGAGTCCCTCAGTGTGAAAAGATCATTGAGTCATTGTTGGAAAGAGTTCAAATACACAAAATGCTGAAAAACCAAAGAATTTGTAGGACCTGAAGGTTGTTTTTCTGAACAGCTGGCAGTTTAACTGTTCAAGACAAACAAGAGACTCATGAACAACTATGACTAAACAAAAATACAGCTGTGGATCATTCAGGTAACAACACAGTATTAAGAATTAAGTGGATGTAAACTTTTGAACAGGGTAATTTTTATAAATTCAACTATTATTTTCTCTTGTGGACTAAACATCTTTTATGTGAAATGTCTTATTCAGGTCAGTGCTAAATAAAAAAACAACATGCATTTTGTATGATCCTCTTATTTTGGTAAAATAATTAACATTTTGCAGATTCTGCAAGGTGTATGTAAACTTTTGACTTCAACTGTATTACATTTCTGTATGGGTGTTCTGCTTAAAAATAAGTACCCATAAGCAAAAAAAATGATCGGTATAACAAGCAGGCAGACTTGTAAATTCACAACTCCCATCAAATAGACTGCCTGCTGACCTTTGCCCACTGAGCAGTATTTGCGTGCACTGAAGCTTTGGACTACAGGTGAGAAAGCTCTGACCTGTCAGCGGTGTTAGACCCCTCTTCTCTGTGCTCTTCAGGGCGCCAGAGCACATGTGAGGCTGAAGGGAGGAATGTTAACAGTCGTCATTAGTATCTGGGCTTCTGAGGGGGAGAGGGGCCCAGCGGCCCTGCTGCGAGTATGTCACCAGCTCGCGCCGCTATCTCTGTTTGGGTTTTCCCACGTTATGTCATACATAGACACGCATGTGTGCACGCACACTGAGTCGTGAGAAGCAGGTAGGGATTTTATTTAGTGTTTAGAGTCTGTGACTCCAACCGAGATTTATGGTCGCAGCAATGTGTAGGTTTCACATGGGGGTGCATAGTTCATGTTCAGCGTAAATTTAGAAGCCATGGCCTTTAAACAAATAATTATAAATTTAATTTAGTACTTTTTTTGTTTTTAAGTTGTTCAGAAGAATTTAAAGTCTTTGTAAAACCAAAAAAGTTCATTTTCTGGTTGCAATTTACGATAAGGTTCCTTTTTTGAACTAAGTATGAACAATACTTATACAGCATTTATTAATCTTAGTTGATATTAATGATTTCAGAAATCAAAAGTTGTGCTTGGTATTAGTTAATGCACTGGGAATTCCAATGAACTAACAATGAACCACTGTATTTTCATTAACTAACATTAACAAAGATTATTAAGTACTGTAATAAATGTATTGTTCATTGATGTTAGTTAATACGTTAAATAATGTTAACTAATGGAACCTTATTGTGAGGTGTTAGCCATTTTCTTAATGCATGTTAGAATTTTATGATAGTATATCCAATGTATATATTAATACTTTTACTTAGCAGACATTTATAAAGATTTCTATTGATAATAAATGACATTGTAAATGATACATAAATGATAATAAATGTTCAACATTTGATAATAATAAGAAATTAATCTTTAGCATCAGATCAGCTTATTAGAATCATTTCTGAAGGGTCATGTGACCCTGAAGACTGGAGTAATAGCAGCTGAAATTTTGCTTTGCATCACAGGAATAAATTACATTTTTATAATGTAATCAAAGAGAAAAGTTAATTTGTAATTTAATAATATTTATAAATGTATTTAAAGAGAAAACAGTTAAATTTGTTGTTTTTAATTTAATAATATGTAATACTTTTCATAATTTAAAATTTAATTAAAAAAATATATAATTTATGCTTTTTTTTATAAAATAAAGACAGCCCTGGTGACAATGAATGAATGAATAAATAAATCTCACTGACTTCATACTTATCAGTTTAATTTAATAATATAAATTTTAATGTTTATTTATTTATTTTTTATCAAATAAAGACAGCCATCCATGGTGACAATGAATGAATGAATGAATGAATCTTACTGACTTCATACTTTTTAATTTAATTTAATAATATTCATCTTTTAATAATAACCTTAATAATATATCTCTTTGTATTTTATTTTTATTTATTTGTTTATTTTTGATCAAATGAAGACAATGAATTTATTGATGACAATGAATGAATGAATGAATCTTGTAAAAAGATATTCAAAGAGAAAACTGTAGTTTTCCATTTTAATTGAATAATATTTCACTTTTTTATCAAATGAAGACAGCCTTGTTCACAATGAATGAATGAATGAATTATTTAATTAATCTTACTGACCCCGAACTTTTCAATTTAATTGAATGATATTTCAATTTTTTTTAATCAAATTTTATCTTGGTGACAGTGAATGAGTGAATCTTACTGACCCCAAACTTTTGAATTAAATTTAGTAATATTTAACTTTTTGTTTTTGATCAAAGACAGCCATTGTGACAATAAATAAATAATGAATCTTACTGACTTCATACTGTTCAATTTAATTTAATAATAGTAATTTTTAATCTTTTTTTATTTTTATTTATTTATTATCAAATAAAGATAGCCTTGGTGAAGATGAATAAATGAATGAATCTATTAGAAATATATTCAAAGAGAAAAAAGGTGTTTTTTTAATTAATTTTTTTTAATATAAAAAATTAAAAAAAAAATTAAAAACCTTTTATAATTTAAAATGTAATTATTTTTTTTAACAATTTGTACTATTTTAGAATTTAATACTTTTTTCATTTTCTTTCTTTTTTATTTTTTTTTATTTTTTTGATCAAATGAAGACATCCTTGATGACAATGAATGAATGAATCTTACTGACCCCGAACTTTCCAGTTTAATTTAATAATATTTATCTTTTTTTACCAAATGAAGAAAGCCTTGGTGACAATGAATGAATGAATGAATGAATGAATCTTACTGACCCCAATTTTTTTTATTTAATTAAATATTTCATTAAAAAAAATAAAAATAAAAATAAATACAGCCCTGCTGACAATGAATGAATTAATGAATTAATAAATTAATAAATTAATAAATACATCTTACAGACTTCATACTTTTCAATTTGATTTAATAATATTCATTTCAATGTTTAAATATTATTATTATTATTATTATTATTTTTTAGTTTTTTGGATCAAATAAAGACAACCATGGTGACAATGGATGAATAAATCTTACTGACGTTATACTTTTCAGTTTAATGTAATAATATTCATTTTTTATCTTTCATTTTATTTTTATTTATTTATTTATTTTTGATCAAAAAAGACAGCCTTGGTGACAATGAATGAATGAA